>NC_088684.1:145027748-145340664 GCF_028017835.1 Emys orbicularis | reverse complement strand
AACCAGGACTCCTGGGTTCTCGTCCCAGCTCTGCTACGGACTCCGCGCAAGTCCCTCCCCCATTCGGGCCTCAGTTTCCCCAGCTGTAAAATGAGGATAATGACACCGACCCACCGGCGTGAGGCGCTTTGAGATCCTCGGACGAGAGGCGCGAGGAGAGGTTACTCGCCCTGGGCAGCGAGGGTGATGAGCCATGTTCCCTGTGCCTTCGATCGGAGATGGATCATAGCAGCGGCCGGCCGGCCGGCCCGCATGCGAGTCAGCCTCCTGCCCGTTATGTAGCACCATGCGGACCGCCCTCAGGCCCTTCCCTCCCGCCGAGCTCCACCGCAGGGGGCAGAGACATCTCCAAAACCCGCAGTTACCGCACAGGGCACGTAACCGGTCCTGCTCCCTCCCGCCATGTGCTGCGCTCTAGGGGACTGCCGAGTGGTTCCCTCCGTGCCGGGACGGGTTTGGAGTCGGGGCCAGCGAGCCAAACGCAGAACCAGCAGCAGAGTGCAGTGTTCGGCGAACGGACACAGAGCGGCTTTGTGCATCTCGATAATGGCTAGGGAGGCCGTAGGGTGGCATGGGACCTAGGAGAACGAGCCCGGATGTGCACAGGTATTGGAACATTGCACGACTGGCAGCGAGAATGAATGCAGCCCGGTAGCTCCTGGGGAGGTCTGATTCCAGACCGCAGACCTCTAGCGAGACAAAACGCCGGGGATCTTTCTGAAGGGCTTTGTCCTGGCCGGGATCCCCTGCCGGCGAGGGTGGGCAGCAGTGCCCCCGGTGAGCTAGCTTGTGGGGGGGACACAGGCAGGTGAACGGTTGGTAACTTTAGGTAAAAGTTTGTGTGCGGTGGTGGGTGGTGGCAGCGTCACTTTGTCCTTAACAAATACTGTGAAAGGGGGGCGGCCGCCAGGGCCCCGAGTTCCCCAACCCAGCGCTGAGGGATGCTGTCGTCGTGGATACATGGAGCAGAGAGTGGGTAGCCATCGGTTCCAAGGGTGGCCTTGTGAGGAAGAAAAGGACCCGGCCGAGGTCCCAAACAGGAGCAGGATGGGAGACCGGTTGACAGAGGTTTCCAAGTCCCCGGGGGAATCGTGCTGGCCCTGGGTGGAAGTACCTAGACTAAAACCCCTTCGCTCCGTGCTGCATGGGGCTGGTTCTAGCGCTCCCGAGCATGCGGGCATCTGCATCTCCACGAAGCACGCTCGGGTGAGGGGCCCTGCAGAGGGACGGGGAAAGGGGCTTTGCCGGAGGAAGTGGAAGGTGTATCCTGGGGAGGTGATCTCCAAAACCCACCTGTCTGTAGGGATCGACTCCCCAGCCCGCCTGTGGTGGTAAAGGCAGTCGCCGAAGGGAGCAAGGTAGGATGGGAATTCAGGCCCTCAACCAAGCCAGCCAAATTGCTGCGTGGGGGTGGAAGGGCGCAAGGTGGGAGGCTGAGCACTGGCTGGTTTCCTTCTCTGAAAGCTTGGACTCTTTTGGTGCGGTTCATCTGACCGCTGGGAGGGGCGGAATCGGGCAGGGTGGGATCTCTGAGCCGTCTGGGACTTGCTGGGCTGTCTCTTGTGGGTGAGTGTATGAATACAAAGAGAACGTCAGGTGGCTCTCTACAAACGTCAAAGGTCTCTAGATTCGTCCGTGCTGGCTGTGAACAACGGAGACCCATGGAAAGGAAGGTCTTCCGCCGTCTGCTGGAGATCCAGTGCGCTGGAGCTGCAAGGCCTGTCTCATAACGTCCTTGTAGCGACCGACTGGGCGGCAGCATCCGTGATGTTGAGGGAGGCTTGCACAGATATTCTGGCGAGTAGCTGGGCCTCTGCAATGACCGCCTGGAACTGCTCTGAGCTCTGCTGGTCAGCGGTCAGTGCAAGAGTTCAGGTTGGCGCACTTCATGGGATTGTATTTTGCCATCAGCGCCTGGGAACTGGTGAATCTAAGTTGTAAGGAGGCCGAGGAATAAGATCCCCTCCCCAGCAGGTCTAGGAATAAGATCCCCGGTCTAGGCGCTTGTGGCCTTTCTCACGCGGCTGGTCAGAGCGTGGTGCTGCCTTCCGCATTCGTTAACTGCACTGACTGCCGAGGAGTTAGGGGAGGGATGAGAAAAGAAAAACTCAGAGTCCTTTGCTAGGACACAACAGGTCTTATCCGCCCTCCTGCACGCAACAGAAGCGGGGGCGTGCGGGGCGCTCTCCCAAGCGGAGGAGTAGCCAGGGGGGTGCCGGACGGTCTTCTGTGCGGAGGGGTAGTGCTGTGTGTGTGTGTGTGTGTGTGTGTGTGTGTGCGCGGAGGGGTAGTTCTGTGTGTGTGTGTGTGTGTGTGTGTGTGTGAGAGATGCTCTCCCACGCGGAGGCGGAGGGTAGCGGGGCGCGTGCCAGATGCTCCCCTGCGCGGAGGCGGAGCTGGGGCCGTGCCGGGTGCTCTCCCGCACGGAGGCGGAGTGGTGGCAGGGGTGTACGGACGCTCGTCACCGGGCCCAGAAGGGGCTCGCTGACAGGCAGGGCGCACGGCCGGTGAGGGCGGGTAGCAAGCGGCTCTTGAGGAGACTCGTCCACCTCCTTGCGAGGAATCTGCAACTCTCGTGACCAGATCCGGGGAGAGCCAGGGCTGGGGGCCGGGGCGTGACAGCGTCACCCGGAGATGGGGAGGAGACACCTCTGCGCTCGGCGAACGGTTTCTCGAGGGGCAGGTCCCGGGGCGAGCCGGTGATGCAGGTTGTCTCTCTGCGATGGGTGGTGCTCGAAGCCCTGGAGAACTGCTGGCAACAGGCCACGCAAGTGGCCCAGCATGGCCAGGGAGGAGGTGCATAAGGCACAGGACGGGGAGGCACCCATGGGTGCTCATACCAGCCAGACATTGGTTGCAATCTTCGCCTCACCAGAGGCTTCTGGGAAGGGGCGAGGGGAGAAGGGAAGTTGAGGCAAGGTTTTCACCAGGCTCCTCCCCCTGAAGCTCACTCTGGAGCGGTGCCAGGCCTGGAGAGCTCTGCGGTGACACCGTCTGGCCAGCCTGACATTCTCAGTCCCGACAGCAGGTCGGAGAACTGGGCACTTCAGCTAGAGCCAGGTCCCAGGGAAACATCCTGGCAGCGAGCGTGTGACCGGCGTCCAGTCCGTGCTCCACACTGAGGTGATGGTGGGACAGGTGCTGACAGCGCCATGCGGTTCGGGTGCTCCGAGGGAAGCGCGGTCGGAGCCCATGGGGGCTTGGGTACCGAGGAAACAGAGGAACAATCTCTTCTTGCCACCTCGGTCCGCTGACGGTACTGCTGAGCTCTCCAAGCCAGAGGCTTTGCCGTCGTTCGGTCAGGCCATGCCATGGGGACCTGAGGAACCAGCCGGCTCATGGCCACCCGACTGGAGGGTGGAAGACACCAACAACCTTGGCTTTCCAGAGATAGATTCTCTACCTGGCAAGCCTGGGACACCTCCTTGGAGGACTTACGAGAGGAGTCGTGTGTCTTCTCTGAGGCCTGGGAGGAGTGGGGCTGTGGTAATGTGGAGGCAGCGGATTTGCTCGCCCGGTGCCTGGGAGGGGCCTTGGCCTGGCTCAGACGCTCTCCATCAGGAGGAGACGCAGCTTCACCTCCTTGGTTCTCTGGTTCTTGGTTTTAGTGCCAGACAGAAGTTGCTCTCATGGGTAACGGGAGATTCCCCGAGGCGGTGGATGCAGTGGGAGCACCCGGCGTGACCAGGAGCGCCTCCCGGCACAACAGACAAGGTTTGAAGCCGAGAGAACCCGGCGCAACCTCCCAGTGAAAAAGAACGACTCACTAGCGTCTATCGGAATAGAGGAAAGGCGGCTTTTTTTAAATTTTGTTTAAAAAAAAATTAAAACTAGGAAGCTCAAACTGCTGCTCCAGACGCTGAGAGCTCCCACAGCCAGCGATCAGAGTCCCAAACGAGGGCAGAGTTGGGGAAATCTCCATGGGGACAGCTCAGCCGAGGCGGTTGAGAAGGAACGGAGGGCGTTTGCTCTCACAGCACTAGCACGCAGGGGTGGCAGAATGGGCACTGCCAGGAGAAATCACTGATCAAAGCTGCAGGGGGCACTAACGCACCTCAAGTGCAGACCCGCGGGCACTACTCCCAGAACGTCGCTGTTAATAGATGTTTGTCGTATGAAATGATATTGAACCAGTTGTGATAGGCTGCGATACCCAAATGTCACCACTAGATGGAGCCAGTTGCACGACAATCAGGTGTCCTGCCCCGGTGTGGCCCTGGGCTGGGACAGCAGGGAGGGGAGGAGGGGGCAGGTCAGGACTGAGGGGTGTCAGCAGAGCTGGGGGGGAGCAGGGCTGGGCTTGCAGGGGCTGCAGGTCGGGAGTGAGGGGCGCCGGCAGAGCTGGCGGGGGGCAGGGCGCTAAGGGTCAGGAGTGAGGGGCACCGGCAGGGCTGGGGGGAGTCCAGGGCTGGGCTAGCAGGTGCTGTGGGTCGGGAGTGAGGGGCACCGGCAGAGCAGGGGAGCCCAGGCCTAGGCCAGCAGGGGACTGTGGGTTGGGAGTGAGGGGCACCGGCCAAGCAGGGGGGGAGCCCAGGGCTGGGCTATCAGGGGGATGCGGGTCGGGAGTGAGGGGCTCCGGCCGAGCAGGGGGGGAGCTGGCATGTCTACCTGTCCCTAGCTGAGCCGTTATCACCTCTGCAAGCCCCTGGCCATTCCTGGGGTGGGCGGGGGGTCCTGTGGGGTCGCTCCCCATGGCAGGAACTCCAGCTCCCTGGAGACAAAGATTTCCATCCTTCCCGACCGGGCTCTGGGCCCAGCGACAGGTGACAGCGCCCAGGCCCTGGCCCAGTCTGTCCTGCCCATGACCCGGCCGGGGCCGCCCGCGAGTGTGGGAGTGGCTCTGGCCCCACAGGTGGGGGGGCAACTTACCCTGCGGGGGGGGCAGGCTCAGCGCCATCACACCGTAATAGGAGAAGGCTCCCGTCTCAAACTTCATGTTCTCCTTGCCAGCCTCCACCTCCACCTTCCCCTGCAGGGCACAGACACTGTCAGACCCCAGGCCAGCCCACGGGCTGCACCCAGTCCCCCCGCACAGTCCCGCCCAGCCCCCCCCCCCCCCACTACCCTCCACAGCCGCCCCCACCACAGGCTGCACCCCTCCTCTCCCACGGGCTGCACCCAGCCCCCCCCACAGTCCCCCGCAGCCCCCCAGCCCCCCTACTGCTCCCCACTCCCCCAAAGCTGCCCAGCCCCCCTCCTCTCCCATGGGCTGCACCCAGCCACCCCCCCTGCGGCCCCGAATGCCCTGTCCCCCGCGGCCCCGCCCCGCCTGGCACACCTGCAGGATGAGGATGAAGTAGTCAGCCGGCTTGTTCCTGTGGTACAGGAAGTGCCGGGGCGATTTCTTGTTCTCCTCGTCGAACTTGAGCTCGTGGATGACGTCGGGGTGTCTGAGAAGCCGCAGCAGGATCTTCTCCGAGATGAGGGTCGGCATGAAGAGCGTCACCTCTGGGGGGGGGGGGGGGGGAGGGCAGATGGGTCAGATGCCCCCTGGGGGTCACGTCCTTGCCCCCGGTCCTGGCACAAACCCCCTGCCCCAGGAGCTTCCACAGAACCAGGTGCCCCCAGAGGACTGAGCCAAGCCCCTTGCATCCGATCCCAAGCTAGCTCCACGCAGCCTCCTCTGGTGTGGAGCGCCTGGCCGGGAAGAGGGAAGGGAACGCTGGCAGCCTTGGCACGCATGAGCCATGCCCCATGGGACGAGCACCAGGCGGGGGGAAAGGAGCCACGGGCAGGCCCGGTGGGTTCCGCTGGCTCCCCGGGAGGGAAAGGCCCTGCGCCAGCTAACCATCCCCCATGGACAGCCTCCCTGCCACGCCCGGGCACGGGGCTCCCGCCCCACTGCCAGCGGGATGCCTGGCAGGGGGAGCCCGCTCTTTTGCCCCCTCGCCTGGCACCGCGGCTGTACTGTGGCCCATTGTCCAGAGGTGACTTGCTCAAAGTCGGTGGCAGAGCCGGGCACAGAGCCCAGGAGTCGTGACTCCCAACCACAGCTTAGAACCACAACGCGGTCACGAGACGGGCCAGCTGGCAGCTGGGACCCCCGACCGCACAAGGAAGCGGGGCCTAGTGGTTAGGGCCAGGGCTGGGCATTGGAGACCTGGCTCTGACACTAGCTTACTGGATCCCCTTGGGTAGGGCATCGTGCCTTGGTTTCCCCCTCCATACACTGCTCTGTCTCTCGGGGGCGGGGAGGAGAGTTAATCCCTGGGCTGCAGCGGATTTGTTTCCAAACCCGGCTGCCGTTTGCCTACGGAGAGGGTAATTACAGACCAGGCGGGGATCGCGTCTCCCCCCGTGGCCGGGCGGGCACCGTGTCCCACACTGCCAGGGCATGTCGCCTCCTGGGACTGTGGGCGTGAGTCCAGCCCACGCCCCCCTTTCCCCGGGCTCAGCTGCCACCCCCAGGCTGCTCCTTGGTTCGACCGCAAGAAACCGAGCCAGGGCCCAGCCCCCTGCTGGGGAACCCAACACTGCAGAGATGGGATAACGAGGGGCTGCTAACGAGACACAAACCCGGGGATTTTGGAATGAGACAGTCGACGGGACCCTTCCTTACGGCCGGCATCGCTTCTACAACCCCGTTGGGCAGGGATCAGAGTCGTAGGTTTTACACGCCTGGAGACGGCAAACTGAGCCCCATGGGGTGTGTGTGTGTGTGCGCGCGCACGCTCAGCTGGGCTGCATGCAGGTGGGCGTCTCCATCCCCCTGGGGGACTGTACCAGTGTCTGCTGCTTAGCTGGCGCAGGGCACGTGTGTGCAAAGACATGAACAGAAGGGGCGTGTAAGGGGCTGACACGTCCTATCCCCGCTAAGGGGGACCTACAGGCTGGTGCGTGTGTGACAGACTCGGTCCGGCCCAGCCACGCCAGGCGCACCCAACAGCCCCAATGGAGCACGCCCTGGAGGGGCCGTGGGTGGATCCCCGGGCACCAGGAGCCAGCGGGTGCCCTGGGCTTCCCCCCACAACCCCACCCGTAGCCCTCACTGTGCTACACCGCGACACGGCCGGGGGCCTGGCGCCGCCACCTCCCGGAGCGTCTCAGGGCAATGCCGGGAGACCAGGCCCCTCACCTCTGGCACTGGACGGGCACCGGGGTCTTAAAGCCCTCAGAGTGCCAGACATGCAGAGCACCAGCAGCGAGCCCAGGACCGCGCCTCCGCCTGCGGCCCGGATCTGCCCCAGCCACCCGCTCTCAACCCCTGCTCCCCCAGCGCCCCCCTTCTGCCAGCCAGGGCTCGGATCACCCCATCAACCTGACCCCCTTGTCCTCCCGCAAGCCCCCTTGCCCTTCCTGACCCCCATCCCCGACCCCCTTGCCTTCCCATGACCAATGCACCCCACCCCTCCCCCTCTTGTGACCCCATCGCCCTCCCCAACCCCCCCTCCCCTGACCCCCCTGATCCCCCCCGGCGGAGGCTCACCCGTGGCGAGGAAGCGGTGCGCGGCCAGGAGCAGCTGGGGCGAGACCTTCACCTTGAGCTCGCTGTCGGAGTCCTTGAAGGCGGAGAAATCCCTCTTGTTCCTCTGGTTGGCCACACGCTTCCGGGTGCGGTTGTCAGCTGGGGGGAGAGGAGGTGTCAAGGGGGACAGGTCCCAGCTCCCCCTCAGGGCACGTGCCCCTGTGCTCCCCCCGCCCAACCAGCTCCCGCTGCCTCAGCCAGGGCCGGGGGCGCTGGGGCCAAGAGGCTGCAGAAGGGCCGTGCCCACCCCGGGAGGCGGGGGAGGGGATAACGGGGGCTGCGAGGCGAGAGCCGGGTGCTCAACGCGCCCCCTCTCCGCCCGCCCCAGCACGACACCTGCAGCTCGGGCGCCTGTTTTCCTCAGGCCGGCCCTGCGGTGGAGTGGGAGGGGGCCAGGGCCAGGCCAGCGGCGCTGCGCCCGGGGGCGGGGGGGCAACCAGAGTGGGAGGGCGCCAAGGCAGCAGCTCTGCACCTGGGGGGGGAGGACACCTGCGGGGGAGGGGGCCAGGTCAGCGGCACGGCATCGGGGGGAGGGGGGACATGAGCAGGGAGGGATGGGCCAGGCCAGTGGTGCTGCACCCGGGTGGGGGGCAGCGGGGGAGGGGGCCAGGCCAGCGGCTCTGCGCCCAGGGGGGGGGGGAAGGGACAGTGGGGGGGGGGCAACAGCGGGGGGGGGGGCAACAGCGGGGGGGGGCAGGCCCAGGCAAGTGGTGCTGCACCCAAGAGGGCGTGACCTGCAGGGGAGGGGGCCTGGCCAGCAGCGCTGCGCCTGGAGGGAGACGGGGGGGGGGGGGGGGAAGGACCAGCGGGGAGGGGGGCGGCAGGCCAACGGCACTATGCCTGGGGGGGGGGTGAGGACGGGGGAGCAGGCCAGAAGCACTATGCCCGGGGGGGGAAACCAGTGGGGGAGGGGGGGCACCTAACTGTACATATCCGACTCATCCAGGATCTCCGACTTGATGATCTCCTCGATGACGTCCTCCAGTGTCACCAGCCCCAGCACCTCGTAGAAGGGGTCGCCCTCTCCCTCGCTGTTCACCTTCTGCACGATGGCCAGATGCGATTTGCCTGGGGGCACAGACACCGTCACCCTGGGCTGTGGGCCAAGTGCAGGGGAGTGACGGGCCCCGGCCAGCCTGCTCTGGGTCGCTCGGCACACGCTGGGCTTGGCTGCTGCAGACGGGCGGGTGCCGGCCTGGCCCCCACGCTGCCGTTCCACCCCCAGAGCACCATGTAAGCAACAAAAGCACCAGATCTAGGCCCCGCCGGGCCAGGCCCGGAGCCAGTCGGCCGGAGCCTGCCAACGGCACGGCACAGCAGCCAGCCGCGCCGCGGGAGCCCCGGGGAAGCCTGCGCCTGCATAGGGACAAGACGGATCAGATGGGCTGATCCAGATGCACAAATCCCAGCGGCACCTGACCCTGGCGCAGCCCCCTGGGCTCCAGCAGGCACCGGCCGTGCCAGCGGCAAGGCCCCGGCTTGTTGGGTCAATGCTCCCACCCCGTGCTCTCAGCCCTGCCCGAGGGCCGGATCCGGGCCAGGTCCGTGCCCCGGCTGCCCGCCAGCCCTGCAGGAGCTCTGACCCACCTTGGAGCGCGGGCTCCCACGCCCCGAAGGCCTCTGCAGGTAGAGCGGGCGGGGCGGGGGCAGCATCTGCCCCCCTCCCCGGAAGTCCGGCCCCACGGCTGTCACACCCTGGCTAACACTGGGACATCAACATGAACAATCTCAGCTCTGGCCCCCGCACCACACAGGGCAGTGACCCCCTCACCCCCGGGGGGGACACCCCTGGGCAGCCAACGGTGACAGAGCCGGCGAGTTCGTCTGGACCCGAGAACCCCACGCTCCCCGAGCCAGCGTCAGACCCAGACTCACCACGCCCGCGCCCTCTCCCCCACCCCCGTGACAATCCCTCTTACCCCCCCCACATCCGCACCCTGTCTCCCCCCTCACAATCTCTCACCCCCCACTCACCCCTCCACCCCATCTGCCCCCACCCCCCACTCACCCCCGCGCCACATCTCTCCCAGCCCCCTCACAATCCCTCAACCCTCACTCACCCCATGCCCTGTCTCCCACACACACACACCCCCCTCTCCCCCTCACAATCCCTCTTCCCTACCTCCGTGACAATCCCTCTCACCCCCACTCACCCCTGTGCCTCATCTCCCCCTCACCCCCGCACTCACACCCATGCCCCATCTCCCCCAGCCCCCTCACAATCCCTCTCACCCCCATGCTCCGTCTCCGACCCCACTCACACCCCATCTCCCCCCACCTCCTCACAATCCCTCTCACCCCCATGCTCCATCTCCGACCCCACTCACACCCCATCTCCCCCCACCCCCTCACAATCCCATGCACGGCTACAGACTAGGGAATGAATGGCTAGGAAGCAGTTCTACAGAAAAGGACCTAGGGGTTACAATGGACGAGAAGCTGGATATGAGTCAACAGTGTGCCCTTGTTGCCAAGAAGGCTAATGGCATTTTGGGTTGTATAAGTAGGGGCATTGCCAGCAGGTCGAGGGATGTGATCATTCCCCTCTATTTGACAATGGTGAGACCTCATCTGGAGTACTGTGTCCAGTTTTGGACCCCACACCAGGATGTGGGAAAATTGGAAAGAGTCCAGCGGAGGGCAACAAAAATGATTAGGGGGCTGGAGCACATGACTTATGAGGAGAGGCTGAGGGAACTGGGATTTTTTAGTCTGCAGAAGAGAAGAATGACGGGGGATTTGATAGCTGCTTTCAACTACTGGAAGGGGGGTTCCAAAGAGGATGGATCTAGACTGTTCTCAGTGGTACCAGATGACAGAACAAGGAGCAATGGTCTCAAGTTGCAGTGGGGGAGGTCTAGGTTGGATATTAGGAAAAACGTTTTCACTTGGAGAGTGGTGAAGCACTGGAATGGGTTACCTAGGGAGGTGGTGGAATCTCCTTCCTTAGAGGTTTTTAAGGTCAGGCTTGACAAAGCCCTGGCTGGGATGATTTAGTTGGTGTTGGTCCTGCTTTGAGCAGGGGGTTGGACTAAATGACCTCCTGAGGTCCCTTCCAACCCTGATATTCTATGATTGATATTATGTGATTAACCCAGGAGTCCTGGCTCTCAACCTCCCCCTCCCCGCATCTAACCACTAGACCCCACTCCCCTCCCAGAGCCAGGGCTAGAACTGGGCGATAGCATCCAGGAGTCCTGCCCCCCCGGATAACATTTTCTCCCTGCATAAAGTTGAAATAAAGCGCTGCCGTTCCTGCAGCGTCACACCCCCTCCCCCAGCTGGGACATTCGGGGGGAGGGGAAGAGTCCTGGGGGTCTTGGGGCTGGATCGCCCACGTGGATACCTGCTTGGCCAGCTCAGCACCCCCGAGTGGCACACGGGCCACCTATGCCCGTTCCCTGACTAGCTGATATCCCAGCGCCCTGGATGGGACAAGGGTGCCCACACCTGCCCCCAGGCAGGGGACGCGGGACTAGCTGCAGCTGGTGCTGTCGGAGGAGGGGGAGACGTGCCAGCTGCAGGGAACGTGAACGCTGGGCAGCCGCTGCTCGCCCTGATCTCAGGCCAGCGGGCACCGCTTGGTGGGCACCGCTCGGCGGGCACAGGGTCATGTGCTAGCCAGGCACTGGGAAACATGCCTTATGGACCCCCCACACTGCCTGTTCCCAGCTGCCCCCCCTCCTCACCCAGGATCCTGCGCCCTCACCCGCGACCATGTGCCCAGGGCTGCCCGCTCAAAGGCCCCATGGCACTGGACGGGCAGGCCCTTTAAGCCACCGTCTGGCCCTCCCACAATCTGCATCCATATGGGGGGCACATGGGACTGGGGGGAGGAAAGAGAGACCCTCTCACCTCCCGGAGCCCGGCACACTGTGGGCACTAATGCACTGTCCATCCACGCCCTCCCCACTGCCCGCAGCCTCGCTGCCCAGCCTGAAACACGAGGCCAGAGACTGGCGTCAATGCCTTTCGCAGCAGGGAGAACCGGCTTTTCCCCTCGGCCTGCAGACCCCGCAGGGAGCAGCCGGGGCGGACTCAGCCACAGGCCAAGGCAAAGCGACGGGGCATGGGGCGGGTCTTATCCAGCACTGAGGACTCCTCCTGGGACGTGCAGGCCCAGGGAGTGTGTGTATGGGGGGGTTTCCCTTCCCTGCCAGCCTCCTCCTGGCTCCCTGCACTGGCAAGGGGATTTGGAGCCTGTGTCTGGGCGTGCAGGGTAGCGCCTGCCCCCCCGCCCTTGCCCCCCCACCCCTACCCCGCGGGCCTCGGGGAGAGAAACCAAAGTCAAAATCTGAGCGGCACCTCCTGGGCTGAGGCTGTAACTGAAGATGACGATGGGCATTACGCCCCCCGCCACAGAAATGACATTAGCCCAGGCTACACGTAGGCTGGCTGCTCCCCCTCCCTTGCACACACACGGTCAGCACTTGCTACGGGCCCCCGTCAGCCCACTGGGGACATGCTGCTCTGGACCTAGCCTGGCTTCCAGCACAGGCGGGGCAAAGAGGATCCCCGAATCCCTGGGAAATCTGAGCTGCCCCCACCATCCACCACTGACGTGCAGCCACCTCTGGGAAGAGCCGAGGCAGCTGGGCCACAGGAGAATTGAGGGAGGTGGAACGGCAGGGCCCAGCCTGGGAGCTGAGCAGGATGCTGGTGTTAGCAGCCCAAGAACAGCAGGGAGCAGAGAAGCCAGAAAGGAAGGAGCCCGTTCACCTTTCCCTTCCCTGTTACCAACAGGGACGGAGGTGGGGGGCTCCCTCTGCTCAAGGGCCAGCCGCAGCACCTGCTGGGAAAGGGAGGCGCAGGGCTGGGCGGGGAAGGAAAGAATGGTGTATGGGGGGGGGGGGGGGAGGAAGCTGCTTGGCACAACCTGGGGCCACCCAGCGCGGAAGCGTCAGGGGAGTGCAGAGAGGCAGTGAGCAGCATTTGCACGGCCCATGCCAGAAGCCAGCCCGGGGGCCCCCTGCCCACCCCTCCAAGGACAGAGTGCAGGAGCTGCTGTCATTAGCACCCCAGCCAGGGCGCTGCACCCCTGCCACCCCTTGTCTGTGCCTCGTAAAGCCAGGATTATGGCTCCGGGAGAGAAGGAAATCCCTGAGTAAACAGTCTGTGGTGCAACGCCGAGGGCTTGGGCCAGCGCCAGGAACTGTCTGGGAAGAGAGGGGTCCTGCTGCCATTACAATAATGCAGAAAAGGCAGAAGTGTTCAATAAATATTTCTTTTCTGTATTTTGAAAAAACAGATGATGCAGTTATAGTGTATGATAAAACTCTTTCCATTCCACTAGTATCTTCGGATGATGTTAAACAGAAGCTACTAAAGTTCGATATTTTTAAATCGGCAGGTCCAAATAACTTGCATCCAAGAGTTTTAAAAGAGCTGGCTGAGGAGCTCATTAGAACATTAATGTTGCTTTTCAATAAGTATTGGAACGACAGGGAAGTTCCAGAAGACTAGAAGAAAGGTAATGTTGTGCCATTATTCAAAAAGTGTCATCGAGATGACCTGAGTAATTACAGGCCTGTCAATCTGATATTGTTCCCAGGCAAGATAGAGCAGCTGATATGGGACTCGCTTAATAAAGAACGAAAGGAGGGTAGTATGAATAATAATCAATGCCATCAACATGGGTTTGTAGAAAACAGATCCTGCCAAACTAACCTGATATGCCTTGGGATGAGATTACAAGTCTGGTTGATAAAGGTAATAGAGCTGATGTCATGTAAGGTGTTTGACCTGGTACTTTATGACATTTTGATTAAAAAAAACTAGAAGGATATAAAATGAACAGGGCACACAGGAAATGGATTAAAAACTGGCTAACTGAGAGGTCTCAAAATGTAAATGGGGACTCCTCACTGAGCAGATCTGTGTCCAGGGGGCCCTGCAGAGATCGGTTCTTGGCCCTACGCTATTTAGCATTTTTATCAATAACCTGGAAGAAACCAAAGTCATGCTGGAAGAAACACGAATGTTGCGGGAGAGGTAAATAAGGACAAGGACAGGCACTGATCCAGAGTGATCGCTCACTTGGGGAGCTGGGTGCTAGCAAACAAGACGTGTTTTAATATGGCTAAGTGTAAAATACAGATGGGCTGTTTGTCTAACGGATCTGCGCTAGGAATGACTGTGGGCAGGTCTCTGGCCTGTGCTCTACGGGGGGGGGAGGGGTGTCAGATGAGATGATCACAATGGTCCCTTCTGGACTTGACTAAACAGCCTTGCCCCCCCTCCGCATCCCCATCAGCTGGGTGGCTCCCCTGCCAGGCAACGCTGCCCCAACGCTCCTCCACTCAGTGCCCCCCCCCCCCACCTGCCGAGCTCTCTTCACCCACAGGATGTGCACTGGCCCCTCCCTGGGGGTGTGAGCCTCCCCCTCCCTGCTGGGTTTCAGCCTCACGCCCCGCAGGGCACATCCCCAGGGACATGGAGCCGAGGAAGGGGGCAGAGCCAGCAACTCAGCCGAGCACACACAGGGAGCCAGCGGGAGAGTCGAGACTCGAACCTGGATCTCCTGAGTCTCAGCCCAGTGCCCTGTCCACTGGAACCTCCATCCTGCCGCCCCCTTGGGTTCCCCTAGATACCCCCACAATGCGCAGCATTCACACTCAGCGGATCCCAGCGTGGCTCAGCTCAGCCAGCCCACAGCCACATTCAGATCTAGCCTGCTTAGCCCCCGACTGCCCCCACCCCAGACATGGCTCTGCCCTCCACAGGCAGGCCCTGGGCCAAATCCGTTCCTGGTGGAATTCCACCCCCCAGAGCACCCATAACCCTGCCTCCCCTCCCCCGTCCTTAATGCCCCTCTGAGACGGGCGGGCACTGAGCCCGCAGCCAGGAAGGATGCAAGGAGCAGGGGGCTTGGGGTGAGATGCGGGTGTGCCTCTTCAGAGAGGGGCATGCCAGAGCCCAGGCCAAGATGCAGAGAGCAGCCAGCTTCCAGGAGGGGGCAGATGGGAGAGCAGCAAAGGGCTGTAGCTGTCCAGCTGGAATGGTATGACGGGGCGCGGGCGCGGGCCCGGGGGGGTCCCTTTGTATTTCAGCGCTGGAGGAGCCAGAGTTCTCCAGGGCCCCCTGAGTCAGTGGCTCCCCTCTACATCCAGGGGTGATGCCCATCCTCGGAGCACCAAACCGCCCCATTCTAATGGCCTCGCCTCCCTGAGCTGCCAGCCCCGGCCCCATCACTGCCAAGGCCGGTGGAGCATGGCTTGCTCCCGGCCTGCCGTTCCCTGAGACATTAACTCCTTTGCTGGAGGGCCAGGCCAGGCCAGCCAGCAGCCCAAGCGGTACAGAGCACGCAGTGAGGGGGAGCCTATTAACAACAATGGGGTCACAGACACCTCAGCCCAGGCCAGACTCCTCCCAAACTCAGGCCTGGGTCAAACAGCAGCCCGGGAAGGGACAGAGGCTGGGTCCCGACAGCAGCCAGGCAAACGCAAACCCTCACTCCAATGGGGAGGAACTTCCTCCTTTGCCTTTTCCTTCTACTTTCTAAGCTCTCTGCCTGGAGCCGAGAGCAACAGTAGCTCAAGTGACACCATTCGATACAATCGCCTACGGCCCCGTGGGGTTCTCAAACTTCACTGCACCACGACCCCCTTCTGACAACAACCATTGCTGCCCGACCCCAGGAGCGGGGACCAAAGCCCCAGGGCGGGGCCCTGTAACCTGAGTCCCAACACCTTCGGGCTTCAGCTTCAGCCCTGGGCCCCAGCAAATCTAACACCAGCCCTGGTGACCCCATTCAAATGGGATCCCGACCCACTTTGGGGTCCCGACCCACAGTTTAAGAACCACTGGCCCGAGGCCTCGTTTATCACTAGAGAAAAGTGATCTTCCTCGACTTCTCACAGACACCTAGGGCTGCTCACGGCCTGCCAGCGGGGTGCAGAGCTGGTTTGTAGGGATGGAGAATAGATGAGTTGTTCGCTCCAAGGGATGAGTCAATGACCACAGAAGGCTGCTGGATGACGCTACCCAGCAAGGTCAGAGCCGTCCCTGAGCGCGAGGAGACTTGCTATAAAGCCCCTGTTCTAATGTCTCTGTGGCCACATCTGCACCAGAGAAACGCTGATGGAAGGAGCACAGCGCAGAGCTGGCCAGAGGACCTTTTTTGCGAACAGGGGCTGCTAACAGGGAGTTTCGCAAGGGAGTTCTCCAGGTGAAGGAGGAGCAATACAGCACCCTTTTGGGGTAAGTGACTGTCTGTAGTGTGTGTTTGTTTGTGTTTGGGGGTTACTTGCTGTGTGCTGAGCTTGTGTTTGTCAGTTTGTTTGTTTGGTTGTTTGAAGGACCGTGTGCTGTGGCTGGCAGTTGGAAGCTGTGAGCTTCAAAGGAAGGTTTGAAACCTAGAAGCCTCTGGTAATTGGCTGAGCCTTAATCAGTGGGCGGGGTATTCATACAGGCCAGGGCTTTATAAAGCAGCGCACAAGTGACCAGGGAGCTTTTGCGACCAGGGGCTGCTAACAGGGAGTTTCGCAAGGGAGTTTTGGAAGGGGAGTGGGAAGGGGCGAGGGTCCCATGCCGGTTCTATCTGTTTTCCCTTTATTCCCCTTAAAACTTTAAACTTCTTGCTTAAACAACCCTTTCAGCGGACAGGGGGCTGCAGACGGGAGTTTGACAGAGGGAGGCTTACGATGGTTAGGAAGACCCGCAACACCTGTGCCAGCACTGCTTCTGTCTCCTCCACCTGCGCTTGTAGCCAGACAGAGCGCCTGAGCATGGATGCTTCTACCCAGATCCTGGTGTGGTTTTGCAGAGACTGTAACTTGCAATTTCCACTTACTGATATCCAGGCTGGGGGGACCATCCAATGTGAAAGGTACCTGCTGGTGGAAACTCTCAGGCAGCAGGTGGGAGAGCTACAGGAGGAGGTGGCTAGGTTGAGAAGCATCCGAATCCACGAGCAATTCCTGGACAGTGTCCATGTGGAGACAGCTGAGGTAGCTGTCGCACCACTGGTGGAGGAGGAGATGGCTCAGGGTGGACACTGGCAGCTGGTTTCTTCTGGCAGCAGGCAGTGCTCCACCCCTGCTCCGAACCCTCCCGCTGTGGTAATAGGTAACCGTTATGCTCTTCTTGATACAGGAAAGAAGGCATCACCCCCTACAGTAAAGGAGGAGAAGCCTCGTACCCCTAAGGCTGGGAGGTCTGCTGCCACCACTGCGAATAGGAAACGTAGGGTAGTGGTGGTCGGAGACTCTCTGCTGAGGGGGACGGAAGCGCCCATCTGTCGCCCTGACATTTCATCTCGGGAGGTATGCTGCCTGCCGGGAGCCCGTATCCGAGACGTTACGGAGGCATTGTCGAGGATTATCCAGCCCTCTGACTACTACCCCATGCTACTCATCCATGTGGGCACAAATGATACTGCGTGGTGTGACACTGAGCGGATCAAGAGTGACTACAGGGCTCTGGGAGTACGGGTGAAGGAGTTTGGAGCACAGGTAGTATTCTCTTCGATTCTTCCTGTCAAAGGTAGGGGCCCGGGCAGAGACAGATGCATCCTGGAGGTGAATGCCTGGCTGCGAAGATGGTGTCGCCAGGAGGGCTTTGGCTTCCTAGACCACGGGATGCTATTTGAGGAAGGACTGCTAGGCAGAGATGGCGTTCACCTTTCGAGGAGGGGAAAGACCCTATTTGGACACAGACTGGCTAACCTAGTGAGGAGGGCTTTAAACTAGGTTCGGCGGGGACAGGTGAGCAAAGCCCGCAGGTAAGTGGGGAACATGGAGACCTGGGAGATGGGTCGGAAACGAGAGGGAGTGTGGGCTATATTGGCAGAGAGAAAGGAGGGTCAGGACAAAACTGGGAGGAAAGATCAAACTAGTATCTTAGATGCCTATATACAAATGCGAGAAGTATGGGTAATAAGCAGGAAGAACTGGAAGTGCTAATAAATAAATACAACTATGACATTGTTGGCATCACTGAAACTTGGTGGGATAATACACATGATTGGAATGTTGGTGTGGATGGGTACAGCTTGCTCAGGAAGGATAGACGGGGAAAAAGGGAGGAGGTGTTGCCTTATATATTAAAAATGTACACACTTGGACTGAGGTAGAGATGGACATAGGAGATGGAAGTGTTGAGAGTCTCTGGGTTAGGCTAAAAGGGGTAAAAAACAAGGGTGATGTCATGCTAGGAGTCTACTACAGGCCACCTAACCAGGTGGAAGAGGTGGATGAGGCTTTTTTTAAACAACTAACAAAATCATCCAAAGCCCAAGATTTGGTGGTGATGGGGGACTTCAACTATCCGGATATATGTTGGGAAAATAACACAGCGGGGCACAGACTATCCAACAAATTCGTGGACTGCATTGCAGACAACTTTTTATTTCAGAAGGTTGAAAAAGCTACTAGGGGGGAAGCTGTTCTAGACTTGATTTTAACAAATAGGGAGGAACTCGTTGAGAATTTGAAAGTAGAAGGCAGCTTGGGTGAAAGTGATCATGAAATCATAGAGTTTGCAATTCTAAGGAAGGGTAGAAGGGAGAACAGCAAAATAGAGACAATGGATTTCAGGAAGGCGGATTTTGGTAAGCTCAGAGAGCTGATAGGTAAGGTCCCATGGGAATCAAGACTGAGGGGAAAAACAACTGAGGAGAGTTGGCAGTTTTTCAAAGGGACACTATTAAGGGCCCAAAAGCAAGCTATTCCGCTGGTTAGGAAAGATAGAAAATGTGGCAAAAGACCACCTTGGCTTAACCACGAGATCTTGCATGATCTAAAAAATAAAAAGGAGTCATATAAAAAATGGAAACTAGGACAGATTACAAAGGATGAATATAGGCAAACAACACAGGAATGCAGGGGCAAGATTAGAAAGGCAAAGGCACAAAATGAGCTCAAACTAGCTACGGGAATAAAGGGAAACAAGAAGACTTTTTATCGATACATTAGAAGCAAGAGGAAGACCAAAGACAGGGTAGGCCCACTGCTTAGTGAAGAGGGAGAAACAGTAACAGGAAACTTGGAAATGGCAGAGATGCTTAATGACTTCTTTGTTTCGGTCTTCACCGAGAAGTCTGAAGGAATGCCTAACATAGTGAATGCTAATGGGAAGGGGGTAGGTTTAGCAGATAAAATAAAAAAAGAACAAGTTAAAAATCACTTAGAAAAGTTAGATGCCTGCAAGTCACCAGGGCCTGATGAAATGCATCCTAGAATACTCAAGGAGCTAATAGAGGAGGTATCTGAGCCTCTAGCTATTATCTTTGGAAAATCATGGGAGACGGGAGAGATTCCAGAAGACTGGAAAAGGGCAAATATAGTGCCCATCTATAAAAAGGGAAATAAAAACAACCCAGGAAACTACAGACCAGTTAGTTTAACTTCTGTGCCAGGGAAGATAATGGAGCAAGTTATTAAGGAAATCATCTGCAAACACTTGGAAGGTGGTAAGGTGATAGGGAACAGCCAGCATGGATTTGTAAAGAACAAATCATGTCAAACCAATCTGATAGCTTTCTTCGATAGGATAACGAGTCTTGTGGATAAGGGAGAAGCTGTGGATGTGGTATACCTAGACTTTAGTAAGGCATTTGATACGGTCTCGCATGATATTCTTATCGATAAACTAGGCAAATACAATTTAGTTGGGGCTACTATAAGGTGGGTGCATAACTGGCTGGATAACCGTACTCAGAGAGTTGTTATTAATGGTTCCCAATCCTGCTGGAAAGGCATAACGAGTGGGGTTCCGCAGGGGTCTGTTTTGGGACCGGCTCTGTTCAATATCTTCATTAAGGACTTAGATATTGGCATAGAAAGTACGCTTATTAAGTTTGCGGATGATACCAAACTGGGAGGGATTGCAACTGCTTTGGAGGACAGGGTCATAATTCAAAATGATCTGGACAAATTGGAGAAATGGTCTGAGTTAAACAGGATGAAGTTTAACAAAGACAAATGCAAAGTGCTCCACTTAGGAAGAAAAAATCAGTTTCACACATACAGAATGGGAAGAGACTGTCTAGGAAGGAGTACGGCAGAAAGGGATCTAGGGGTTATAGTGGACCACAAGCTAAATATGAGTCAACAGTGTGATGCTGTTGCAAAAAAAGCAAACATGATTCTGGGATGTATTAACAGGTGTGTTGTGAGCAAGACACGAGAAGTCATTCTTCCGCTCTACTCTGCTCTGGTTAGGCCTCAGCTGGAGTATTGTGTCCAGTTTTGGGCACCGCATTTCAAGAAAGATGTGGAGAAATTGGAAAGGGTCCAGAGAAGAGCAACAAGAATGATTAAAGGTCTTGAGAACATGACCTATGAAGGAAGACTGAAAGAATTGGGTTTGTTTAGTTTGGAAAAGAGAAGATAGAGGGGACATGATAGCAGTTTTCAGGTATCTAAAAGGGTGTCATAAGGAGGAGGGAGAAAACTTGTTCACCTTAGCCTCTAAGGATAGAACAAGAAGCAATGGGCTTAAACTGCAGCAAGGGAGGTCTAGGTTGGACATTAGGAAAAAGTTCCTAACTGTCAGGGTGGTTAAACACTGGAATAAATTGCCTAGGGAGGTTGTGGAATCTCCATCTCTGGAGATATTTAAGAGTAGGTTAGATAAATGTCTATCAGGGATGGTCTAGACAGTATTTGGTCCTGCCATGCGGGCAGGGGACTGGACTCTATGACCTCTCGAGGTCCCTTCCAGTCCTAGAATCTATGAATCTATGAACCTCCCCGTAGACGGGCCATGGAAAGGACCTTGTGGAAGTTGGCTGCTGCCCGGGGCTGAGCCAGCAGGTGTTCAGAGCATGCTCCAAGCCGTCTTGCACAAGGTGTCTCATAGGAAGACACTGGCATTTTCCAGACCAAGTTGCAAGAGGCCACAGAGGAGATGCCTCGTTTCCTGTCTGGACACAGCTCCTAGCCAGGCTGGACATTTCGAACCGTGGCCAGACTCACGGCTCACATCCTGATTGGCCACAGCAGCTTTGCCGAGACGAGGAACCCGGCTGCGCGCCCAGACGAACCCGTGCAGACACCCAGTGTTGGTCGACACATCGCACTGCCTGGCCAGCGAGAGCGCCCCCTGCTGGGCACAACCAACTTCCTGGCACTGACAAGCAGCCTCCTGCCTGCCCTGGAGCGTCCTGCTGGGCAGACCACTGCGGGATCCAGACGAGAATACAAAGCCAAATGCTGGCACTGCAGCCCTGAGGTGACACAACTTGCCTTGGTCCCTCACCCGCAGTCCAGTCCCCACTGTCTAGAAATTACGCCGAATCACTAACTCGCTGAAGAGAGCTGGGGCTGGAGCCTCGCTAAGCACTGTCTGTGATTGTCACTGCGAGGAACCGGGAGCATTTCAGACAGTTCAGCCTGGGAATCGCAAAGGTTTTGTGGGCAGGAGAACCGACAGCTTCTTCGGCAAAGAAGAAGGAAGGAGCTTTGAGTTGGCTCGTAAACTACAGATTTTACCACCAGCTGCACCTTCGGTCAGAGCGGCACATGGCCCTCCAGCACTGGCGAAACTCCAGCTCTGCAGGAATTTGTTGTATTTTGGGGTTTAGGTGTCACAGCCTCGCATGGCAAACCTTGGCTCGATCACCTGGGCAGGCGACCTGAGAATTCTGTAACTTGGCTACTATAACGGGATCCCAGGGGTGCAGCCTGAGACTGTGGGACCGCTGTGCCCCCTAAACTCTCCCCAGCCACTGGCGTAGCCAGGGTTGCAGCCGAGGAGGAGCGGCAGAGAAAAAAGATGCCAGTCCTTCGGTGGCATTTTGGCAGCCCTGCGCATGCGCCGAAATGCCGCCGAAAGACGGAGCGGCGCATGCGCAGGGCCACCCTGCTTCCCCATCCGGAGCGCTGTCCAGGGCACCGAGACCCCTGGCCACGCTCTCAGGGCCGGAGTCCCGGCCGGAGCGCCAGGAGCCCACGGCCCCGCTGCACCGGCCAGAGCGCCGGGAGCCCGCGGCACCGTTCCACCGGCCGCCCGGAGCTGCGGGAGGCGGGAGCCAGCCCGTGGCCCCGTTCTGCCGGAAGCAAGCCCGCGGCCCCGTTCCGCAGGCGCCACTTTTGGGGAATGTGGTCTGGGGAAGTGACCGCTTCCCCTGAACCTCGCTAGCTACGCTACTGTCCCCAGCCTGGGCTGTCTCTCACAGTGCCTGGCTAGTGACCAGCAGCAAACCCCTTCAGGCGCTGTGATCACTCAGCACAACCGCATGTGGAGACCCCACACCCAGCTGGATTGCATGAATGCTCCAAGAGCCACTCGTGAATCACCCAGAGAAAGGCACCAGAGCCAAATTCCCCCAGCTCCCAGCACTGTACCCCAGGAATATACCGTCTTGCCCTGCTCATTTCATCAATGGAAAGTGGACAGACACCAGCCTGTGTCAAACCTGAGCAGACTTGCCCCACACTTTATCTTTACCAGTGAGTTTATATGAACAGTTAAACAAATGTATTGACAATAACAGGTAGCTTTTAAGTGATATAAAGTGATACGCAAAAAGTCAGAGTTAGTTACCAAAAGAAGTAAAATCTAAGCTCGCAGTCTAAACTCTCAACCCTATTAGACTGGGCAACATCTAGATTAAGCAGTTTTTCTCACCCCACTGGATGTTGCAGTCCTTAACATACAGGTTTGTTCCTTAAACCTGGGCCAGTCTCCTGTGTTGGAGTCTTGTCTTCTTCTCAGTGTCTTAGTTGCTTGCAGCAAAGGTGGGGGCAGGAGAAGGGCCCAGTATGTGTCCACTGGGTCTGTTTTATACCCTCAGTCCATGTGCTTGTAGAACAGAAATCCAGGCATGTCTGGGGGGCATTGCAAAAGTCCCAGTAAGGTTGAGCAATTCCCCTGGTGTGGTCACATGCAGGTGAGTCATCGCATTGTAGCTCCCTTGCTGGACAATGGCTGGTGATGGGCTGTTTCACCCCCCCCCCCCCCCCCGGGCGTTGGTTCTTTCCTCGCTGTTGCCTCTGGGGAGCTAATATCTGGCTGATTCCCCAACTTACAGCATGCTTCAGTGATCATCATACTACACAATTCTCACAACTTCATATTCATCAATAATACACATGTATGGCTAGAGAAATTACTTTCAGCAGATCATAACCTTTCCCCTGGTACCTTACAAGGCCTGCTTTATATGTGAGATCACCATTATATGAAAATGAGGACTATGGGGGTTACAGCACACTCCCCAAGGTTTAGAATGTCACACCTCCCCCCTTAGTTTACTGCAAGAGGGTTAGTCACTGACTAGCTCGAAGGCAGTTTGTGTTATAGTTCTCTTGGCACCTAGCCCTCAAGGCCATGAGGTGGTGTGCCTCGGTTTCCCCTTTCCCACTGCGACAAGATGGTCGATATACTATGGTGGGTCCTGCGCTTTTCTTGGGGGGGGGGCTAAAATACCACCCCTTACCCCTGCTCTTGGGGCAACGAGGGCCCCACTAGTGGCCCAGGAAGGTGGTAAAGGAGGGAAGCGGGGGAGGGGTCTCGGTTTGCTCCTCACTCTGAGTCCCAGCCCCTCTCAACCCCTGCAGGTTCTTACCCTCTTCTCCTTTGGGTGGGGTACCTTCAGTCCTTAAACGCTGGGGGAGGGAATGTCCCTCCCCTGCTGGGGCAGGGTCTCCCTTACTCCGGTTTTCTGTTCCTCCAAGTCTAACGGCACACCTCCAGGCTCCAGTCCTCTCTCCTTCCCCCTGACTGCCTGAAGCAGGGGGGTTTTATTAGGTTTCTAACAGGGCCTTAATTGATTACAGGTGCTCCAATTAACCTGTAGCAACCCTCCCTAGTCTACAGGGAACCACGCCTTAATTAACCTAGGGTTTATATACTTCCCTTCTACCACTTCCCACTGCTTCCTGGCCCTCCTGTATCACACCACACAGCAAACCAGGTTTTTTATGGTTTCTCTGCTGTGATAAGCTTTAAAGCTGTTTACATGTATTAACTGAGAACTAGCGTTACCATAAGGTTTAACATCCATGTCAAAATTCTTATCACCAAAACTTAACATTAATACCAAAAATTTTATCACAGATGTGCGTTTACAAGTATCTTTAGGATACCACGCGCTCTGTTCAGATAGTCTGGTTTGAGGTTGGTTTGTTCATTACCCAGGGTGTCCTTTGACTCTCTCCCATGTAACACTGGTCTACAATTTTTGAGAAGTCGTCTGCTTCAGAGATAAAATGTGCTATTTATTATGTATTTTGATGTGCTGAATTCAAATATGACAATTAAAACAACTGATTGGCTACTGTTTCTAAGATATTTAAGTTTTTACATTTTATGTCTATGTATATTGTGTAGATAGTAGAGTTTTAATCATAAATTGTAAACCTAGGTCTTTTCATGTGTTTATGGTTGCTTTACATGATAATATTTCACCTGTCCTGTTTATGTAACACTTTAAAAATCAGCAAAAGGGTTATATAAATAAAATTTATTATGAAACAAAAGGCAAAAAACTATTATGTACATAGTTTAGTCCTATTCAGTGTTTACTCGGCGCTTCTTGGCTTGTCTCTTGTATTCATTAAATGGAGCATCTCTTGTCACTGTCCAGCAATAGTCTGCAAGCATTGATGGGCTCCATTTGCCCTGATAGCGTTTCTCCATTGTTGCAATGTCCTGGTGAAATCGCTCGCCGTGCTCGTCGCTCACTGCTCCGCAGTTCGGTGGAAAAAAATCTAGATGAGAGTGCAAAAAATGTATCTTTAGTGACATGTTGCAACCAAGGCTTTTGTATGCCTTGAGGAGGTTTTCCACCAACAACCTGTAGTTGTCTGCCTTGTTGTTTCCGAGAAAATTTATTGCCACTAACTGGAAGGCTTTCCATGCCGTCTTTTCCTTGCCACGCAGTGCATGGTCAAATGCATCATCTCGAAGAAGTTCACGAATCTGAGGACCAACAAAGACACCTTCCTTTATCTTAGCTTCACTTAACCTTGGAAATTTTCCACGGAGGTACTTGAAAGCTGCTTGTGTTTTGTCAATGGCCTTGACAAAGTTCTTCATCAGACCCAGCTTGATGTGTAAGGGTGGTAACAAAATCTTCCTTGATTCAACAAGTGGTGGATGCTGAACACTTTTCCTCCCAGGCTCCAATGACTGTCGGAGTGGCCAATCTTTCTTGATGTAGTGGGAATCTCTTGCACAACTATCCCATTCGCAGAGAAAACAGCAGTACTTTGTGTAGCCAGTCTGCAGACCAAGCAAGAGAGCAACAACCTTCAAATCACCACAAAGCTGCCACTGATGTTGGTCATAGTTTATGCACCTCAAACGTTGTTTCATGTTGTCATAGGTTTCCTTCATATGGACTGCATGACCAACTGGAATTGATGGCAAAACATTGCCATTATGCAGTAAAACAGCTTTAAGACTCGTCTTCGATGAATCAATGAACAGTCTCCACTCATCTGGATCGTGAACGATGTTGAGGGCTGCCATCACACCATCGATGTTGTTGCAGGCTACAAGATCACCTTCCATGAAGAAGAATGGGACAAGATCCTTTTGACGGTCACGGAACATGGAAACCCTAACATCACCTGCCAGGAGATTCCACTGCTGTAGTCTGGAGCCCAATAGCTCTGCCTTACTCTTGGGTAGTTCCAAATCCCTGACAAGGTCATTCCGTTCACCTTGTGTTATGAGGTGTGGTTCAGAGGAGGAGGATGGGAGAAAATGTGGGTCCTGTGACATTGATGGTTCAGGACCAGAAGTTTCATCCTCTTCCTCTTCCTCGTCTGACTCAAGTGAGAATGATTCTGGTGCATCAGGAACCGGCAGTCCTTCTCCGTGGGGTACTGGGCGTATAGCTGATGGAATGTTTGGATAACGCACAGTCCACTTTTTCTTCTTTGACACACCTTTCCCAACTGGAGGCACCATGCAGAAGTAACAATTGCTGGTATGATCTGTTGGCTCTCTCCAAATCATTGGCACTGCAAAAGGCATAGATTTCCTTTTCCTGTTCAACCACTGGCAAAGATTTGTTGCACAAGTGTTGCAGCATATGTGTGGGGCCCTCCTCTTGTCCTGATCTCCAATTTTGCAGCCAAAATAAAGGTGATAGGCTTTCTTAACCATAGTGGTTATACTGCGCTTTTGTGATGCAAAAGTCACTTCACCACAAACATAGCAGAAGTTATCTGCACTGTTCACACAAGTACGAGGCATCTCTGCTCACTTTGGCAAAACAGAAATGTGTCCCTTTGCAAAATCAAACACTGACAAATAAGAGAGCACGACACTGTATGATTTCTAGAGCTGATATAGGGCAATTTGTTCAGCAGAGTGATGTAAGCTTCGTTATGATTGCATCATCCATGACTTCTAGGAATAACATGATGCAATTCATATCATGTATGACGCAATACCAGCTTCAGATTGCATCATTCATTGTTTTGCCTAAAAAGCAAGTACTGTCCAAACCCAGTCATAGATTTATTCATAGATCCAGTCAAAGATGTATTTTAGTCATTTCTGGTTTAAATTGAGATCCCTTCCCTTTATAACTCACTTATCCTCCGCCATTCCCAAGTCAAGGGTCATATATACTGACCCAATAGCATATCTTGAAGACTAGAGCCAATCAACAATTTTAAGCACCATTTTCGTTCTCAGTGACCCAGAATTAGTAAAGTTTGACTACAGTTATTTCAGAAGCATTTTGGCTGTAGAGCAGATAATCAGTCACTGGCTTTTCCTTCCCTCCAGTGTTCCCCTCTGTGTGAACTCTTAATTTAATCACGTTTCTGGAAATTTGGTCCCTCAGGGTCTGGCAAGATGGGTGTTCAGGGGGACCCTGCACATTGGCTGGCCCCTTGGGGAGCTGTCTCCCACCCCCAAGACTGTACATGTGCAGAATATCCAGCTCCCTTTTTGGGGTTACCTGGTGTTTCCCCCTCCCAGATCTGGGTCCTTCCCTGCCCCCTAGAGGGCTGTGATCTGTGCTCTCTGGGCTAGGTGTGTTTACCCTTTGATCAGATTCACCCTTTCCCAGCAGCTCTCCCATAACTGCTCTCTCTGTCTCACCAGCCTGGGGAAAAACACTCCCCTCTCTGCCCATTGGGTCATTTGCATTCTCACAATCCACCTCCTGGCAATTTTCTGGTCTCAACTCCTCTGCTGTCACAGGCGTTGGAGCTACATCTTGATGTAAAGAGACACCGTTACTTTCCAAAAACTTTTCAGAAATAGCATCCTGAAAAACTGGGACCTGGACTGGGGTACCCTCCATCACCCCTTTCTCTGTCCCTGGGAAGTCAGCTGTGTGACTGCTCCCCTCCAGGAAGTCAGTCACACAGTTCCCTCTCAAAACCTGGGTCATGGGCTGAGTGCCCTGGTGCACAGATGCTGACCCAGCCATCCGGTCCTGGGCATCCTCTCCTAAGTGACCAGTGCAGAGACATTCCTGTACCCCCCACTATTCCTTCCCCAGTTTCCTCCTCTGGGCCCCCCTCCAAGACACATTCCTCAGTGCTCCCTAGGAAGGGTTTTATCATAGAATCATAGAATCTCAGGGTTGGAAGGGACCTCAGGAGGTCATCTAGTCCAACCCCCTGCTCAAAGCAGGACCAATCCCCAACTAAATCATCCCAGCCAGGGCTTTGTCAAGCCGGGCCTTAAAAACCTCTAAGGAAGGAGATTCCACCACCTCCCTAGGGAACCCATTCCAGTGCTTCACCACCCTCCTAGTGAAAAAGTTTTTCCTATTATCCAACCTAAACCTCCCCCACTGCAACTTGAGACCATTACTCCTTGTTCTGTCATCTGGTACCACTGAGAACAGTCTAGATCCATCCTCTTTGGCACCCCTTTACAGGTAGTTATCTTTTGTTTAGCTGCAGAACTCTGCCAGCTAACAACTGGGACAGTTTCCTTAATCCCTGACAATCCCTCTCCTGCCCCTGAACCTGAGGGCATGTTGCCTTCTGCTGGAAAGGAGCTAGTCTCAGCCCCTCCCACACTTGGAAGCACCCTGCTTCCCTGTGTTACAGAGTCACAGGAACCCACGCCCACCTCAGTGGTTTCCGAGATTCCCTGTCCCTTCTCTGGGCTCTCCTCTGGGACACATTTCTCTCTGCTCCCTAGAGCCGGGTTTGCCTCTGGTTCAGCTGTGACCTGCTGGCAGCTAACAACCTGGACAGTTCTCTCCCTGGCCGGCATTACATCCCCATCCCTTCCCGATGTGGTGTTGCTTCCAGCTGCAGTGCAGGAGTTGGTCTCAACCACCCTCCCACCTGGAAGCATGTAGCTTCCCCCTGCTGCAGAAGAATCAAGGAGACTCTCTCCCATTCCTCAGCAGTTCCTGAGACCGTACCCTTTCCCTCGGGGATCCTAGCATAACACTCCCTCCTGCTGCAGGCAAATACTTTAACCTGAGCTACACGGAAAACATCATTACCCAGGAGCAGGTCGACTAGGAGGTGTTCCATTACCCCCACAGTCAAAACACTTTCCAAACCTTCCCACACCACATGGATTTCAGCTAGTGGTACAAGGAATCTGCTTTCGCCCACCCCCACAATCTCTGCCATTTGGCCAGGTAACATACTGGCCTTTGGAACCACACTCTGCTTAACCAGAGAGATCTGGGCCCCTGTATCCCTCTGCCCCAAGCATTCCCTGCCTTTAATTTGGACAGCCAAAACATGCTCCATATCTGGTTCTGCAGAGGCTACATCACAGAACCAGTATGATAGGTTTCAATTGCCTGGGGGGTTTCTGTGTTGAGGACAGCAGAACTAACATGAGCTATTGGTTGCCTGCTTCCTCCTAGCACAGGGCATTTATTCCTCTGGTGATCAGTGGAACTACACCAATAACACCAGGGCTCTTCTGCTTTTACAGGAGATTTGGGATGAGGGTTAGAGGAATGGTTTTGGGGAGGTGAGTACCCAGCCTTCCAGCCATCCTCCCTCTTGCTAGGAATAAAATGGGATCTCCCCTTCCCACCAGCTTCAAACACCTCTTTCAGTGGTTTGTTTCCAAGAGATGCTTGGGTCTGTTCAAAGGCATCAGCAAGAGACGCCATCTCCTCCACAGACTTTACATCTTTGTCCCATAGACACTACTTCACATCCGCCTTACACATGCCTAGGAAATGCTCTTGAGCCACAAGATCCAACATTCCCTCAAAGCGTGTAACACCTTTGCCCCTTGCCCACTTTCCCATCAAATCTTTCATTTTGTTAACATATTTCGCATTACTCATCCCAATAGCCCTCTTCAGATTCCTAAATGTAACTCTATATGTTTCAGGGGTAATCTGAAAACTTCGCAAAACAGTATCTTTAAATTTACAATAGACTAAAGCATCTTCAATAGGCATTCCACTGACTACATTTCGAGCTTTGCCAGTTAATTTTACAATCAGGGTAGGAACTCTCGTGGCGTCAGGGATCGCATGCACTGCACACAGCCTTTCAACGGTGCTCAGATATTCAGCAATATCGTCTGCCTCATTGTATGCAGGACAAAATGATCCCAACAGCAGATTTTTGGCATGATGGGAATCACTGGGGCTGGTGGGTTCTGGTTCTCTAGCAGTTCCAGTTGGTGTTTTTGCTCTCTCTTTCTTCCCGCTATCTTTCTCTTTCTTCCCGCTTCTCCTTTATCTCCAGTTTTTCGTTGCAATATTCTCTGGTGCTCCCTCTCCTTTTCTGCAACCTGCAGCCTAAAATGCTCCAACTTCGCAATCACTTCACTGCTTTCACTCATGTTCCTGCTTTTCTGTCCCTACTTCCCTTTCCCGAAATAAGCAAACAGAAAATAACAAACCAGTAGCCTCCTCCTGACTGTCCTTAGCCACCACACTTAAAATCTTTACACCAGTGTATGAAGTGTAAATCTTGCTCAGTACAACAAGCTGTGTATTTCACGCTGCTCGCTGCGCCTCTGTAGCGGGCTCCCCGGGGTGCAGCCTGGGACTGTGGGACCGCTGTGCCCCCTGAACTCTCCCCAGCCTGGGGGGTCTCTCACAGTGCCTGGCTAGTGACCAGCAGCAAACCCCTCCAGGCGCTGTGATCACTCAGCACAACCACATGTGGAGACCCCACACCCAGCTGGATTGCATGAATGCTCCAAGAGCCACTCATGAATCACCCAGAGAAAGGCACCAGAGCCAAATTCCCTCAACTCCCAGCACTGTACCCCAGGAATATACCGTCACCACTTCATTAATGGAAAGTGGACAGACACCAGCCTTTGACAAACCTGAGCAGATTTGCCACACACTTCATACAAACTCACTGGTAAAGATAAACAATTAAACAAATGTCTTGACTATAACAGGTAGATGGTAAGTGATATTAAGTGATAGGCAAAAAGTCAGAGTTAGTTACCAAAAGAAATAAAATCTAAGCCAGCAGTCTAAATTCTCAACCCTATTAGACTGGGCAACATCTAGACTAAGCAGTTTTTCTCACCCCACTGGATGTTGCAGTCCTTAATATACAGGTTTGTTCCTTAAACCTGGGCCAGTCTCCTGTGTTGGAGTCTTGTCTTCTTCTCAGTGTGCAGCAAAGGTGGGGGCAGGAGAAGGTCCAGTATGTGTCCACTGGGTCTGTTTTATACCCTCAGTCCATGTGCTTGGGGAGCACAAGTCCAGGCATGTCTGGGGGCCATTGCTGAGTCTCCCAGCAAGGTTGAGCAATTCCCCTGGTGTGGCCTCATGCAGGTGAGTCATTTAATTGTAACTCCCTTGCTGGGCAATGGCTGGTGATGGGCTGTTTCACACCCCGCCCGGGCGTTGGTTACTTTCCTTGCTGTTGCCTCTGGGGAGCTAATATCTGGCTGATTCCCCAACTTACAGCATGTTTTAGTGACCACCATACTACACAATTCTCACAACTTCATATGCATCAATGATACACATGTATGGCTAGAGAAATGACTTTCAGCAGATCATAACCTTTCCCCTGGTACCTTACAAGGCCTGCTTTATATATGAGATCACGATTATATGAAAATGAGGACTATGGGGGTTCCAGGACGCTCCCCAAAGGTATAGAATGTCACAGCTACATTTCTCAATTCGACTTTACAGTTGCTTGGTTGAACGGACACAAGCAGTCCTCGAATTCCAAAGGCCAGTAAATGGGTAAATGAGTCTATGTTTAAGGATCCATAGTTCCACCTTGAAACCAACCCCACCCAGCCAAGCCTAGCACAGAACTAGGGACGTTTGCCTTTTAGCAGGACTGTGATAAGACCTTGAATTAACTGAACTGATTTAGTCTCTCTGGATAATTGTGACTGTGTGTGCTGAACATATTTTGTGACATTGTAACCCATTAACCAGCTGCATTGTGTTTTCTGTAATTTTTTATGTGCTTTAAAAGCTATTTTGGATCATAAAACTCACACACTTATAGAGAGACAAGGTGGATGAGGAAATATCTTTTATTGGACCCACTTCTGTTGGTGAGAGACACAAGCTTTTGAGCTACACACAGCTCTCCTGCAGGTCTGAAGATGTACGTTTGCTAACCTCTCTCTGTCACAGCGGGCTTCGGACCTGAGGAAGAGTTCTGTGTAGCTCAAAAGCTTGTCTCTCTCACCAACAGACGCTGGTCCAAGAACAGATGTGACCTCACCCACCTTGTTTCTCTAATATCCTGGGATCAACACGGCTACAACAACCCTGCATCATACACGTACAGCAATTTTCCAGTCTGCACTTTCCAAGGAACCCAGATCCAAAGAACAGCGAGGAACCTGTCCAAAGGGTAGGAATAAATGGCCAGTTTTCAGAATGGAGAGAGGTAAATAGTGATGTCCCCCAGGGGTCTGTACTGGGCCCAGTCCTATTCAACATACTCATAAATGATCTGGAAAAAGGGGTAAACAGTGAGGTGGCAAAATTTGCAGATGATACAAAACTACTCAAAAAACAACAAAGAGTCCTGTGGCATCTTAAAGACTAACAGATGTATTGGAGCATAAGCTTTCGTGGGTGAATACCCACTTCGTCAGACGCATGTAATGGAAATTTCCAGAGGCAGGTATAAATATGCAGGCAAGAATCAGTCTGGAGATAACGAGGTTAGTTCAATCAGGGAGGATGAGGCCCTCTTCTAGCAGTTGAGGAGGGACCACCAAGGGAGGAGAAACTGCTTTTGTAGTTGGCTAGCCATTCACAGTCTTTGTTTAATCCTGAGCTGATGGTGTCAAATTTGCAAATGAACTGAAGCTCTCAGCCGTTTCTCTTTGGAGTCTGGTCCTGAAGTTTTTTTGCTGTAAGATGGCTACCTTTACATCTGCTATTGTGTGGCCATGGAGGTTGAAGTGTTCTCCTACAGGTGTTTGTATAGGAATGGCAAAAAAACTTCAGGACCAGACTGATTCTTGCCTGCATATTTATACCTGCCTCTGGAAATTTCCATTACATGCGTCTGACGAAGTGGGCATTCACCCACGAAAGCTTATGCTCCAATACATCTGTTAGTCTTTAAGGTGCCACAGGACTCTTTGTTGCTTTTTACAGATCCAGACTAACACGGCTACCCCTCTGATACAAAACTACTCAAGATTGTTAAGTCCAAAGTAGACTGCGAAGAGCTACAAAGGGATCTCACAAAACTGGTGACTGGGCAACAAACTGGCAGATGAAATTCAATGTTGATAAATGCAAAGTAATGCACATTGGAAAACATAATCCCAACTATACCTATAAAATGACGGGGTCTAAATTAGCTGTTACCACTCAAGAAAGATCTTGGTGTCATTGTGGATAGTTCTCTGAAAACATCCACTCAATGTGCAGCAGCAGTCAAAAAAGCAAACAGGTTAGGAAGCATTAGGAAAGGGATGGATAATAAGACAGAAAATATCATATTGCCTCTATATAAATCCATGGTACACCCACATCTTGAATACACTGTGCAGTTCTGGTCGCCCCATCTCAAAAAAGATGTATTGGAATTGGAAAAGTTACAAAGGGCAACAAAAATGATTAGTGGTACGGAACAGCTTCTGTATGAGGAGAGATTAAAAAGACTGGGACTTTTAAAAGAGACGACTAAGTGGGGATATGATAGAGGTCTATAACATCATGATGGGTGTGGAGAAAGTAAATAAGGAAGTGTTATTTACTCCTTCACATAACACAAGAACTAGGGATCACCTAGTTTAAATTAAGAGGCAGCAGGTTTAAAACAAACAAAAAGGAAGTATTTCTCCACACAACGCATAGTCAACCTGTGGAACTCCTTGTCAGAGAATGTTGTGAAGGCCAAAAACTATGCCAGGGTTCAAAAAAGCATTAGATAAGTTCATGGAGGACAGGTCCATCAATGGCTATTAGCCAAGACGGTCAGGATTGCAAACCCATGTTCTGAGTGTCCCTAGCCTCTGTTTGCCAGAAGCAGGGAATGGGCGACAAGGGATGGATCACTTGATGCTTCCCTGTTCTGTTCATTCCCTCTGGGGCACCTGGCCTTGGCCACTGTTGGCAGACAGGACACTGAGCTAGATGGACCTTTGATCTGACCCAGTCTGGCTGATCTCGTGTTCTAGATTTGGCATATTCATTCTGAAAGGCGTTGAGTTAACGAGACCTGGACGGTCAGATCTGGGTTCTCTTTCCGGGTCTGGCTAGCGTGACCATGTGCACCCTCATGTGGATGACAGTTGTTTGTTAACCCATTTCTAACGTAGAGACAATCAGGGTTGTGAAGGGCACAAAACACGACCAGCAGTTAGCAGAATACACAGCTCAGTGCATGCTCCCCTAGACTACAGGCTCTGTTGGGAAGAGGCCTCTCTCTGCACCCTACTGGCATTCCATGCACGGCCCGGCATACCAGAAACGAAAGGTGAATGACTTGATAACGACGAGTCTTGTTCTGGGTACCAGGCGCCAGATCTCCGCAGCACCAGCCCCGTGGGGTGAGTTTTATGGGCGTTTTGCCTATAGATCTTTCTCTGTCTTTGTGCACAAAAGGACGGCCAGAAAGCTGATATTTTAGAAGCCGCATTGGTGTGGCCATGTCGGTCCCAGGATATTAGAGACAAGGTGGGGGAGGCGAGATCTTTTATTGGAGCAACTTCTGTGGAGAGAGACGAGCGCTCGAGCTACACAGAGTCTTCCTCAGGTCTGGGGAACAGGGCATTGGAGGAAGGGTTGGGGGGGGCTGTATCTCAGCAGCCCCTTTGCCAAGTGACCTCAGTTTGCAGCACCCGCGCTCGCCTGGCCCCGTGGCGCACTCGCGACGTTCGTGGATTTGGGAGAGGTTCAAAAATCAGCTTTAAAACAGAAACTGCTGCCGCCTTAGCCCCGGAGCATGTTGCAATGTTCTCCAGAGCCATCAGCCACGCTCTGGAGCAAGGAGTCCGAGCCGGAGGACAAAGGGATGCCTTGGTCAGCCAGGGCTGCACCTTAGGGTACGTCTATACTTACCTCCGGGTCCAGCGGTAAGCAATCGATCTTCTGGGATCGATTTATCGCGTCTTGTCTAGACGCGATAAATCGATCCCGGAAGTGCTCGCCGTCGACACCGGTACTCCTGCTCCGCGAGAGGAGTACGCGGAGTCGACGGGGGAGCCTGCCTGCCGCGTGTGGACCCGCGGTAAGTTCGAACTAAGATAGTTCGACTTCAGCTACGTGAATAACGTAGCTGAAGTTGCGTATCTTAGTTCGAAGTGGGGGGTTAGTGTGGACCAGCCCTTACAGACATTAGCTGGAGGCGGTGGGGGCCTTATCTTTACAGGTCACGTGGATACAGAGGCACAGCAAGGAAACGTCTCCCCCAAGGTCAGGAGTGGGACCGGGACTCCGTCTGCCATCGCCACATGGCTGGCAATCTTCCCAGGTTCCCCTATTCACCCCCGGCCCTCGGCCCCCTCCCTCGGCCCCCTCCCCACGAGGAAGCAGGGAACCTGCTCGCTCACCCTGCCGGCCGCACTGGCTGAGCCTGCCACACTGGAAAGGCTGCTGCCGGGCAGAGAGGAAAACAATAAAAAGGAACCACACTGGGGCCGGCAGGAAGGTCCATCCCCACGGGATGGGGCAGACGGCCTTGGCAGGGTGTTTGCACAGACCAAGCAACGCCCACTCTCACCTGCCTGGGTCTGCACGCCCTTCTCCCCCGGCATTAGCTCCTCCCCCTTCCCCTGCCGAACCTCTCGGTTCACCCCTTGGGATGCCCCCCGTGAGGCGAGGCTCCGCGTCTTGGCACCCTGCTCTCGCACGCCAGCAGCACTGACAAGGAGTGACACACAGGGACCCGCTCAGCACTGAGCCATGGCAGAGAGAGGGAAACGGATCTTCCCGACATGTAGCCTCGACGCATTCGGAGAGCGCTGAATTCCCAGGGACAACCCCCAGCTTTTCTCTAGCGCTGGCCAGGCCGAGACCCCAACGCGCGGCAGCATCAGTCTCCCCACTGCCCAGATGGGAAACTGAGGCACGAGGAGTCTTACAGTGGCAGCGCCAGGAACACAATCCAGGTCCCTGAGTGCAGTCTAGGGCTCTAGCCACGCAGCCATACAACGACAGACCTGCCGTGGTCCATACACTTACCTCCCGCCTCCCCCTGACTCGACTGCAGCAGCTCGCACACACATATCCAGGCACTGACAGTGACCACCTCAACAGTTCAGACACCGACTTTCCGCCTCTGGGCACATCCGCCCCATTGCCTGCTGTCACCCCCATCTGCTTCTCTGTGCCCCCATCCCTCCCCATCCCACATTAGCCTCTGTCCATCACCCTCCACCTCAGGCCAAACCGCAACCTCATTCACCCACGCAGTGTCTGGAGGGCTGCCCCAGCCGGTCCACACCCTGCAGGGCCAATACATGATTCATGGGAGAGCTGGAAAACACCCAGCTGGCCACTGAGGGATGCTGCCCACGGGGACAGCCTCCTGCCTCCATGGCGATCGCTGCATGCCCCTGAAGCAAGGGGGGGGGGGGGAAATTAGCAAGCACCCACCCACCCCTAGGGAAAACAACTCTCATCCCTGAGCAGCAGAAACGTCAGTGGAGAACAGAGACAATCCCCATGCGCTCCGAGCAGCGGGTGCAGCTGGTGGCCCCAGCCAGGCATTGCTACAAATCCAGTTTCTAGCCCTGCTCTAGCCTGCAGCCAGGCAATGCCTCCCCAAGCTGCCACAGAGTGAAACTGACAAGCTTCCGGTCAGTTTCACGGTGGCTGCTCAGAACCTTGCAGGCAGCAGGGAAACTGTCAGGAATCAGGGTCAGCCCCTGCCAGCTCTGGGCTACAGGGGGGATCTGAAGGAGAAAGCTGAGGGAAGGGGACAGTAACAGGAGCGCACACACACCAGCAGCAGCCAGGAGGCTGGGGAAGGGTTGCCTTAGTGGGGACCTCTCCTGCTTCATTAGGAGGGAGAGAAAAAGCGACTTCTCCCTTCCAGCAGCCAGAGGAGGCCTAGGGTGGGGTGAGGGGCTTCCAGTTACTCAGAACCCTACTTGCCAAAAGCTCAGTCTGAGAAGTGGCGCCCCCAGGCAGTGGTCAGGGAGAGCTGCCAGCTTCACCTTCCTTCCCACCAGGTGCTGGGTACATTTCCCACCCCCTGTATTTCCTCTAGGCTGCCCACCTTACTCTGGCACGACCCCTCAGAACAACCACGGTGCCCGCCCCGGCAGCTCCTGGCACCAAGGGGAGCAGAGCTATAGTGGCCCGTTTGTCAGCAGCTAGCTGGGCGCGCGCAGCCCTGCAGGACAGAAAACGGCGCTGGCAGAGTGGCGCGGTAGGCGGCTGATGGCACGAGGAACAAAGCTGCCCCACCTGGCAAGCGCTGGCACAGAGACACAGTGCCCAAGCCCAGCTGTTCGTGGCGTCTGAGGGATAGACGGTGCTGCTGTACTGAGCCTCACGCAGTAACACGCTTCTATTTCTGCAACACAACTGCAACTGGGGAGGGGGCTGGGAGTCCAGGTGGTGCCTGATCCCGACGGACACCGGGAGCGGCGCAAGAGGTGCTCACATTAGCACTGGGTGCCTCACCCCAGAGAGAAACCCAGGCGCTTCCAATAACAGTGGAGAGGGGTGTCAAATGCGACAGCCCGCACAGCTCCTCTCCAGCCCCCAGCTCTTTGGGATCGCTGCTCCTGCTGCCGAAGCGGGGCCCCAGGCTAGGTGCGTGGGGTGGGAGGGGAGCACTGGGCCCTGGCAGCAACACCGGGATCTGTCTGTAACACGGCTACTGGATGCCACAATTTCAGGGTATGTCCTAGGGATCGATGGGGGGAAATCAGCAAGTCAAAAGGGGGCTCTGGGGGCCACACGGAGCCCCTGCCAGCTCATTAGCACAGCCCCAGCCTCGAGCACCTCTGCAACTGTCTATGGTCAATCAAGGGCTGACCCCAGCCGCTGACGCCTCCCAGCACAGCGGCCGAGCTCCTCTGCCCATCCCACGCCGGGTTTCACAGGCCAGCACCCTGTGACTTAACTCCCAGACACATAACAACGGTGAGGAGGGGAGGGGAGGGGGCGTGGGAAGGCATGAGGGGGCCCATATTTTGGGGGGCACACAGAGCCCCTGGCATGGGGGGAATCGGGGAAAATTGCAGGGAGACATTAACTAAACGAGGCAGGAGGGGGGCACCCAGGGCGTTTGTGCAAGTGGACTGGACGCTTGGCTGACACAAGTGACAAGGGGGCCCCTGGGATTGTAACACACACGACAAACCAGGGATTTGGGGCCCAGGCTGCCTTTACCGCCAGGCCCCCCTCGGCCACAGGCTCGTGGGTGCTTTTCCTGGCTCAGCCAATCAGCACCAGGACGAAGGGGCCCCACCCATTTCTGCTTTGGGAAGGGAGGAGTTACAGCCACAGATGGATCCGAGCCCTGTCCTGGCACCTGGGCATGCACAGCACGTGTGCATAGGGAGGTGAGGGGAGGACTCACGGCTGCCCGCAGGCCACGCCAAGCTCCTGAGAACCGCGGCTGAGCCTCAGCTGGTGTCCGCTGGCACAGGCCAAGTGACTGCAGAGGCTACGACAGCTCCCGCCAGCTGGGTGCTCCCCCCCCACCCCTGCCCTCGGGATGCCGAACGCTCCATATAGAATTCCTACTGTGAGTTACTGCAACTCTGATGGATGAGAACCAACTCCCCTCTCGCAAGGGTCGCAGACGGAAACAGCCCCGCTGGGTCCCATCCAGCCAGGCCCCAGGAGACACTATAAGCTCCATTCTCCAACAACTTTAAACACCCCAAGGAATGGGGAGAGGATTTGAAAGTCTAACAGACCTCGCTGGCAGGAAGCTTTTCTTAATTCCATCTTTCCGTCCTCGCCGTAACCCCAGGACCCCAAGTCATGCGCCTTTCTCCATGCAGCTCCCTAGGGTCACAGACTAGAGCTTCCAAAGCCAGAAGAGACCATCTCGTCTGACCCCCTGCAGAGCACAGGCCAGAAATGTGCCCCACAATAATTCCTAGTGCAGATCTGTTAGAAAAACAGCCAGTCTTGATTTGAAAACTGCCAATGCTGCAATCCACCATGACCCTTGCTAAGTTGTTCCAGTGATTAGTGACTCTCACTGTTAAAAATTTACGCCTTATTTCCAGTCTGAATTTGCCTAGATTCAACTTCCAGCCACTGGATCACGTTAGGCCTTCTGCTGCTAGACTGGAGAGCTTGTTAATGAAATCTTTGCTCCCCGTGTAGATAATTATAGGCTGTGATCCAGTCACCCCGAACCTTCTCTTTGGTAAGCGAAATATAGTGACAGACTCCAGGAGCACAATGTAAGACAGGTTTTCTAATCCTTTAATCATTCTCGTGGCTCGTCTCTGCCCCCTCTCCAATTTACCAACATCCCTCCTGAATTGTGGGCACCAGAACTGGGCACCGGATCCCAGCAGCGGTCGCACCAGTGCCAAATGGGGGGAAAATCACCTCTCTGCTCCTTCTCGAGATTCCCGAACACGCATCCCACGATTGCATTAGCTCTTTTGGCCACAGCATCGCCCTGGGAGCTCAAGTCCAGCCGATTCCAGAGTCCCTGCTTCCCAGGAGAGAGTCCCCAGCCTTGTTCCCAGACGTGCACAATTACACGTAGCCGTATTAAAGCACACACTGCTTGTGCCCAGCTCACCCAACGATCCAGATCACTCTGTAGCCGCACCCTGGCCCCGTCGCTATTTACCACTCCTGCCATGTGTGTGTCACTTGCAAGCTTTCTCAGGGATGATTTTGTTTTCTTCCAGATCATTGATCATCATCAGAAGCACTATTAGCTGTTTTTAACCAGGGGAGACCCCAGCTCAGCGCGTCCTGGCCGAAGGAACGCACAGTGTATTCATTATGCAGATACAGCCGAGGCTTCGTTCGCCCCCTGCTGACACAAGGCTCCGTGTGCCGAGGAATACTGCACTCCGGGGACCCAGAGCCCCTAGAGCTGGGAGGAGGAGGGATCTGCCCGTGGCTGAGGGACTGATCTCATTCTCGGCCCCGCACACCACGCACACCACGTTCGGCTGAGGTGGACTGGAGCAAACTCTGCAGGTCGGGGGAAGGTCAGGAGCAATCCTGGGTGGTGAGTGTTATCAGGGGGCTGTGACAGCAGAAGCTGCCCCTCCATCTCCTCCTCCCGGAGTGGGGAAGCTGGGGGAGTATAACAAGGTGCACCCACGCAAGGCTGGAGCTCAGGGAGGGCGGGAGGTGGGGAAGGGTTAAAGCACCGTCCGGACACAGTGCAGCCTGCCTGGATTTCCAGCTTTAGCGAGTCTCCGCGCTGAGTGCTGACGTCAGGTGAGATGCAGGCGGAGAGGAAGGAGAGCAGAACCCACCATGGCGCCGGCTGCCCTGGCTGGGATGGGACATGTCAGGGAAGCCGGGCGCCCCGCTGGGTGCTGCACGCTTTGGCCTGTCTCACCTGCACTCTGCCCACTCAGCCAGGCCTCTTCTCACCTCACCGCGGGCGGCGCATTCTGTGACAGATCATCAGGTGGGCGCCTCCCGCCTCCCCTCCTCACACAACAAGCCCTGGGGCCACCTCCCCTCCTCGCACAACAAGCCCTGGGGCAGCAGCAGCAACTGCTCACATGGAAGCAGCACCCAGGAAGCCACCAGTGTGTGACGGTGTCTCCATGCAACTGGAAAGGGAGGCCTGATCCAAAGCCCCCTGAGGCCAATGGAAAGGTTCCCAGGGACCCAATGGGCTTTGCATCAGGCCCAAGGAGAGGAGCTGGGCCTGTGGTTATTACTATCGCTTTGTGATCGGCCAGTTCTCTGCAGATCGTCGGTCCTCCACAGCACCAGACCCTGCCCAGCCGACGGCTCCGGCCACCGCCCGCCCAGCAACTCGCAGGTCAAATACTGCCTCAGAAATGGCCCCTTCTCCCGCTGCCCTGAAGGCAGGATTTCACAGAGCCAGCAGGGGTCAGATGCGATAATCACAGTGATCCCTTCTGACCATCCAGTCTGCATAGCCAGAGCCCCCCGTTCCTGCATCCAGCCCACACTTCTGCCTGAGCTCACTCAAAAGGAGTCGGAACGTGCCCACCCAAAAGGACGCTGAGCGGGGCAATCTTCCTCCCAGACCTTCTGACCCCGCGAGCTCCCAGACGGGTGTTTGGTAAAGGACCTAGGGGTTACAGTGGACAAGAAGCTGGATATGAGTCAGCAGTGTGCCCTTGTTGCCAAGAAGGCCAACAGCATATTGGGCTGCATTAGTAGGAGCACTGCCAGCAGATCAAGGGACGTGATCATTCCCCTCTATTCGACATTGGTGAGACCTCATCTGCAGTACTGTGTCCAGTTTTGGACCCCACACCAGGATGTGGGAAAATTGGAAAGAGTCCAGCGGAGGGCAACAAAAAGGAGTAGGGGGCTGGGGCACATGACTTATGAGGAGAGGAACCGGGCTTGTTTAGTCTGCAGAAGAGAAGAGTGTGGGGGGATTTGACAGTAACCTTGCAGGCTTGGGACTATGGAGACAGGACGGAAGATGCCACCATGCTGTTAGCCCCAAGAGGGGAGAGCAGGGGGACAGCTGATGAAGTCAAGCAGTTTAACAGTGATCTATTGTGCCCTTCCCCATGCCAGTGCAGATTCAGCCTGTGGAACTCACTGCAACATGAGGAAAAAGAAATGCTCCTGCAGGACTTTAGGATGACGTTAGAAGACCAAATAGTATTTACAGATGCTCTGTGAGCTTCCACTTTCCTGCCTGACCCAGGACCAGGAACTGGACAGGTGAGGAGTGATTTGCAATGTTAATACAAATATTCACCAGTGCACGCTGGTTTTTGCCCCTGGGCTGTGGCTGATTTTGCAAGGCTGATTCACAGCGATCTGAGGTACATCTGAAGGTGCAAGAGAAACGAAGTCTCCTTCTTCAGGGCACAGCTGAAAGTGGCCGAGGACGAGCCGGAAAAGGTCACCAGCACCCACCCTTGGCTTTGCTGCTCTGCTCCAGGAGCCAGCAGCAAAGTGAAATTCACCAGATCTCTTTTCTGAAGGCCCACAGAGCGGTGTGGGAAGGGGAGGACAGGCTGGACTGGGAAACGGCACAGAATAGAGGAGAGACTGGAGAGGAGAGAACTGAATGTGCAAAGAACCAAGACTTCGGCTAGACAGGCCAGAGGTCAGGGAGCCAGGCTGGAGTTTGGGAGACCCGGATCAATCCCCTGCTCTGCCACAGACTCCCTGTGTGACCTTGGCAAGTCACTTAGTCCCTCTGGGCCCCTGCTCGGTGTCTGTAAAGCAGGAGAACAGCACTTCCCAGCCTCATGGCGCTGAAAAGATCAGTGTAGGGAGCATTGTGAGACACTCAGATGCTACCACCATGGGGGCCAGATAAACATTGTGGTGACGAGCAGATGGGGCGGATGTTCCCAGACCGATGGCAAGGGATGTAATCAATACGGGGATGGAGCAGGGCAAGGAGATCTAATGGAGGTATGGATCAGTGCCCAAAGAAGAATGCGGGGGTGACAAAGAGGGCAGGCAGTGGTGGGGTGACATAAAAAGGTGCCAGATGTGATGGTGGAGGAGGATCTTAATGTGAACTGAAAAGCTTTCGCCCACTGAGATCCGTTCCTTTGGCAGGAGCCGTCACCAAAACGCAGATGCGTCAGCGGGGCTGGGGCAGAGGGGGGAGGAGGAACCGATATTCACATACGGTGGCTTGCAGGCTGCGTGCTCTCTGCGCCCGAGGGGAAAGCCAAAGGCAAGAGGCTATTTATTGTTCAAAGGCCTTTCATCTCCCCTTGAGGACCAAGCTCGGAGAACGTCAGCTAGCCCAGCAGTCGATTGGCAGAGTGACAGGCTGCATCGAGGGAGAGCAGAGCCAGGCTCCTGAGACCCTCAGCCCATCAGGGGCTGGCTGCACCCTGGAGCAGCCCCGGGGGGCAGGGGTGTGTGTGCTTTGTGCTGCTCTCAAGGTGCAGGGCATGGAGGCAAGAGAGCTTCAGCCACAGCTGGAGCGAGGAGCCCCTGCCCCTGCCCCACAAGGCCCCAGGGGTAAAGGGAGAGAAACCCTGCAAGAGCCCCCACAGCCCCCTACAAAGTGAGTATGTTCTCCTAGTGGGCGTGTGCCCCACACCGCACAGCAGGGTCCCCACACGGCAATTCCACCCCCGGCCCGGGGCTGTTAGAGCTTGGGACCCTCCTGCCTTGCAGGGTCCTAGGACATCTACGTTGCAGTTAAACAGCCCCTTGGCCCAAACGCCCCACGAGCTCGGCCAGCCACGGGTGTGGACAGACCCTCAGTCACGGACATTAACCCATGGCCTCTCCCTAGCCCCGCCCATGTGAGGATCGCCGAGCACTTGCTCCCTGAGAGAGGGCTCTGGGTCGCTGGGCACAGAGAGGGTGGGAACTTGCTCAGGGACCCCAGCGAGCCGACAGAAGAGCCCTGACTTTGCCAGGGGCCTCAGCCCGCCCTCGTGGGACCGATTTCCGGGGAGAGGAGAAAGGAGCTTGATCTTCACACGGGTTCAACCCTGGGCCAATTATGTCCCGCAAACAATTCAAAAAAGCAGCAAGAGGCTCCAGTGGGAGGTTGAGTCTGTGCTTTAACGAGCCACCGTCCTGTCCAGCAGGCAGGGCTGAGTAAATCTGCAGCTTAGCCATTAATTCCTTGACTTAGGTTTTTTAAGTGTGTGTGTGGGGGGGAGAGATTGGGGGTATTGGCATTCGGGGGCTCATAACCCCTCTCCTCCCCCACCAGGGAAGTCTGTGGCCAGAGCTGCAGCTCAGCGAGGTTTTCAGCTGGCTGGACTGAGGCCCTGCCTGCTGTCAACGGGGTAGCGTGGCCGGGGTGTGACCTGCCCCGTGCCCTCGGCCCCAGAACACACACACCAGTGTCTCAGGGACGCACGCCTGCACAGGCTCTTGTTGGGGCACGGGGACTCCAGAGACCCGCGTGACCATTCTCCCAAGTGCTCTCACTGCGCAAACTCCTGCCAGCCTCTCGCCACTGCCAGGCGGGGCGGGCGGGAACCAGGTTCACTGGGTCCAACGTGCAGCGCAAACCACGCCTGGACCAGCTGAGCAGAAAAGCTGCAGCCAGCCCAGACGGGAGGGTGCGTCTGGATTTCAGGCGATGAAGCCAGAACCAAACCCAGCGGGGACAAGGGATCAGATGAAAGTGACCTGAGCTCCTGTCCCAACCTCAGACCCGACCCACGTCACGTGTCCGTGGTGCCCATCGCAGGGGCGAACGGGGCGGGCACCGGGGCTCTGGCACAGTGGCAGCTTCCAGATTTTCAGGTGCTAACTGGCAGTGCCCCAGCGACAGTTCTAGTAAACAAATCTCTCCCCACCCCCATTGCTGCCTGGCCTGCCTGGGCTGGGGAGGAAGGGGACTGGCAAGGGGAAAAGTCCCTTTCACTGCAATGTGAGTGAGCGGGGCCTGTGGTTGGGGAGGGAGGGGGGTAACAGGGAGAGTGGATCCTGTTCAGCTGGGAGGGGGGACGCGTGTAATATGTTCCCGCCAGGTTCCCCAGCAGGCTCGGGTGATCCCTGCAGACTCACAGCCCCGTGGTGCTGAACCAGAAGCAGTAAACATGGTCCCAGTGTTTCGCCCCGTGCTGCTTGGGGTGGGAGCCTCAGAGTTCAGGGCCCGCAGGGCTGCAGGCGTGGCAGTATCGCCTGCCCCAGCCCTGCCAGCCTGGCTGTGAGGTCAGCGCAGGGACAAAGCCTCCACAACGCAGAACAAACACAGATCAAGCCCCAAACAGACCGGGATGCCCCTGCCAGAGCTACTCCCAGGAAAGGCCCGGGAGACACAAACAAAGCGCTAAGGCCTGGGGTGAGAGGGGACTTCTGACTCCATGGCCTGCTCAGATGTTGGGCTCGCTGCTCTGACTGTCCCTGGGTGCTTATGGGGTGGGCTGGACCCCTGTCCATCGGGAACTGGAGTGCGACACCTCCCCCCACTGCACACAGGCCCCAAACCAGGCATCGCACTGCCAGGACTCTGGGCCAGCGCTGACTCGGTTCCAAAGCGTCTCTGCAGCCCGCTGCCAGGGCCCTGAGTCTGCCGACCGGAACCACTGGGCCCAGCGGAGTGACCCTGGTGCCCGGTGCCCCCTGCAAGCACTGTTATCCTGGAAAGAGATCAGCTAACAACCAGCAGTGCTTCCTGGCTTGTTTATGTCTCTTCCCGCTAAGCTGGAGAGCAAAGCTAGTCACTGTCCCGGTCACTGCACGGCTGGTGGGGTCAAGTCCTGCCCCACATATACTGGGGCTAGAGAGTGACCCACATTTAGAAGCTATGAGCACTGCCATTGCTGGGGGTGGGTGGGAGGGGGCGTACAATCAATTTGTTGCTTTGACTTTATGGTTTACACAGTAACACGAGCTGCAGATTAAACATGGGGACACACACCCCCAGCACATTACACAGAACTGCCATCTAAGGGACAGCATGAGGGGGAGCACTTCTGCCTTGGACCCCCCCCTTTCAGCCTGGCTGAACCCCGAGTCTCTGACCGGCACTTGGCTCACCCGGCACCAGGAATGCTCAGACACAAATGAGAAAATCACCCCCAGTCTGAATCAAAGAGACATCACCAAGTTAAAAACCCCGTATTTGAGTAAAGACATTTCCTTCCCTGGGCTAACAACATCCAAAATGATAAAAAAAACTAAACTAACCCCCCGGAGCCACAACTTCCCCCTCTCCCCACTGCTTTGTTTTCTTTCTGCATTTCACTCCACTGGGACAACACATTCCTCTATTTCATTGGCACTCCTACAGGAGTTTCACTTTCAGGTTCTCTGCTTTAGCAGGTCCTGCAATGTTTGGGTTGCAAACACGTGGGGAAGTGGTTAGCTCCAGATATCAATAAAACCCCAAACAAAGGCTGTGTGCATATATAATATTTTATGTAAATATTAGCTTTCGGCAACTTTTTAGACCAAAACCTCCATCTGGGGCCTAAGGAATCCATCAGTGCCCACGAATGGGTCTCTGGGGCTGCTGATCAGAGAATAAACCAGCCTTTTTTGCAGACAAAGTATTTCTAAATTTTTGCGTTGAACAGAATTTGCCTCCTCGCAATATAAATAGAAGTCTCTCCCTCCCCCGCAATGCTCGGTTTTAAATATCCTTGCTGCTAAACAGTCGGGAAGGAGTGCATCCCTTCCCCTGGGAGCTGCAGAAGCTGGAGATGGACATGTTGCCCCTACTAGGTGCCATCTAGTTCATCTCCACAGGGCCCAGCTCAGACTACAGCGATGGTCAGCCTAGAGTTTCCTTTCTCACTTTCCCGCTAGTGACAGCCCCTTGGCATTCCTCCATTGGCCCACGAACGCCGCACACCTACTGCCCTAGTGCTCCAGCCCAGCCCCAAGACAATAGCGGAGCAAGCAGAACCCAACCTGGGCTGGCTTACCCTTTTTGAACTCCTCCAGCATAGCATCCAGCTTGGTGTCGTGGAAGACGAAATGGACCGGGTGGTTGTAGAACTTGGTGATGGTCTTAAGGGGGGTGCAATCGTCGGGGTCCACAAAGGCCAGGTCCTTGACGTAGAGGATGTCCACGATGTTGGAGCGCTCCTCCTCATAGACTGGTATGCGGGTATAGCCGCTCTCCATGATCTCCGACATTGTGTTGAAGTCCAGGATGGCGTCGCTGTTGATCATGAAGCAATCGTGGAGCGGGGTCATGACATCCTCCACTGTCTTAGTCCGGAGCTCCAGCGCTCCCTGGATCATGTTGAGTTCCTCCTTGACCAGGTCATTGTAGGGCTCCGTCACCTTCAGCATCTCGACCAGCTTCTCGCGGTTGTAGACGGTGCCGATCTCCTGGCCCAAGATGCAGTCCAGGAGCTTGCTGATAGGGAAGGAGAGGGGGAACGTCACCAGCATGAAGAACTTGGTGATGCCGATGGTGTTGGCGCCCACGGCCAGGCCATGCCGGGAGCAGAGCGCCTGTGGTACAATCTCGCCAAAGATGACGATGCCGATGGTGGAGGCGATGACGGCGCCGAAGCCAGAGCCGATCAGGTCGTCCAGCAGGATGGTGAGGGTGGTGTTCACCAGCACGTTGCCCAGCAGCAGGGAGCAGAGCAGGTAGTTGCCCTTCCTGCGGATGGGCTCAATCTTGCGGGCGTAGCGCTTCTCCTTGTCGGTGCCGCAGTTCTGCACGATGCGCAGCTCCATGGGGTCCAGCGCCATGAGGCCCAGGTTGAGGCCGCTGAACATGCCGGAGAGCACCAGGAGGCAGAGGATGAGGATGACCTGGAACCAGAGGGGCAGCAGCGACTTCTTCTCCTCCACCACCATGAGGCGGCCGTCCCTGCCCTCATGCCGCACCCAGGGCTGGCCAGGGCTGCGCTTGGTGCACAACACGTAGATCTTGGCCTGCTCGTTCTTGCGCAGGGGCTGCACCCGCACGTGCAGCACCCCCGAGGTGTTGTGCGTGTCGTCCATGTGGGGCCGCACCACCAGGTCCTGGGTGTGCACGGGGCAGCTGGCGTTGGTGTCGGCGCGGGCATCGGAGCTGGCGTTGGCACCGGCCCTGGCCCCGGCCCTGAGGCCCAGCTCGGCGAAGGCCACCAGCGCCCCGGTGTGTGGCCCGATGTCCAGCCCGAAGAGCCGCAGCTGCACCTGGCTGCCCTCGGTCACTTGGATGACGCCCCCGTCGGGCGCCGCGGCCACCGGCTTGCTGGTGCCCTCCAGCCGCATGCCCAGGATCACGCTGCTGCTGTCGGGCGGGCCCGGCCCCGCCGCCAGGGGGAGCGCGAGCGCCAGCCCCAGCAGCGCCCGCAGCGCCGCCGCCGCGCCCCCGCCGCAGCCCGGCGCCATGTTCCGCTCGCCCCGCGCCTCGCCCGCTCGCAAGGCACAAACGCCCGCTGCTGGGCTGGCGGCGCGCACGTCACCCGCCGCGCGGCCACGCCCCCGCGGCCCAGCCACGCCCCCTGCGCGCCTTAAGGAGGCGCCGGGCTGGGGAGTATTAAGGGGGCGTCGCCGCCCCGTCCTGGGAGTGGAGACAGGAGTTCGCGGCTGGGGTGGACCCCCATGTGTGGGCTGGGAGGCGATTCTCGGCGTGGTGGGGGCGGTGATGGTGGGGTGTTATGGGGCGGGGGGATGATTTTGGGGGGGTGGTTGTGGGGTGTTATGAGGCAGGGGGATGATTTTTGGGGTGGGGGGAGGATTTTTTTTGGGGGGAGGGGGTTATGGGGATATTTTGGGGGGGAGGGGGTGTATGGGGCAGAGTGTGATTCTTTGGGGGTAGCAAAGGGGGGGTGTCTTTTGGGGCAGCCCTGCCATGCCTAGGCCTCTCTGCCCCCCCCCCCGCCCCGGGTGTAAAACGCTATCCCATAGTTAACATGGGGGCTAAGCCCCTTCAGAGGGACATGATGATACTCTCTAGGGCGCGGCAGGGGAGTCATGCCCCTGAGCGCGCCCCCCCCCCCCAGCTCACACCGTGACCCTCCCACCACATGGAATTTTCCTCTCCTTGCCCCTTGTTTCCATTTGTTGATTCATGACTTTTACAATTTGCCATAAAACACAGGAGTCAGTAACCACAGGAAGGGGACCAACACCGTGGCGGCTTGCCCAGCGCCATCCTGCAGCCTTCAATCCCTCTTGTGTTATGAGAAGGAGTAAATAACACTTCCTTATTTACTTTCTCCACACCGGTCATGATTTTATAGACCTCTGTCATATCCCCCCTTAGTCGTCTCTTTTCCAAGCTGAAAAGCCCCAGTCTTATTAATCTCTCCTCATACGGAAGCTGTTCCATACCCCTAATCATTTTTGTTGCCCTTTTCTGAACCTTTTCCAATTCCAATATATCTTTTTTTGACATGGGGCGACCTCATCTGCTTGCATTATTCCAGATGTGGGCGTACTATGGATTTATATAGAGGCAATATGATATTTTCTGTTTTATTATCTTAATGATGCCCAGCATTCTGTTCACTTTTTTGACTGCCACTGCACATTGAGTGGATGTTTTCAGAGAACTCTCCACAATGACTCCAGGATCTCTTTCTTGAGTTGTAACAGCTAATTTAGACCCCGTCATTTGATATGTACAATTGGGATTTTGTTTTCCAAGGTGCATTTCTTTGCATTTCTTGTGGTGGGTTTTGTAACAGACACATTACAGCAGAGGCGATTGTCCTCCAAACAGCATGCAGAAAGAGCTCCCTATTGTGGCATCAGAGAAAACCTGCATTGTGCACCTGGCACCCTGCCGCTGGGTAATGCTGGCATGTGAGGAGGTCTATAAATATCTTGCATTTCTAGAGTGTACTCCATCCCTGGAGGATCCCAGACTGCTTTGCAAACTGTTATACAAAGCACACAGGGGTCACTCCCACCAGGCCTGAAATGCAGCTACCCCTGGGGTGGAACATCTGAGCTGTTTAACAGCTCATAGTAACGCTAGGAACAGTTTAGGGGCCCAAGTCTGTGCAGTACTGACCATCCTCAACTCCCTTTAAAGGAGATTTGAAGACAGCCTGGTTCAAATCAGGCTGTAGGAAGGAAGTTGAAGGAAATTCTATCCCCAGATAAACTGCAGGAGGGATGTAAAGAGGTGGAATGTAATGACTGACTTTGGAACAGGGCTAAGACATGCTGACTTCTGCCAGGAGGCTGCACCTCCACCCCCAGGGAACAAACAGCCCTGGCTAGGTAACATGCCTCGTACCTCCACCCCAGGAGGCAGAGAGGGGGGCGGCGATAGGTCAGGAGTCAGTGAATAGGACAGATGTACAAGAAATCACTAATAAAAGCATCTCAGCAGACGGCCCAAAGGCACTCAGACAGCCCCAGCCAAACCTGGATCATTTGCCCAAGTACCGGCAGTTCTCATCTCGGACTGAATATTGAGCGACGGAAGCTTGTTCTGCTCAGAGCACTTTAATACATAAAGAGTTTAGCCAGCTCAGCACAGAGCGCCCTTCTCCTTTAACAGCTTTGATGTTGCCTTGTTGAGCAAAGTCCCTCTTAGGTAGCCAGTAGAGAAGGGCAACAGCCCTGCCAGGTGCATCAGATCAGCTCAACCTGACCCTGAATGATTAGTTCCACGGTATTTTTAAATGGCCCATGGCCTTTAACGGTTCCACCCAGTCACTGTGCAGCTATTGGAGCCTACCAGCTGAATACGGTTGAGTTGCACAAAGCCAGCCTGTGTGGGGACGTGATGGGATGTTTAGATGAAGACAATTCTGTGGGGCTAGTGATTAGTTGGCTGGTTCACCGAACCCCAGAGTGTCAGTGCTCAATTACCAGGTGAGCTTGGGGTTATAGCACTCCAGGAGAGTCACGTCAGTGTATGATGCAACCAACCAAAACCTAGTGAGTCAGAGACAGGCCAGTGTGTGGGAATGGCCTGGCTGGGCAGCCTGCATAGCTCACAAACAATGTAATGATCCCAGGGCAGGCACTGTAATCCAGCCCCAGTTCTTCACCTCCAGCAAGGGGTTTCATGCAGCTTTTCCAGGGGACAAGGAGACCAGTTCTGATTCCTCTCTTCTGCCAGAGGCTGCACCCAGGGTTTGTTCTGGGCCCTGCAACAGTGATGGACTCACAGAAAGGGCACAAGGCAGAGGCAGGTGTAGAACCCAGGAGTCCTGATACCCAGCATTATGTTTGCTCCACTTAACCAGAGCTGTCTCCTCCTCCTAGTGACTGCTATGGTGCCTTACAATAATAACCCACTGCAACTCTATCAGAAGGACCCAGTGCATGTTAACAGTGGAGGAATATCCCTTTTTAAGACTGGAAATGGATTTCTAGTTTAAAGTTTCCAACAAGGCTCTATCTGCCAGCCAGAAAAAGTTCCCCATGACTTTAATGATCACACAGACTAGCACGAGGGCCTTCTATAAACACAGGCTCTGTGCTGGCTATATTTGGACCCATTGCTGCAAGGAGCTCCTTCAGGCACTCCAGGCAGACGTAAAGAACTCCTTCTGCCAGCATTGCCAGGTGCACGATCCTAGAGCAGCTGGGCTTGATTTTCCTCTCGCTCGGGCTGGTGTCGCTCTCACTTGCACTGGTGATTTTGCCCCCGATGACATCAGGAAGAGGAGATCACTCGCTGGGCAGCTCTGACCTGTCTACAGATGCCCTGACACTGCTCCTCTCCTTCTGTTCCCCAGTCTCAGACTACTGTGACCCAACCTCAGGAAACAGGAAGAGCCAGGTCTCATGCCTGCTCTTGCCCAGTGGAAAGCAAGCGGTAATTAATGCATTGCCTTTGGGAACCGTAACCTCAAATTCGCCATCAGAAATCAATGGTCCACTGGAATGTGTTTCTATAGCAACAAGGACCAGAGAGATAACTCCCTGTAAGGCAGCTTTTGGGCTCAGGCAGAAAGAGCAAGAAGATGCATGACGCTAATGCAGCCCTTGACTATCACTGCTGAAGAGCTGGGCTTCTGGGTTAAGTCAGACGTGGAGATCAGTCTGGCTGGCTCTGCTCCTGGGTGGAGATCAGTCTGGCTGGTTCTCCACCTCTGCTGAGGGCTGGGCCAAGGTGAGACCAGGAAGGGATGCCGTGAGTCAGGCTTGAGGTGGAGAGGCAGACTACGTGAGGATGCAGGACCAGAGTAACTGGGTCACGATTCTGAAGGGCATCAGCAGAGCAGGGTGCGTGGGGAGCCCAGGACGGGAACAGCAAGGTGGTGCTGGAGCTCAGGCTTGAAAGGCATTGGCAGAGCTGCGTAAGCAACATGGTTTGCACAACCCCTGAGTGAGCTCTGGACAAAGGGGAGTCAAGTGACATCATTCAAGGTGCCTTGCCACAGTAAAGCAGCATGTTCCAGTCCCGTTCCCCATCCGGGCTGAACAATGCCAACAGCCAGGCTACGACAGCCTGTTCACTGAGCACTGGCGGAGGCTGGGGCTGAGCCAGGCTGGCAGTCCCTGTCAGAGCTGCTCGCTACATCCAAGGGGAGCATCCTTTAGCTTCTCAAAGGAGCTGGCCTTAGGAAGAAACAACTGGCACTTCTGTTCAGAGAAACCCGAGGAAAGTGCCGCGTCAGCTGATTTCTATTCCCTTTCTTGACACAAACACCACAGTGATGGCGCCTGGTTCCTCTTTGGCCTCCCCGTCCCTCCCCACCCCCTGAGCCACAGCTCTGCTGATGCTGCGGAGTCTCTCGCAGCACGGACACCCTGTACTCCAGCAGGACTAGGGGGCAGGAGAGCTGGCTCTAGCTCCATCACTGACCTTAGGGCCCGTGACTCAGTTTCCCCACACACAATGGGGTCAGCAACACTGACCCGGCGCTCAGGGAGCCGTCCGTCTGTGCTGCAGGGGGAGACCCGGCGATTAGGGTGACCAGATGTTCCGATAAAATCGGGACTGTCCCGATTTTTAGGCGTTTGTCCCGTGTCCCGACTGATGTTCGGTCAGGACGTAATTTGTGCCGATATTTCACACTCCTGTGTTTTGTTTGTTTGTTTTGTTTTGTTTTGCTCTGCCGGCGGGACTCCGCTTTTTTTCCCCTTTGCTCCGCCGGCGGGGGACCCCCCCCCCCACCATGTGTCCCGATATTTTCTTCATCCCATCTGGTCACCCTACCAGCGATGGACGGTGTAAAAGGGCCTGTTAGTGCATCGTGGCCGGTGAGATGGGCGCAGGCTCCAAGAAGTGTGTGTGTGGGGGGAGTAGTGGGCTGGGCAATGTCTGGTGCCACGGAAGTAACAGTGGCATTTCGATGGGGAAACTGAGGCAGGGAGGCACAGTCAGGGCGGGGCACCCTCCGGCCCCCTGCACCACGTCCGGTCCCGTCACCGCATCACTACCGCGCCTGTCTCCAGGCCACCGTCACCATGGCACCGTTGTCCCCATGTCGCTAGGCAACTGTGGCCGTGTGTGTCACAGTCCCGCTGGGGACCCAGGGCCCGCAGCCGCTGCCCCGAGAAATGGGGACCGGGTCCCTTTAAGCAGCCCCGTGCCCGGAAGCGGCGAGGGCACTACATTTCCCAGAGCCCCTCGCGCGGGCACGAAAGCTAGCGGCTCACCCCGTTCGGCCCAGTGACGGATGCGCTCCTCAGCCAACCAGTAACACGATCCGCATCAGTAGTCGGTGCCAGGAGAGAGCCAATGGCGGAGCTGGGTGGGGGCGCCCTGCGGCCAATGAGAGGCGCGGGGGCGGGCGCTAGGGCCGCAGGCCGGGCCGGGGGAAGATGGCAGCGGTACTGAGGTGGTGGCGGGCTGGGCTGCTTGTGCTGCTGCTGCGCGGGGCGCGCGCCGAGCAGACTGAGGAGCACCTGAAACGGGAGCACTCGCTCACCAAGCCCTACCAGGGTGAGGGGCCCCGCGGGGAGTGCGGGGGGGACCCCTGTAGGGGGCTAGGCTGGGGGGACCCCTGTGGGGTGTGTGTGTGTGTGTGGGGGGGCTAGGCAGGGGGGACCCGTGTGGGGTGTGCGTGTGGGGGGTTTAGGCTGGGGGGACCCGTGTGGGGGGTTGGGCTGGAGTGGGGGGGACCCGTGTGGGGGGTTGGGCTGGAGTGGGGGGGATCCGTGGGGGGTTAGGCTGGAGTGGGGGGACCCGTGTGGGGAGCTAGGCTGGGGGGACCCGTGTAGGGTGTGCGTGTGTGGGAGGGGGACTGGGCTGGAGCGACAGGGCAGCAGGAGTATGGGGGTGATGGACAGGGATGCAGGAGGAACTGGGCTGGGGAGGCTGGGTGAGAGGGGCTGGAAGGTTTGGGGAGCAGGGTGGTGGGATCAGCAAAAGCAGTAACTGGGGCAGGGAGGAGTGGGGGAGGAGTCAAAGGGGGTAAGAAGGGGAGTAGGGAGGGGGCAGGCAAAGAAACTGAGGTAGTGTGTTTAGTGGGCAGCTGGTGTTGGGGGAAAAGGCAGGGTGGGGGTGCAGAGGGAGCTGTGGGGCGTGGCTAGAGTGTGACAGTATTTGGGGGGCAGGGAAGAAGCAGAACGAGAGTGGATTGGGACCCCCGAGAGAGAAGGGCTGGGGGATGAGCTATGTAGGTGGCGTGGGGGAAAGCAAGTGTATGTAGTGCTTTGTGCACCTGGCTGGAGAGGGAAAGAAGAGGGTGGCCAGGCGGAGTGTCTGGGGGGAAACAAGGCAGAGAAGGAAGCAGGGGGGTGAGTGGGTAGATGGATGGAAGGGGGGTTGGGTGAGAAGAGGCAGAGCGCAGGGCAATCTGTGCTCTTGACTAACAGTCACAGCACTGTACCCTTGTACGGCTGGTGCAAATGTTTCCCTCCTACCCCGCAGGTGTTGGATCTTCCAGCTCCTCTCTCTGGGATCTTATGGGCAATGCCATGGTCACGACTCAGTACGTCCGCCTCACACCAGACATGCAGAGCAAACAGGGGGCCGTGTGGAACAGAGTGGTAAGAATAGTGTTCTCTAGCAATCTGTGAGGAGCGCTGGCACTCCAGGGTTTTGTATCTCGTGCAGAAGTGATTTCTATCTTTGGGCAGCAGCCAGTATGTCTGAATTCAAGATGGTGAGGGGTAGCAAGATGGTAATCGGGATGACTTGATTTATGGAGTCAAGATTCTCATGGGAATTGGCTGCTGCAGGTCACAGGAAGTGGTGCACTGATGGTGAAATCCTTAGCTCGCATGCGGAATGAAGGGTGGATGGGCCTCGGGCAGATTGCTCTCATGAAAACTACTGGCCAGACAGATTTGTGGAATGGTTGTGTAAAACAAACTCCAGCTACAGTTAATCTGAAACAAGCCTGTTGCTAAATCAGTGTCTTGGCAGTGTCTCTGCTTTCGGTGTAGCTACAGGAGGTCATTAACCTTGTGACAATGTTCCAGTCCACTGAGCTTTTCCTTTGACTAAAAGCGCCAAAAGGCAGTGCTTATAAATGGCTTGCTCCCGGGCAATAGCCCTGCCAATTCTATTATAGGATTTGATCCTAAATCCCTCTATTACTATAGCTCAAATGTGTCCCATTCAGGATCACCACTTTGTTGTGCTCCATGTACGTGGCACGTTCTTTAGATCCCGAGTAGACGAAGATCCATGTCCCCCAAATAGAATAACTTATGAAAGGCTTTTTGTTCTGGGGGAATGTGAATGGTGTAGACGCACACAAGAACACTGGACCAAAGGCAGATCTGGTATAAGCAATTGCAACTCAGATCAGTTAGTGGACTTGTACCTGCTTATACCAGTATGAATTGGGCACGCTGAGTTTATCCTGTAAACCTGATCTGACATTCCTCTGCTCCCATGTACAAAGGTTCCACCAGCATCTGAAAACGACTAACCTCACATCTACCATTAATACTTGGCCACAGCAGTACAAGTACCAAGGGTTCTCTACCTTTCTTCGGTAGCTGTCAGTTTGAGACCCAAACTCAGCTCTCATCAAATGTTTATCTAACTTAAATCTTGCCTAAAGAGTGGATATAATTTGCTTATTAAGTGAAAAGCTGGAATTTGAGCCAGAAAGCGTCTTATGGTCAATATAGCTTCCTGTGCTGTTCAGTGCAGGCCTTCTCTACTTACATCTGCTTGGGCCCTCTAACAAACTCATATCGGCTTACCTTGCTGCACTATAGTTCTTCTTTAACGTTTATAGTGCCTATAGTGGATCCTGCTTTTTAAAACAAGTAATCATATATGATGTCCTAGCTCCAGTCACTCAAAACTGAAGCTTTGATAGGATGTTTCTCTGGATTATAGCAGTAATCTCACACTTCTTTCCAAAGCTGAAAAATGCCTATTCTTGGTGAGTGAAATTGCCAGGCAAAGGGAAGTGTGGTCTCTTAGTTGTGATGTGGACACAGAAGGGCTTGCTGTTAGAGGCTTTCTTTTTAGGGGCTTATGTGGTGCCCATCATCTTGTTGTGCCTATATTCACATGGTGCAGGATTGTGACGTAGCTTGCAAGTGTGTGTGCTGGATTTCAGTGTTTGGCAGAGTAACAATAGAGCAGTGATTCCCAATCTCTTCCAGATTAGGACTCCCTCCCATCTCTCACAGGTCTAGCAGGAAGCCCCCTCCCATTTAGTAGTATGGAAAGGCCAGAGTGGTCACAACTCCCTCACACCTGCATCTGGTGGCTCAGGTTGAGCTCATGCAGTACAGATCACTCCTTATAATGTCTGGCTGTGCAGTTTTTTTAATGTTGCAGTTTTCGTCTGAATTTTGTGCAGGCAGTGAATTGCCTTGCCTAAATCCTGTGATAGGATATACAGTAGGAGCCACTCAAAGACATGACAGTTTGGGATGGAATTTACTGTGGGGTAGATAGTGATGCGCTTTCATGTACTGTAGTTCCATAGTAAGTTTCCTGTAGAACTATTATGATTTCTGCGCTCTCCACACAAGTACCTGTCTGATTCTGCCTGGCCATTTGAGTCCAGACTAGTTGACCGTGTGTTGGAGAAAGGTAGCTTGTTCCAAGAGCAAAGGCACTGTAGGTGTACCAAGCCTTTCCAGGTCCGTACTCTTCTTGCAGCCCACTGTGTCAGGGATACTCTGCTCAGGAGGACAGAGTCCTGTCCGTTAATAGCCATGTCTTTTTAGTCCGTGGAATGAGACCGTTTTAAGTCAGACACCTCAAAGCCTTCAGAGTATGTTGGACAGCTGCCTCCTCATATTAAAGAGCTGTGTAAATTGTCTCCATGGAGCTCGGCGGCCTCCCACATCTCTGTACAATTGTCTGTATGATGTAAGTGCATGTCTCTGACCTGAACCTGTTCTAATTGTCTGTCCTGAGTCTGCCTTCCACAGTGAGTTGCCACCTACCTCTGGTACATCTCTGTGGTGTGGAGCGGGCTTGATATTGCTGCATTTGGCAATCAATCCCCAGCTATGGGCTCTGTTGCGAGATGTCTCTGACTGTGGATCTTTCTGTTCTTTCATATGGAAATTCAATACAAATAAAATGCTTAAAAAGGGCTGTAGTCAGGGACCCAAATGTAGCTTTTTGAGAAGTTGTAAAATGTTTTTCTTTTTCTTTTTTTTTAAAATGTCACTGAGAGTGTGTGTGTTTGGATTTGCAGTTCCCTTGAAATGGTTGTGGTTCACATCAGCTTAACATTAAACTGACAAGTGTAGCTTCATTGCTCAAGCTGAATGAAATACAGGAGACTGAACTGCTTATGTAGTGAAAAATGGACTGGATTCTTAAAATCCATTGTCTTGTGGCATTGATGATAATGTAATGAGTTTTCAGATGTGACTTTGAAGTGGGCTTTTGACTGTTCATATGGTATGAGTCCAGGAGTCGAAATACCTGTCTAGCTGCTAACTCGTATCCAGTCTGGATGGCTATTATAAAACTATTTACATTCTTTGCCCCTGATTGGTTCTACGCTTCATCTGATGTTCATAAGGGGGCATAATTTATTCATCTATAGTGATGAAATCCAGGCCACTCTTGGCCTGATTTTGATCTCTTTCCCTGATTTCACTGGTTACTCCTGGCTTAGAACAGTGCAAGATCAGAATCAAGCTCTTTGTTTTTATATCCATGGTTCCCTAATCTTAACAGTGCCCCCTGTGATTAATTACTCTTGCTGAAATACGAAAGGTAAGGCAGTGCAGCCTATTGGCCAGGGAAATAAAGGACGAAGACATCTCTGCAGTGTGGCTCCATTTAGCAGATGTATTTGTGCTAAGGCAGGCCAGCACTTTTCCATGAGGTGGTGGGTGTGTTGGTGCCATGGCTTGCTGTCTGTGCAGAAAAGCAGCTGTACTGTCTGGCTGGGGACACTGCAACCAATTGCAACTGTCCCTCCCCATCCAGACGGAACAGATCCCAGCTGACGTGGGGTCCCTTCTTAACGTTATCTGCCTGCAAGGCAATAGTCGGAAGGGCTGTGAATTGTCTATTGTCAAAGTCCCCCTGACTGCTGCACTCACTCTCCCCCTTTCTCTCTTGCAGCCTTGTTACCTCAGAGACTGGGAGATGCAGGTCCATTTTAAAATCCACGGGCAAGGCAAGAAGAACCTGAATGGGGACGGCTTTGCCATCTGGTACACCAAGGATCGCATGCAGCCAGGTAAAATGCTCTCACGGAGGCATCGGCTGCAAGGGGAAGTGCTGCACAGAGCCTCCGCTGCTGGCCTTCTCCTGCCCCAGCGGAGACATGCTGGCCAGACGAGCGCCGCCCTTGGCTGTGGATGTAGATTGCATCTGTAGCTGCTGCCCTAGAGTTGCTGCCATCCTGCTCCTTTTTGCAGGGACCGACAAGGAGGGAGCCAGGAGTGACTGTGAACCCATTGTAGCTAATACTGACATTGCTCTGCGAAAGCTCGGGGTGACCATTGATCGGGGCTCTGAGGAGTCCAACATGGCTATGAATTCAGCTGTGCAGTAGCAAACTGCTTGCCCTGATTTTCAGAGGTGCAAAGCAAGCCCCATTCCTACTGGAGGCTACAGTGGCTCCAGAGCTCTGGAAATCAGACGTGTGTGGGCTAAGCATAGGCCTGGGGGCCAGGAACACCTGTACTCTGAAACTCTGCTCCCGTTTCCCCATCTGTCAAACGGGGGGGGATGCCTGCCTACCTCATGAGTTATTGTTTGTAAAGAGCGCGGCTATCTAGCACTCCTATGTAGATTGCAAAGCGATTCATCAGGTGAGAGTATCGCTGTCTCCATTTGACAGATGGGGGAAGAGAGGTGCAGAGGGGGAGTGGCAGATCTGGGGATTGAACTCGGGACTGCGGGATATTGGTCCTGTAATATGGGCGCTGGGCTCTGCTGTTCTGTAAGTGCTCGATGGTGCTATGTGGCGGGGGCTTCAGGCCCCCTAAGCACGGATCAAGGAATGACTCCCCTGTGGGGAGAGGGTGAAGGTAAAGGGTGACTCATCCAATGCCACTTCCTAACGTTCCTTACGAGCTGCTACTGGCGTCAAGCCAAGGCTACCTTCGGAGGCATCTCTGGCTTAGATCCTTAGGGGAAAACTCCTTCAAATGGGCATCCGCATGAAGTTGGAGGCCGCCTCACTGGTTCTCATTGGCTGCAAGGCGGTAAATGTCTGTCTGACGCTACCAAATATTACTGTATCCTCTTCAAGCTACTCTTGTGGTTCTGCTCCAAGTTGGGGCCCATCGATGGCTTGGGGAGTAAATCTACCCGCACGCAGGGTGGAAAGCACTCCCCCCCACTGTCTCTACTAGAGAGCAACAGGACCCATTGTTCACAATCTGCCATCTGTTCTAGGGCCCGTGTTTGGGAGCAAGGATCACTTTCTGGGGCTGGGGGTGTTTGTAGACACCTACCCCAATGAGGAGAAGCAGCAGGAGGTAAGACGGCCTTTTGGCAGTTTGGAGGGAAGTGGGAGATGGATGTGAAGTTGTATTACCGGGGCTATGCATCCAGAGCTTGAGGCCAGAGTTGGCGTATTAGCTTGTTCAAAAGGCTTTGGCCCTATTTCTAGCTCCAATGCAGCTGTATGTTAGAGATCCCAATCACGGACCAGTCTAAATGTAGCATCCTCTCCGGCTCCTCGTGGCTGCAGCTTTTGGTTACTTGCTATTGACGCTGCTCTCTCTCCCCTCTCCGGTCTCTTTTCCCTTCTGGTTTTGAGCTCGCAGACTTCCTTGTTGTCCCTCTCCAGGGGACTAGCAGGAGGCAAGTAGCTCTTCATACGTGGAGGGGCTGCAGGCCAGGCCAGACCAGGCAGCTTCCCTCTGCAGCCCCTTCTGTGTGTCATGGCATCTGGTGTAGAGGAGCCCTCGCAAGGACTGAGCGATCCTGGTTAGTTTCTCCTCACTGCCGACTCCCTGTATGAAGTATCGCTGCCCTGCAGGGCAAGTCCTGATGGTGATGGGCATTGTCTTGCTGCCCAAGGCCAGTGTATGCAGGCTGGACACACCGATTAGGACGAGCTGTAGGCCAGCAGTGGCCTTCAGCAATGGCTGCAAACGCTTTGCGGGGGAAATGGGAAAAGGAGAAATGGGAAGCAGTTGTACTCATTTCCCTTGGGGATTCGGGGGCTGCCAGCAAGCTGGGGTCAGAAGCTGTCTGAAGTGTCTGGACACTAGCTAGTGTGGACCTGTAGTGTGGTGATCTTCACCTCTGCATAGCAGTGGCCTAAATGCCAACATAGGAACGGCCATACTGGGTCAGACCAAGGGTCCATCTAGCCCAGTATCCTGTCTTCTGATAGTGGCCAGTGTCAGGTGCCCCAGAGGGAATGAACAGAACAGGGAATCATCAAGTGAGCCATTCCCTGTTGCCCATTCCCAGTTTCTGGCAAACAGAGGCTAGGGACACCATCCCTGCCCATCCTGGCTAATAGCCATTGATGGACCTATCCTCCATGAATTTATCTAGTTCTTTTTTTAACCCTGTTATAGTCTTGGCCTTCACAACCTCCTCTGGCAAGGAGTTCCACAGGTTGACACTGCGCTGTGTGGAAAAAATACTTCCTTTTGTTTGTTTTAAACCTGCTGTCTCTTAATTTCATTTGGTGATCCACTAGTTCTTTTGTTATGAGAAAGAGTAAATAACACTTTCTTATTTATGTTCTCCACACCAGTCAGGACTTTATAGACCTCTATCATATCCCCCGCCCACCTTCCCAGTCGTCTATTTTCCAAGCAGAAAAGTTCCAGTCTTATTAATCTCTCCTCATACGGAAGCCGTTCCATACCCCTAATCATTTTTGTTGCCCTTTTCTGAACCTTTTCCAATTCCAATATATGATTTTTTGAGATGGGGCGACCACATCTGCACGCAGTATTCAAGATGTGGGCGTACCATGGATTTATATAGAGGCAATATGATACTTTCTGTCTTATCTATCCCTTTCTTAATGATTCCCAATGTTCTGTTTGCTTTTTTGACTGCCGCTGCACGTTGAGTGCATATTTTCAGAGAACTATCTACAATGATGCCAAGATCTTTGAGTGGTAACAGCTAATTTAGACCCTGTCATTTGATATGTGTAGTTGGGATTATGTTTTCCAATGTGCATAACTTTGCATTTATCAGCATTGAATTTCATCTGCCATTTTGTTGCCCCGTCACCCAGTTTTCTGAGATCCTTTTATAGCTCTTCGCAGTCTGCTTTGGACTTAACAATCTTGAGTAGTTTTGTATCATCTGCAAATTTTGCCACCTCACTGTTTACCCCTTTTTTCAGATCATTTATGAATATATTGAACAGGACTAGTCCCAGTACAGACTTCTGGGGGACACCACTATTTACCTCTCTCCATTCTGAAAACCGACCATTTATAGGACCATTTCCTATCTTTTAACCAATTACCAATCCATGAGAAGACATTCCCTCTTATCCCATGACAGCTTACTTTGCGTAAGAGCCTTTGGTGAGGGACCTTGTCAAAGGCTTTGTGAAAATCTAAGTACGCTATATCCACTGGATCCCCCTTGTCCACATGCTTGTTGACCCCCTCAAAGAATTCTAGTAGATTGGTGAGGCATGATTTCCCTTTACAAAAACCATGTTGACCCTTCCCCAACAAATTTTGTTCATCTATGTCTGACAATTCTGTTCTTTACTATAGTTTCACCCAGTTTGCCCGGTACTGAAGTCAGGCTTACCGGCCTGTAATTGCCGGGATCACCCCGGTACTTGCTGGCCAGGGCCTACTGCACAGTCCTTCTGTAAAGCTGTTCTGGAGAACATCTCCTGTGCTCTAGAGCTGTACAGCGAGACCATGCTGTTACGTGTTATTGAAACAAACGTGGACTAAACTTGTGTGTGTGTGTGTGTGTGTGTTAGAGCTGGACCCAAACACGCTTTCACCGAAGAATTGCTTTGCAAAGGAAACCAGCATTTTTGAGACACTTTCACTTTATCAGAAAATTTCCCAGGACATTGACCAAGGTTTTTTTCAGGCGTTTGGATTTTTCTAGAGTGAGTGGGGAGGAGGAATCCAAGCAGCCAAGACGTGAAAAATGTTTTGAACAATTTTGCCAAATTTTGCACAAGTTGAGAATTTGTCATATCGTTCCAAACTTGTTGTGGGAAATACATGGCTGTTTTCCGGCCACCCCTGAGGTGTGTGGAGATCATCCCAAATTAGCATCCTGCTAATTCCTTCGACTCGAACCCCATGGCTCTCCTTTAGACTCCAGTGCCTGACCAGCTCAGCTGTGTAGGTGGCTTCTGACCTTGAAACTGATTAAACAGATCTGCAGCTCTTGAATCAGTGTCAGGTTTGGTTGAAACATTAACATTGGCCTGCCCTTGGTCTGGGAAGGGCCTTTGTACCCTTCGGTTGGTTCCTAGAGAATGCCGGGCAGCTGGAGAAGCCCCACTGATGCTATTCCAGCTCTTGGAGTTTAATTGAGGATAAAGATCATAATCTGAGTCACAACACAGGGAGAAGTGACAGCATCTGCAGCCTTGCTCCTGCCACAGATTTGTGCTGGCGTCTGGTTACGGTCCTAACCAGACAGTCAAACACAACAGAGGCTTTTATTTCTGTTCAGCTTGGGCCCAGTTCTGAGCTCTGCCACTGTGGAACTCCATTGACATCTGTGGAGCTGCATGGGGGATCCTCAGGGAGCGGGTGCAGGACTCAGTCCCACATGAAAACGGGGGTTCGCGCCTTTGGCTCGTGTGCCCAGCTCCCCAGGACACTGGTGTCCATGTGGCTCTGGGACTGTCCCTAGCACAGCGACACTTGCCTCAGAGAAGCCAAGAGCCACTTCCTGAACTGTGAACACTGCATGTCCCTGCGTGTACCGTGGGAGCACCCTGCTGTCATGCGTTTGTGTGTGATGGACACAGTTAAGGGTGCTGGAGGAATTGTAGATCTGGGTGGTGGTGATTCCAGCCAAGCAGTCCTTTGTTGGCGTGCATGCTTGGGTCCTTAGCGCTGGGTTAATGTGGCTTTGTGCTGTGGGCTGGGGAAGGGAAGTACAGGGTATAAACTGGGCAGGATTAGTGTGGGGTTTCTTGGGCCAGCTGCCTTTTTAAGCCATGTATTCAGTGGTTTGGTACATGACTTGCAAAATGTAGGGTACCCTCAAGTCTTGGCAAGGGGACAATGCTGGTGGTTTCCTAGGGTGCATTTCCTTCCCAGTTTGCAGGTTAATACTAAACTGTCTGGTCGGTGACTCTGTCTTGCTTTGTACCCTTTCTTGCTCTCAATAATCCTTCTGGACTCAGGCTCAGAAGAGGCGGTATGCCCCTGGAAATCAGGTACTTGCTCCTAGCTCATTTCCCGCCTCAGAGTCCCCTCCACTCTCTCTGTCGTTGGCACTTCCCGAGGGTTTGGGACCTTGCTGGGAGAGGGAAGTGCATTGCCAGAGTTACAGCAATCTTTATCTGACTGGCTGCAGCCAGTCTGGCTGGTTCAGAGCCAGTCTCTCCATCTGCCCCCAGATCCCCTGGCCAGCGTGCTTGTGCCAGAGTGCACTGGGCTGCTGATTACTGTCCTGTGACCTGAAGGAAGTCGAGCGTGTGCAGCCTCCCCAAGCCCCTCGCTCAGAGCCTGGCTGCCCGGGCGGTTTTGGTGCACCTCTCTCTTCCTATGGCTTTCTCCTCATGGCTGCGCAGTTCCTACACGCGGAGGAGACACTGCAGCTCTCGAGCTGGTCTGTGCTCATGGATCCCTGTTCCTGCTTCATTTCAGAATAAACAAACCTCTGTTCCCACAGCTTGTGCATCTGCCTGCTACGCAGCATGACGCTGGGGGTCTGGCCTGGGTGCACTGCTCGCCTCAGCTCGTCTTGTCACTGCCTAGTAGATAGAGGAGGGTCCATCAGAAATGAATTAAGCTGCACATACCAGTGGCTCAGCGGTGGTGTGGTTAGCCCATCTGCTACTGCAGACCTGGGAAAGGACTCTGCCATTGGGCCTCTGGGCTGTGTTGCCCATCGAGAAGAGTGGGAATGCTGGACCCAGTGTGATGCACAATGCACATGTCTTGGTGGAATGATCTTAATAAAACAAAAACCCAACTTGGAGGGGGAGAGGAGGCACGTGATCCCATGAACAGTGTCCTGGCTGGGGCACATGGGCTGTGGTAGCTGGACGTCACTGTCTCAAAGCCAGCCCAGCACAGTAGCACTGCTGCTGCCCGGCCTGTGTGGAGCAGGGGTCCCTGCCACACAAACCACCAGCCCAGGGGTGGCAATGGGACGTTGTGGGCGGTCTCTGTAGAGAGAACACCCCTTGGAGGCGGAGCCCATGTCCCTCTCTAGACCTGGGTTCCTTGGAGTCGGGATGAGGCCCGGTGGTGGAGGGATCAGTCAGTCCAGTGCCTCCTGCCAGCACTTCGCTCCCTTACAGACCCGGTCCTGCCAGCTGCGTGAGAATTTCGAGCGCTGGCCAAGGCTTTTGTATGTCTCTCGGCCCTGGTGTCGTGCTCCATGCTGTCAGTGTCCTGTGCAAAGCCATGTTCTCCGCTGGCTGCATGCATTTGCCCTGTTGCCCATGGTTCGTCTCGCCAGGCCTCCGCAGAGCAGTGTGAGGAGACCACTAACCTGTGGCTTTGTCTCCTTTAGCGCGTGTTCCCCTACATCTCTGCCATGGTGAACAATGGCTCTCTCACCTACGACCATGACCGGGACGGACGGCCCACTGAGCTCGGCGGCTGCACGGCCATGGTGCGCAACCTGAACCACGACACCTTCCTGGTGATCCGCTATGTCAAAAGGAGGCTGACGGTGAGTGACTCCTCCTCGAGCTCTCCAGGCCCAGGGCGGCGTTGGGTCGGGAGGGCTGGGCTGGGTTGCTCTGGGTTGAGTGAAGTCTCGTGTGTTTCAGATCATGATTGACATTGATGGCAAGCACGAGTGGCGGGACTGTATTGACATGCCGGGGGTCCACCTGCCACGGGGATACTTCTTTGGGACCTCTTCAGTCACTGGAGACCTCTCAGGTACCGCGCTGTGAACCTGGCCAATGCTCCACAAGCGCTAAGGGTAGGCCTATGCTGTGCCTGCGAGTCTCCAAGCCGGGGTCTACAGAGCCTGAGCCGAACGGCTGCTTTTAGCGCCGGAGCGTGAGCCTGAGTCTGTTGACCTGGCTCTGAGACTTGCTGCTGCGGGTTTTAAACACACGGTAACTGCACCCTACGTGACTGGGGAGCGAAAGCCCTGCCTTCAGAAGTGCCTCTGGTGCTCCGGCCAGACCTACCGCAGCATGGAGGTGCCTGAGGTGTGTTTGAAAATCCCATGAGGCGCCGAGCTCCCCAAGCCATGTCCTTGGAGGGGCCCTTGGTGTTAACCGCTGAGCCTGAAAGGCCCCTGTGTTCGGTCAGAAAGGGACACCGCCCCCTTCTGGTTTCAGTGGAACCCCAGGAGTTCACAGGTGACACTTGTAGGCTTGGGGCACCCGAAGTTCTGCCAGGTGCCGGAGGCTCCTCTGAGTTGGCATCAACATTCCGAGTATTTAAAATACAAAGGTGCCCGCTCCCACGCCTTCACCCTGACGGCCTCGGCCACTCCCTGGCTCTGGGGGCTGTCTGCAGCTGAACCTCTGGTGCGCACAGCCTGCAGTTAGACAGGGGCTTGGGACGTACTTCAGGGGTTTAGAGCAGGCATCCCTCTGACACAGTGTTGCAGGGCACTTCTTGAGCATTCTGACCCAAGAGCCGTTAGCTCTTCTCCTTCCAGTATAGGCGAGGGGACCAGCTGCGTGGACACTCATGCACAGCTCTCTGGCCTATTGAAGCGCTTGCCTGTATCAGCCTGTAATGTCTATATGAATTCCATTCAGCGTATGCCATAATACCCCAAAGTACCGACCCGTCTGCTTCCGTAGTTCTTAAGCCAGTTTAGAACAGATTTGAATCAAGCCTCTACAAAAGCACGTTGATCACCAATGCCTGGATTCATTGTTTGCTCCAAGCAAAGTTCCTTTATTTCCAGAATCTCTGCAGATGCTGTGGGAATTGGAGCAGCTGGCTGGGGCAGTTGAGTTGTTCTGCTAATACGTGTGACAGACAGACAAAGGCAATGAGCGCCTGAGGGTGATTCTAATTTGCTGCCTTCAGGTGGCCGAGTGGACTTTAAATCAGGGGCGCTCCCCGGCTGAACAGCTCCTCATTTCTCAGCCTGAATAGAAGCGGCTTAAAGGCCCCTTGTGGAAAAGTGTGTTGTGTTGTGTTGTGTTGTGCTGGGCACTGCCCTGCCTTGCCCTGGAGAGCTGAGTTCTGCTTGCTCCGTGCATGGGTGCTTGGCTCCCTTTGAGCAGATGTTCAGTTTCCCTCTTCCAGCAGCTCTGCCATCCCTGGCCAAGACTCCTCTTCCTGCCTTCTGTCTAAGACCACGTTTCTCTCGTGCCCCTAGATAACCACGACATCATTTCCCTGAAACTCTACCAGCTGACGGTTGAGCGTAGCCCAGAGGAGGAGAAGCGGGATAAAGAGGTGTTTCTGCCCGTTGTGGACAACATGAAACTGCCCGGAGGTGAGTAGCGCACAGGTTGGTGAGGCGCAAGGCTGGGAACCACCAAGTACCTGCTTTCCCCACCAGGCGGGCTATTCCATTCATCGGGCGGGGTCCTCACACCATCTGCTGAAGCGCCTGCCTGTGAGCCCCTCTGCTTGAATGTCTCCATTAGCTAACGGTCCTAGAAGGAGGGAACGGTGTAACCAAATGCTGAGCGCTGATGTCCCTGCATCTGTGCCAGTGCTCACTGCAGTGTCGGCTTCTCCAATACCCCTGCAGAGAGGAGCAGCCAACAGCCTCAAGCAGGGATTAGGTGTGCCTGAAGCACAGCATGCCCTGGGTCTCGCTGCTTCCAAGCGCTGGAGACAGGCTGGAGGTAGCCAAAACCCTGTGTGTGCTTTGAGATCCTCTGCAGGCTAGTGACCACGTAGCGTTCAGTCTCTGCGCCAGGCTCTCACTTCTCTGAAATCTCCCCGGAGACCGAACCCAAATCCCATAGCTCAGGATAAATGCAAGCGCCTCATCTTGGATGAAGCGTTGGGGAAGGTGGGGGCTGGATGGCTGTCTCCCCTGGCCACCGCAGAGATGGGCAATGCAAGAAAAACCCAACTAAGCTTGTACGCCCCATGGCCATAGTCTCTGAGTGCGTGGTCTCTGCATTGGCTAACCTGGGCTTGTGCCCCTCTGCCTTTGCCCCACAGTGGAGGCCCCGCTGGAACCCATGAGCGGCCTGGCCCTGTTCTTAATTGTGTTCTTCTCACTGGTCGCCCTGGTGTTTGCCATCGTCATCGGAGTCATTGTCTACAACAAATGGCAGGAACAGAGCCGGAAACGCTTCTACTGACCTTGACGCCTGCCCTGCCCCTTCCCTCGGCAGCCCAGCCACTCTGCTGGAGTGGGCTGGCACAGGTGCCAGAGGCTAGCTGAAGAGAAGCCCTTGCCTGCTCAGCTCAGACTTTCAAGAGCCCCTTCAGATGGCTGCTACTTTGCTGGCCCCCATGGGGACCGCTGCTGTGTCTCTTCGAGCTCTGGGGTTCCCAGCGGGAGCGGACGTCCTGGATCACATGGGGAGCACACTTTGTGTGACACGTAGTGCATCAGGGAGACCTAACCCCCCCGACTCTGGAGGTTGGTGCAGTGACAGATGGGCCGTCCCCCAGCAGCTCTTGCTTTGCAAGGTGTTTAGAGGACGCTTGGGGCGGGTGGAGCTGAATGTTGTATTGTTTCTGTGTTGGTGAGCCTTACATGTGCTATCTGGGGATGTCCCACAGCCTAGCTAGGAGGCCAGGCACTGAAGACTGTAAAATCCTAGAAAAGCCCCTTTGGCTTAAGGGTGAAACTTGGCCAAACAAAACGCTTCTTGTTGAGAAGAGTAGTGCTGGCCCCTCCCTGGCCCCTGCAGGACATGAGCCTGGCCCTGCCCCCAGCCCCACCGCTGCTCACTCTGGCAGCCTGTCTGTTGCAATCCAGGTGGCTTTGCTGCCTTAGGCTGGTCGGGAAGGCCGAGCTCATCTGCCCCAGGCAGCTTTAAGCTTTTAATCCTGGTTTTGCTGTAGCGCAGTTGAATCCTGCACCATGAATGAAATACTCCTCGTCTCACTGCTGCTCCTCATTAGGAAGTAGGTGAACTGGGAGCTGTGCTAAAGGAAACCCCTCGTTTTACAGTCACCCCAATATGGTCTGGGCATGAACACAAATATTGGCTACTGGCCTCCCAGTGCCACCCTGAGCCTGCCTGATGTCCCAGCAGCATGGCAGGGAAAGCACTGCTCTTCCAGGCTGTGGGTTGGCCTTGATGCAGCTGGCTCTTCTCGGCCTCTGATGGAAATTGACCTGAGCTGCTTCCATTCAGTGCCTCCACTCTGCCACTACTAGCATACGGTCACCTCCTCTTTCTCCCCGATAACTGGGCTTTCCATCCAGGGCCGAGGGGTTTTGCTGCTGGTGAAATATGCACTAAAAAGTCTCACTGCAGCTGGGTGAGACCTGGCCTGTCCGAGAAACCGTTCAGATCTTGGGCTCATTGCACAAGGGTCAGTACGTCTGTGTGCAGGGGCTCCATGACACTCAGTGCTGGGAATGTGGTGGGCGAGGGACAGCTAGTCCCGACCCACTCCCCGTTCGTTCACATGAAGCCAGGTTACGTTGTTGGGGTGGGGTTCATGTGGTCATGTTGCTGTCCACATGCATGGACTCGCCCAGCGACTGATTGTTTTAACACTGGGTTCCGTTGTAATAACCACTCGCTGCTGTCGGGGGGGCCTGTCCCTCCACCACTGGATCACTGTCTGCATGCAGTGCTGCCTTCCTCCCTTCTGTGTACCGTGGCCTGGAGCCAGCCTTTGCACAGGGGCTGCTTGCATGTCACCGTGTCCTGCTAGTGGTGTAGGTGTGATGTGAAAAGGGGCAGTTCTCTCTTCCTCACCCAGAAACCTGATACCAGCATTTGTACATGGCCCCTTTGTGTTTCTGAAGGACCTAGATCTGGCTGCTGTAACCAGGAGTTTGGAAGCATGCTGGCAAAGGAAGGTCAAAGGGTTTATTGGCCTGGCGGAGACCTTAGCCATGCTTGGGAAAGAGCTCTGATCTCTACAAACGTTGTGCTGCCTTTCAGGGAGGGTTAGTTATTTCCTACCTCAGTGACTGCTGTTTGAATGAGTTCTTGCTTTCTGTAGGTCCTGCTGAGTCGTTCATAATACAGATGCCGAGGGGGGGAGAATACGGGAACATGTACAGATAGAATCTCCGGAGACCTGCTTACAACACTTTGTCCCTGACACTGTTCCATTCTGTAGTGTAAACAGGCCTGGAGCTGTGCGCTCAGTGTGGACAAGGCTTGGCTGGCCCGTGTCTGGTTAAACTCGACACAATGCACCAGAGCCATGTTCTCCCCTTGTCCTAGCCAACCACGTCTAACTGGATCTCGTGCCCTTGTTACAGTGACAGTAAAACCAGGCCCTGCCAGCTCCTCCTGCCCGTCAAGCCATCTCTGGGTGCAGTAACCAGGGCTGGGCTGGGGAGAAGGGCTAGGCTGAGGGAATTCCCAGACTCCTCAGAGGAACCTGCCCTTTGAGGGAGGAAGGTTTAGATTCAGAATGTCCCTTACAACTCCTGTCCTGGTGGCAGATCCTGGATTCCCGATGTCTCCGCATCCCAGGGTGGCCATGGCCCAGCTAATTAAAGAACATGGTTATTGGCCAAGACTTTCAAAAGGGACTTGTGACTTTTGTTTTTTCCTTTTTAAGTGCCTCAGTTTTTGGGAGCCCACCTGGAGACACCTTAAAGAGCCTCCCTGTTTGGAGCAGGGCGCCCAGCCCCTTGTGAAAACCAGGCCCCTTTCAGGGGTCTCCGGCTGGGCACTCAAAATCCCCAATTGCTTTTGAAAGTCTTGGTTATTGGTTTGTATGTAAACCCTGCTCTGCCCTGCAGGCGGCCAGCCAGTGGCACTGGGACAGGCTGGGTCACCAGCATTGCTCCTGGAGCTGTGCTAACAGGGGGCAGCGCTGCTGGCAGATGAAGCCGCCATTGTAGCTGGTGCTCGGCAGAGAGCAGAGGCGTTGTTAACCGAAGGGTTCCTGAGCTCTGCTGGTGGGGTGCCCTGTTTGCCAGGAGCCACCACTTCTGGTGTCCAGATGGATGCTGCAATCTGTAGCCTTAATTCGATGGACGTTACAGTGGCATGAGACCGGATCAGCAGAGGTGCAGGTGAGAATCTGTGCGCTCTTTGCCCTGGTACCTGACGGACTGGGTGTGAGGGTGAAATAGGGCAGGGGGAAGCCCTACTCCAGCTGTCCCGGTATGGTAAACCCTGCAGCTCCTGTGCTGATAGGATAATGTGGCCTTATTGAAGTGTGGAGTGGCTGCAGGCCACAGCTTGGTGCCTCTGCTCTAGATGCTGGTTCTAAACACCAGGCCATGCTGAAATATGATCCCTGCTTGTGTATCTTTGAGTTCCAGCCTTCACAGCCTTTGACTTGTCCATCCGCACTATTTCCCCTCCCAACACAGTTCAGAGCCTTGGGAAATCAGTGATGAGGCTTGGAGAGGTGCTGCCTTCCTCCCTCTGCAGAAAGGATCTGGCCAAGATACATTTCCTCCCGTGACTGCATATCTAAGCCCCCTGTTCTGACAGTGGCATTTGCTGTAGCAGGGGGGTTTGGTCTGGTAGGATGGCTCTGGGGTGGGGGGAGATTTTACACGTGGCAAAGCAATGGGGCAGCCTGAAAGCGTTGGGTCTGTTCTTGCCTCTTTTAAAATATTTTACCTGATCAACAGAACTGTCTGTACGTGTGCCTGTTTCTGCAAGTGTAATTTGTGTCCTGGAAATAAACACACAAATGTCCACCAGTGTGGGTCTGCACTGCACTTAATCCCGGGGTGCTGCCCTCTTCTGCCTGCCCTGGGATGGAGGGGTTTTGATTGACCTTGTAGCTATAAAGCCCAATGCTAGGTAAGTACGTGCATGTCTTCACTCCTGGAAGGCATTTCATGGGGACCGCGGGAGTAAGAGCTGCACTTTCAGATGCTCTCCTGACCCTGCTGCTGCGGCTGGTAGGTACAGTACTGCCTCAGTCACCTCATCTCAGCCACTGAAGTGACTAAGTGTGAAATGGGGAAAAATCCCACTCTCACCGTGACTAATTCCTCCCCAGAGCAGGGCCAGCCCAGTGCTGGGTGGGACACTGGGCTTGGAGTCCCTTACCTGAGCAGTTCTAAGCTACCCCGCCAAGTGCTAGCAGGAGCACACTCATGCTTTGCCCTTTTGTACAATGAAGATAAACCTCCTGCCGCTGGGCCAGCGGATGCATAAATAACCTAGAACAACCAGGGGACGTGTTTTGATAATTACAGATAAAATGTAATACCCCAGAAGAGAGTGTCAGGCAGCGATGTGCCTGGAGGATACTGGCGTAGGGTGTCTGTCTCTAGGAGCCCGGTTATGCTCAACTCAATCCCTCTAGAGTGATGGGTCACTAGTATTTCATGCTCCCTGCTGGTGGTAGCATGGAAATACAGCTGTCTCCTTGGGCAGATGAAGGTCCTGGAGGCAGCTTTGCTCCTGTTGGGACTTGCCTCTCTCAGCCCCTGCAGCGCTGGCCCTAACATGACTTTGTGTCGCGGGCACAAAGAGCCCAGAAGACTGACCAGGAACTGTTTCAGGAGGCCAGGAGAGAAGCTGAGGGCTTTCCCAGCAGGCTGGGTGGGAAATAGTTATTGGCCAGGAGCTGGTGCTCAGGGTTTCATCTCTGGATGCAGCTTCCGTGCGGCACCCCAGGCGCCTTGAGCGAGGCACTAAAGAAAATCTTTCTGGCACTCAAGCCAAGGTGAAGGGCTCCTTTCCATGCCTTTATTGGGGAATACTGGTCCTGAAGGCTTTTGGCCCAGAGAACGACCCGCCTGGGAGTAGGGCTGCTTTCTAGCCAAGGAGCTAGTCACAGCCTTGCTGGCCTGCGGTCAGTGGCCCTTGGCCCCCAGGGGGAGGAGCAGCAGCAGGAGCGCAGGCCAGCAGAGCCTGCGCTGGAAGGGAGCGGTAGGACTGGCGGTTGCTCCCTGGGTTCAGGGAAGATCCGGGTGCCAAATTGGAAAGGGGTGCTGCTGCCCAACTCCCCAGGCTGGGGGGCAGGGCCAGGTCTCCCTGTGCTAGGAGACGACAGGCGCTGTCTGTCTGCAGGGCATGGAGCTGGTTGTCATCCCAGGAGCTGGGCTGGGTGTGCTGCTGCTGGCCTGTGGCCTACGGGCTCCCGCTGCTCCCCGCCAGAGGATTGAGGCTCCCGAAGGAATGGAGACTGCGGAAGGGGTTTATCAGCTTCATGGCCAAGTAGCGCTGGGGAGAGGAAGGGAGAGGGAGTCAGGCCCTGCAGCAGCACCATGTCCTCTAGCCAGCCTGGGGTCTGCCTCTTCAGCTGGCTCCATGGGCCAGCGCCCTGCAGTGAGCAGGGCTGGATTAACCTTTCATGGGCCCCCATGGAGCATGGCGTGGGATGGGGGGTGTCGGTCCCCGGAGTGAGGGGCCGGCCAGGGGCAATAGGGCAGGGGCGGCCCCACTTCGCTCAGCCCAGTGCAGGGCACTAGTTACAAACCGGCAGTTGCCAGACGCACAGTGGCCCGCCCAGCCCTGTGCTGCCAGTGTATCCCTTCCCCGGGGGGGGGGGGGGGGGACTCAAGTCGTGCCACACAGCCCCCCCGCCCAACATCCCCTCCACAAATGCCCAGTGCCCTGCACAACCCCCCCCCCCGCCGCCTAGCCCCCCCCCCACAGCCCAGCTTTGGCTCCCCCTCCCCTTGCTCTGCCCAGCAGTCAGCCCCAGGGAGCAGAGCCGTGGGGCTGGGCTGAGGCCCTTCCAGGGCAGGGTGGCGCCGCTGCCCCAGGCAGACTCAGTGTTTCTCCCTCCGTGCCTGCAGCCCTATCCAGGGCTCGTGGCAGGGGGCCCCCACCCCTGCTGGCTCCCGGGCCCCCCGCAGGCACACGCACCGGGCTGGCGTAGATGAAGGCTGCGAGCAGGAGCAGCAGCAGGAACAGCACGACCCCCAGGATGATCTTGCACTTGTGCGGCTGCCAGAGGATGTAGCGGAGGCTCTTGAGGGGGGCCGTGAACCACAGGAACGAGGCTTCTGGGCGCCTGCAGGGAGGAGACGGTCCCAGGGCAGCCGTTCCCAGCGTGCTCTAGGGTGTCCCAGCCCCTGGCCTAGCCGGGACCCCGGGCTGCCCTGGGACCGGGCAATGGGCCGGACTCTTCCTGGGGCTTCCAGCTCCCCCCCAGCAAGGCCTTGGGAATGGCCCAGTGCTGTGTCCGAGCAGTGGGGAGGGGACTGCTCCGGGATACTCCTGCGGGCCCTGGGTCAGAGCAAGTGGGGGTCCCTCCCCACCCCTTCTGCCTGCGGTCCTGCCCCCGCCCTGCCCCTTGGTTATGCAGCCCTGCCCCTTTCTGCCCCTCTTCCACCCAGGCTCCCTCCCCTCCCACCTCCCCCACTGCAGCCCCCCAACCCATTTGCTCCTTTCTGCCCCCCCCCCACTGCAGCCCTAAGACTGGAGAAGCTCTGTCCCCGCGCCAAGCCCTGGGGCCGCAGTGGGGACTGAGAGCTCCCCCAATCCCAGGGCTGGAGCAGGGGTCTGGGTGCTGGGGCTTCCCCTGCCACCCCCCCATGCTTCTGTGGGGGACCAGGGTCAGGTGCGGGGGCTTCCTGATGGGGGCAGGAGTCGCTGGGGGCTTCCCCCACCTGCCCAGAGGCCGCGGCTCCGGCCTTCCACTGCCCAGTGGCAGATTTTTTCCGGGGCCCCTGGGCACTGGCCCGGTGGCTAATCCACCCCACTCCTGCGGAGGGCTGGGCATGGGGGTGCTGGGACGCAGAGCTGTTCGCAGCCCTGGGGTTGGGGCTCCGCAGGCACAAGGCAGCAGGGAAGGGTTTGGCACTGGCTGCTCCATGGGTACCCACCCGCTCACACCGGTTTGTGAGGTGGGAAGCTGTCGGGTTGAAGCAGGAAGTCGCTGGGAATGTTCTACGTTATTTATCTTCCTGGCACAATTTGGGGGTTTTCCCTTATAAAGTTCTACATTTTTAAAATCACCCCTTTTGTCTTGGTCCCCATTAGCACCGCTGAGCTGGCTCCCCCCACTTACACGGGTGGGTACAGGGTGGGGTTCATGTTTGGCTCCTCCCTTCCCTTCCCAGCAGGCCGCTCTTCTGTCTCCTTGTCCGTCAGCAGCTCCAGCGTCAGCTCAATCTTGCCCTTGAGAAGCAAGGCGGGAATTGGGCTGTGGTGGCAGAAGGCAGGCGCCCCCCTCCAGAGGTGCTGGGGGCTCTCTGGCGCCTGCCTAAAGCAGAGGAGGATCGGGCCTCTAACCACGCTCACAAACCTCTGATTCTCCAACCCCCCGGGACACCCAAGCCCCCGCTTCCCCCTCGGGTACCCCCGTGTCCTTGCTACCAGCCCCCAGCTGTGCTCCTACCGACAGCCGCTGTCTGCCCTCCTCCTGCACCACGCACGGCCACCAGCCTCGGGCAAGCCTCTGCTTGAAGAGGGAGGTGCTCCTGGGGCAGCGGGGTGGGGTGGGGGAGTCGCTCTCATCCTGCAGCATTTTCAGGGTGCAGGCCCGGGGGCGCCTGGCTGGGCAGGGCATGCTGAGCAGTTTGATTTCCAGAACCCCTGCAAGCAGCAAAAGAAAACTGCAGGGCCCAGAGGACAGCCCAGGGACCAGGCTGCAGGCGGTGGCGCATGCAGGAGGGCGATGGAGCCCTTCACGCTGCCCAAGGGTGCCCCAGGGAGGACCTTACAGAGGCCCTGCCTGCCCTAGAGGGATGGGGACGATCCCAGGGTGCTGCGCCTCACAGCAGGGGAGCCATTCAGCGCCCTCTGCCAACACGGCTGCTCTTGCCCCTTTGTGCAGGGACCGGGGGCATGGTTTTGCACCCCAGAAGTGGCTGCATTTCATTGGCCCTGCAGCAACTGGGCTGCTCTTGGGGAGAGAAACGTACAAGATCATTAGCGAGGTGGGGACGTGCCTACAGCAACCTGTGGGCAGGACCAACGTAACACTCTGTGGCCGCCTGGGCTGCAGGGGAAACGCCCGGGGGAAAGGCCTCACCGAGAAAATCGTCAGCCGAGAACTTGTCGTTGTCCCACAGCTGGAGGATGAGCTTGGGGGGCACCTTCAGCACCGTCTCATCCAGGCTCCAGAGATGTTGCTGTAAGTAGAGTGGGGCCCCTCAGGCTGGGGGCAGGGCAGCTGCTGAGAGGCTGGGGTCTGTGGCCAGCACATACCAGCTGGGGACAGGGTGACCCAGCTGGGTGGGGAAAGGGCAGCCCCAGCATGTGGCCTGCCAAGGGGATGCAGCGTGGGCAGAAGCGCCAGGCTGCTGGGGCACTTTCCAAGTTGCCAGCCAAATGAATGGCTGGTTATAGGTCTGCAGACTTTGAAGGGTTAATGCCCCAGCAGAGGCTCAGGGTGCTGCGGTCAGGGCTCAGAGGCAGGTTTGCAGGTGAAAACTCCCCCACGTTAGTGGACAGCTGCAGCCTGCCAGCCTGGGGCAGGGGCAGGAGCTGGGGCTCCCCAGGGGAGGTCGTGATGTGAGGGCGCAGATCAGGCCACATGATGCTGGCAGTCCAGAAGCAGAGGTGCCTGTGGGGGTAGGGCCAGCTGCTGCAATGCCCTCCCCCCGCATCAGGTGGCAGCACTGTCAATCCCCTTTCCCCCGGCCTGGCCAGTGCTCTGCCCAGCAGCCCAGCCCCAAAGCCGGTCAGCTGGGTCACCGCTCCGGCCAGGAGGGGAGAGGACAAACCTGGAGCAGGAGACAGGCTGGAGGACCCGGCCGCAGAGGGACAGGGCATCCAGCAGCCTCTGCTGATTTAGGGCTGGAGGTCGTGCCCCGGGCAGGTAGCATGCTGGGAGTCCGGCCAGGGGCACGACAGGAATCGGGTTCAAACTGCTGGGGGGACTGGCCAGCCTGAAACACAGCCAGGGCCCTACCTGCCCCTCGGAACAGCTGCGTCAGTGGGTGGGGCCCAGAGCAGGCAGTGCTGCCGTAGGGAAGTGGATGCCCAAGGTGAGCAGCACCCACCTTCTCGGGCAGGACGCAGACCTGCTCCATGGGCAGGAACTCGAAGGGGAAGATGAACCTCCAGTTGAAGTTGCCCTCTCCTCCCAGGGACCTGTAGTGGACATCGGTTCTCTGCCTCTCCTCCTCCAGGCCATCCAGCCACCTGCAACAAGGAGCCCGAGGCTGGGGTGTGAATGGAGGTGAGGCTGTAGGGCATGCGGGTCCCACAGCACCCTGCACCATCGTACGACACTGCACCCCGCCCTGCCTCACCGTGCGACACTGCACCCTGCCGCACCGTGCGACACTGCACCCCGCCCTGCCTCACCGTGTGACACTGCACTCTGCCCCACCGTGCGACACTGCACCCTCCCTGCCTCACCGCACCCCGCCTCACCCACCGTGCGACACTACACCTGCCCTGCCTCACCGTGCGACACTGCACCCTCCCTCACTGTGCGACACTGCACCCGCCCTGCCCCGCCGTGCGACACTGCACCCTGCCGCATCGTGCGACACTGCACCCCGCCTCACCCACCGTGCGACACTGCACCCAACCTGCCCCACTGTGCGACACTGCACCCTGCCTCACCCACCGTGCGGCGACACTGCACCCTCCCTGTCTCACCGTGCAACACTGCACCCCGCCTCACCCACCGTGCGACACTGCACCTGCCCTGCCCCACTGTGCGACACTACACCCTCCCTGCCCCGCCATGCGACACTACACCCTCCCTGCCCCGTCATGCGACACGGCACCCTGCCTCACCACGCGACACTGCACCCTCCTGCCTCACCGTGCGACACTGCACCCCATAGAGTGGGGCTGGGGCTCTCTTCCCCTCCCCTGCTGTGGGCTTCAGTCATCCCCCCCATCAGCCCCTCCCTATTTTTAGTACCAGTCACGGACGGGTCACGGGCTTCAGTGAAGTTTGTTTATTGTCCGTGACCGGTCCCTGACTGTTACTATAAATAGTCGTGACAAAATCAGAAGTTGATTTATGACAAAGCTCATTCTCCAAGCTCCAGAACAAAGCGGGATCCGGCTCTCAGGGTGCTCTGACGCCGGCCCTCTCCGCTCGGTGGCCAGTGCCCTCCGGGGGCTTGTTCGGTCTCGGAGCCCCAGCCCTGCCCCCAGAGCTTGTCACCCACCAGCTGGCGCTGGCCCCACTCGCTCCTCAGGCTCGCAGGGCCTGGCAGGCGGCTCTGGCTGGAGTCTGCACCTGGCTAACGCAGACCCTGCCAGAGCCTCCCTGCACGCCCAGCGACTGCCAACATCTGCCCTGCCCTGCCCAAGGAGGCAGCATTTATACCGGCCCCTTCGCCCAGCTCATCCCCAACTCTGCAAGGCTCCTGGGCCCAGGCCCTTAAAGAAACAGTACCAGGTTCCCTCCCTATTTACCATATCGCCCAGGTCCTCGTGTCCATAATCAGACCTTTCGGCTCTGAAAGAGCCATGCCAGGGGTGGGCTAGACTGACCAGTAGGCAGTACTGCCCCTAAGGGGCAGACTACCCCATCACATATGCCCGTACTCCATTCCCTTCCCAGCTAGCCCATGCCTGGTGGGGAGTGCATAGCTGATGGGAAGGGCCATGTGCAGGACCTGGGGGTTGGGAGGAGCTGGGGGGTTGGAACAAGGCAGAATCCTCCACCGCTCCTGGATCAGGCCTCTCAGCTCGGGGCCTCCTGCCTTTCCCCCTTTCTAGCTCTGTGCTCGACGGGCCAGCTCTGCTCAGGAGGGGCCCAGAGCGGCTGGAGCTCGGGAGAAAACCAGAGACATCCTGTGCCCATAGGAGCTAACTTCTGGCGTTCCCGGGGGGTGCTTGACCCCTCACTCTGCCCCGGGCCCCACTCCTGTCTCTCTACCAGTGCAGTCCCAGGAACTGCTGGCTGCCTACAACCAACACAGACCTTGGGGGCTTGCTCTGAAGTCGTTTCTTATGCTGGTGGTTGTTGGCTCAGGGCCCTTGATAGCATCGCTGCCACTGTCTGCCTGCCAGGGGCTGGTTGCAGAAGGCCCCAACAGCAGACTGTCTGGGCCCCAGAGCACTCAGCTAACGTCCCGATTCAACACTCACAGAACAAAGAAAGTCTCAGAGAAAGGAACCAAGATCCATATTGATACTGAGCAGCCAGCAATTCCCACACCTGCCAGCATCAACCCATTAGAGACCCACTGAGCTATGCAGAGAGACTTACCTTCAGTGCTACTGGGGGTCAGCACTGGGGTCACTGGCAGAGTGGGCAGCCCACGTCTGGGACAGCAGCGGGCTGCGGGTCAGGATTGAGGGGCACCAGCGGGGTGGGGAGGGGGGTGGGGAGCCGCAGGGCTGGGGTAGCAGGGGGCTGCGGGTCAGGATTGAGGGGCACCAGTGGGGTGGGGAGCCCCAGGGCTGGGACAGCAGGGGGCTGCGGGTCAGGAGTGAGGGGCACTGGCGAGGTGGGGAGCCCCAGGGGCCACAGGCTGGAATTGAGGGGCCCAGGCACCAGCCGAGGTTTGTGTGACGAGAGTGTAGAACAGGAGCTGCTGCTCTCAGCCTGTCCGTTTTCTCAGCGTTCATGTCGCTGGCTCCAGCCCCGTTTCATCCCCACTGGGCGTCGGCTGCTTCCCAGGAATGCCTGGCTGGGGGCCGTGGTGCGGTCCCCTGGAAGGCCCGTGGCTTGGGATCCCTGGGGCCCAAGGGTGCAGGCTGCAGGCCCTCACCCTTTCACATAGATGTCGCTCATCCTCTGCCCCGTGATGCTGGTGTCCCGCAGATCCACGTCCCGCGTGTTCCAGACGACGCAGCGCAGCTCGTACCTAGGGAGGGGGCAGCGCTGGCAGCATTGGCTGGTTGGAGGCTGGTCACAGCCCAGGGGTCTGGGGGCTGGTGCCCTCAGGCTGCCCTGCGGGCCTGGGCTCTGGAGAACACAGAGGCCATGGGACCCCCGGGCAATGGGAGACTCCACTGACTGCTGGCTTTCAGAGAACTCCCCACCCGCGGCACTGAAGGGGAGTAGGGTGACCAGATGTCCCGATTTTATAGGGACAGTCCCGATATTTGGGGCTTTTTCTTATATAGACTCCTATTACCCCCCATCCCTGTCCCGATTTTTCACACTTGCTGTCTAGTCACCCTAAAGGGGAGAGTGTGCCCAGAGCAGGCGTCACACTTCAGAGAAGGAGCTGCAGATGGGGCATGGCCAGGGCTGGGGAGTGGCCCCTGCGCTCAGCATGGCAGGCTGGGGGAGGTGGGGCCTGGCCCATGTGCTCAGCGTGACAGGCTGGGGAGCTGGGGCGTGGCCAAGGCTGGGGCCTGGCCCTGTGCTCAGCGTGGCAGGCTGGGGAGGTGGGGCCTGGCCCCTGTGCTCAGCGTGGCAGGCTGGGGAGGTGGGGCATGGCCCCTGTGCTCAGCGTGGCAGGCTGAGGGAGGTGGGGCACGGCCCCTGTGCTCAGCGTGGCAGGGTGGGGCCTGGCCCCTGTGCTCAGCGTGGCAGGCTGGGGAAGTGGGGCCTGGCCCCTGTGCTCAGCGTGGCAGGCTGGTGAGGTGGGGCATGGCCCCTGTGCTCAGCGTGGCAGGCTGAGGGAGGTGGGGCACGGCCCCTGTGCTCAGCGTGGCAGGCTGGGGGAGGTGGGGCCTGGCCCCTGTGCTCAGCGTGGCAGGGTGGGGGAGGTGGGGCCTGGCCCCTGTGCTCAGCGTGGCAGGATGGGGGAGGTGGGGCCTGGCCCCTGTGCTCACCGTGGCAGGCTGGGGAAGTGGGGCCTGGCCCCTGTGCTCAGCGTGGCAGGCTGGTGAGGTGGGGCCTGGCCCCTGTGCTCAGCGTGGCAGGCTGGGGAGATGGGGCCTGGCCAGGCTCTGTGGGGCTGCACACTGCCCCAGAGCTGCCAGCCCTCTCCTGGGCGTGCTGGGTTTGTGCTGTGCCAGGGTTCACCGGCTCGGGAAGCTGCCTAGGGCAGTGGGGGTTTGTCCCACTCACCGTTTGGGCATCCGTGGGGTGATGTTGAAGGCAGGGCCTGGGGGGCCAAAACTCTCTGGGAAAATGTCCACCCACATCTGCAGCTTCCCCTGCCGAGCAGACGGGAGCAGGTGACTTAACGACACGAGCCCGAGCCCAGGCCGGCTCCTCGCCCTGCGTCCAAGCCCCCCTGCCAGAGTCACCCCAGAGCACTTGCTGGCTGCGTCGCCCCCCCGCTGGGGCCTGGCTCCTGGCTGAGCTTCCAGACGGGCCAGGAGGAGCTGCCATTCCTGGGGACCCCCCCCCAGCTCCTGGGAGAGGACGGAGCCTTCTCGAACAACCACGAACCTCCCGTCCTCCCCCCCGCGGCCCGACCAGCTCCCTGCACGGCTCTTGGCCAGCTGGTGTCTGGGGCCACGTGTCCCTCCCACTAAAATAACCCCCACACGCCCCCACTCCCTCCCACAGCTCCCCACTCCCACACACACACACCCGCGCCTCCACTCCCACACGCACCCCCCACGCGCCCCCACTCCCACACGCACACACACACACACAGACGCACCCCCCCATGCGCACACACAGGCGCACACAGACACACACACATGTGCACCCCCTCACGTGCACACACACATGCACACACAGGTGCACACACCCCACATGCGCGTGCACACACACACATACAGGTGCACCCCCCCTACATGCGCGCACACATACACATATACACACGCACACAGGCGCACCCCCAAACGTGCGCACACACACGCACATGCACACAGGTGCACACCCCCCACGTGCGCACACACACACACACACACACAGGCGCACACCCCCCACGTGCACACACACACACAGGTGCACACACCCCATGTGTGCACACACACACAGACACACACACAGATACACACACCCCACATGCACACACACAAACACGCACCCCATGTGCACACACACACAGGTGCACCCCCCCAGTGCGCGCACACACACACCATGTGTGCACACACACACGCACACATCCCACATGCGCGCGCGCACACACACACACATACAAGTGCATCCCCTCTACATGCGCGCACACATACACACATACACATACACACAGGCACACCCCCCCACTTGCGCACACACACGCACATGCACACACACACACACAGGCGCACCCCCCCATGCACACACACACACACACATACAGGTGCACACCCCCCACGTGTGCACACAGACACACACACAGGCCATGCACACAGACACACACACAGGTGCACCCCCCCAGCGCGCACACACACCACGTGTGCACGCACACACCCCACATGCGCGCGCACACACACACATACAAGTGCATCCCCTCTACATGCGCGCACACATACACACATACACATACACACAGGCACACACCCCCACGTGCACACACACACGCACACTCACACACACACACACACACAGGCGCGCACCCCCATGCGCACACACACACACACACATACAGGTGCACACCCCCCACGTGCGCACACACACACATACAGGCGCACCCCCCCCACGTGCGCGCACAATCACACACACAGGCCATGCACACAGACACACACACAGGTGCACACCCCCCACGTGCACACACACACACAGGCGCACACACCCCATGTGCGCACACACACACATGCACACACCCCATGTGCATGCACACACACACAGGTGCAGCCCCCCACGTGCGCGCACACACACACACCACGTGTGCACACACACACGCACACCCCCCACATGCGCGCGCACACACACACACATACAGGTGCATCCCCTCTACATGCGCGCACACATACACACATACACATGCACACAGGCGCACCCCCCCCCCACGTGCGCACACTCACGCACACGTACACACACACACACAGGCGCAGCCCCCCATGTGCACACACACACACGCACACAAGTGCACACACCCCACGTGTGCGCGCGCGCACACACACATATACAGGCCCACACCGCCCACGTGCACACACAGACACACACACAGGCCATGCACACACACACACACACACACACGTGCACGCCCCCCACGTGCGCGCGCGCACACACACACACACAGGCCACGTACACAGACACACACACAGGCGCACACACCCCACGTGCACACACATGCAGTCCCACTGTACAGCTCTCTCACATGCACACACATTTCGGGTGTATGCACGCAGCGTGAACACACCCCGCAGGGTGGGGCAGCCGAGACCCGCAGCCAGGGAGCCAGGGCAGCCGGGATCCGGGGCATCCTGGTCACGCAGCCGTTTCACTGCGCAAAGGCACCAGGTCTCTGGGCTGCCCCCATCCGCTGTACCCGCTGGGACCAGCAGCCCTGGCTCCGTGCTCCATGCCAGCGGGCGGCTGGACAGTGCTGAGCGGCCAGGCCCTTGTCCCATGTAACAGACCCGTTCTCTGGGTTTGTCCCAGTAAAGCTGCTTCCCCACATCCTCTTGCGGTGGCTTTGGGGTGCAGAAGCTGCTGGTGGGGGGCCAGGCTCACCGCTCTGGTGCCCTACCTGGTCAATGCCGGGCTGGATGCTGTGGTACAGGGTCCTGGTCTCCAGGTGCTCGGGGACCAGCCCGCAGGTGCGGAGCAGGTGCAGGGCCAGGCGCTCTCTTGGAGGCCCCAGGTGACCGTGCGCAGGGACCTTGCTCTCTGAGACAGGGAAGCCAAGCACAGCAGAGGGACATGGGGCACGGGCTGTGTGCTGCCCAGGGGCCCGCAGCGCCCCGAGAAACCCCGTGTCCCGCCCAGGGGCCTGCAACGCCCCGAGAAACCCCGTGTCGCGCCCAGGGCTCGCAGCGCCCCGGGAACCCCGTGTCATGCCCAGGGGCCCCCAGCACCCCGAGAACCCCATGTCCCCCCCAGGGCCCGCAGTGCCCCGGGAACAAGTCAGCGCCCAGGGACAGGGTCTGACTTGTCTCTCCTGGGGCCCCTGGGCACTCACCGAACTGCGCCAGCAGGAAGGCCCTGCCCATGAAAGTGGCTTTGCCCCCGTCTGCGCTGAACTCGGGCACGGCCAGACTCCTCATCCTGGCAAAGTTCTCCAGTAACTGGGTGGGGAGCAGCTGGTCTCGCCACTGACAGGGGCCGGAACTGGGGCGGGGGAAGGGAGGCAGCAGGGGTCAGGGTGAGGCCGTGGAGCTGGGTGCATTATAACCGGCTACCCCGAAGCTTGGGCTCAGCTCTCTGACCCCAGGGCCGGCTGTGCTGGGATTAGAGCACACTCTGGGGGCATTCCAGGGCTGGGCAGGATTGTCCCCAGAGGGGAAACTGAGGCACAGAGCAGGGCAGGGATCGCCCAAGGGTACCCAGCAGGGCAGTGACATTGCTGGGAGCGGATCCCGGCTCCTGGCTGGTTGTCCTGTGCTCTAATATGGGTGGGGGCTCCTCAGTGACGCCAGTGCAAGTGAGGCTGGGACTGGTCTGCCCCGACCCCTCCTCCATGCTCCTCATCCGGTTCTTGCCCCTGCACCCTGGCCCTCCTTACTGGCACCCCCAGTGCTCGCCCCATCCCTACCTCTGCCCCCTCGTCCGGCACAGCAGGCCCCTGCAGCTCCCCGGTGAGAGAGATTTGTGTGGACAGAGGGCCAGAGCCCTGCTGCGGGCTGACCTGAGTACTGCTGGGAGAGGCCAAAGAACCCCATCACTTCTGCAGCAGGGCCAGATAAGTGCCGGGATGCGGCTACCCCTGGTGCCCCGATCGTACTGGGCCCAACGTCCGCTTTTCCCACCACTCTCAATGGCATCTCAAGGTGGCTGGCTCCCGAGGGGAGGCACCGACCCAGGCTGAAATCCTCTCGGGGGGCTCGGCCCCAGCTCCCCAGCCCAGCCGGCAGGGAAAGACTCCAGCCTTGCCCTGGCTCAGCTGGGGGGCAGCGGGGTGGGGTGCTGGCCACTCACATGCAGTAGGACTGGGGCAGCCCACAGTTGGCCCGGAAGCGGGACAGGAGCCGGTTCTCCAGGTCGATGCTGGTGGCCCCTATCTTCTGGTCGGGGAGGATGAGGTCGTAGTCAAAGAGCGAGATCTGCAAGTCCTTCTCCAGCGGGAGGGTGCACGGGAGCTCGAACACCCTGGCGGGCAGGGCAAAGAACGGGAAGGGAGCTCGCTCTGCAGCCCGAGGGCTCTTGGCCTCAGCTCTGCCTTCCACCTGCCCCGGCCAGAGCCCTGGGGGGCTAGGGAGGCCCAGAGCCTGGGGAAAACTCACACAGCACAGCGAGTCCCTGGCAGGAGGAGACGGTCTTGGGGCTTTACTGCTCTGCAGCTCCGGGCCGGGCCTGGCATGGGCCCAGCCATCCCACCTTTGCCCCCTCTGCACGCAAGGCAGCTGCACGCTGCAAGGGAAATGCACATGGCACAGCAGGGCCAAGCTCCATGCCGAACGTGGGAATGTTGGCAATAGGTTTATGTGCCCTCAGTTTCCCTCTGGTTAGAGCCCAGAGCCATCACAAACTGCCTGGGACCCGCACCTGTGAATGGACATTTACTCCTAGGGAGCAGGAGATTCCCCCCTCTCTGCAGGGAAGCAAAGCGCAGCTGGAGGACACAGGAGACAGGCGGCAGGTGGCTGGGGGAAGAGCTGAGCTCACATTGTACATCTACACTGTGAAACCCCCGCAGCGGCAGCGAGTCTCAGAGCCTGGCTTGACGCACTCGGGCTCGTGCTGTGGCGCTAACCGGCCCCGCAGACGTTCCCACGTGGGCTGGAGCTCGGGCTGAGACCCCCCCCTGCAGGCTTCAGAGCCCGAGCTCCAGGGAACGTCTACACAGCTATTGTTAAGTGCCTGGGCACGAGCCTGAGTCCAGAGCCTGGCTGCTGCTGCGGGGATTATTTTGCAGTGTAGACACACCCAGCGACAAGGGCTCTGACCTAGACAGAGGCCAGGTTCACACTACACAATTGAGTTGACCTATGTTAGGTCGACTTACAGCCACTGCAGGAATGACTGCGTTTTTTCATGTCCACACTGCCCTGCCCTTCTCCTGTCGGTGATGCGCGTCCTCACTAGGAGTGCTTGTACCGACTTAACAGGGGCAGTGTGGGGGGCTGAGAGCCCAGGCTCTCGGTTTGCTGCCAAGCTCCCAGCTGGATCCTGGCTGGAACCCCCACCCTCAATTTCAAAACAGGCCCCCTACCAGCGGTGAAACTGACCCCCTTGTCAATTTCACGGCTCCAGCTGTCAGCCACCCTGTGCTAACCTAGGGACGCTGGCATTCTGTAGCCAGATGACTAATACATTGCTGCCTGGTGTTGAAAAGGCTGCCTGGTGTCTCCGCAAACAGGCACGGAGAGCCTGCACCCTGGAGGGAAGGGGTGTGCCCACCTGTCCTTTGCCCACTACCAGGCAATGCTCCCTTTGTTCTGACCTGTTCCCTCCAGGCTGCTCGGGGATCCGCGCAGCTCCAGGAGGGGTGGGCAGGGTTCAGCCCCCGAGCTGCCCGGGGGCTCTGGAGAGCTGCAGGCTGGACTTACCTGCCAAAGACAGGTTCCAGGGTGTTGGGCAGATACTGGTCTCTGTCCCCCAGCTTCTTTTTGCCCAGGGTGACCCGCACGTAGGGGTCGCACTGCAGGGGACACAGCCAGGAAGGGGCAGTTAATAAACGTCCTCTTAGTGCCTGGCCCCGTTCTTGTCACACCCAGGAATTGGGGGGTGGGAGCGGAGCCGGAAAGGGGCTCCCAGGCTGTGTCAGACGGGCCTGGGCACTGGACTGAAGCTTGTCTCTCCCCGGCAGGGCCGGCTGGCACACAGACCCGGCCGTGCCCACAGCATCAGTCAGAGCTGGACTACTTGGGTAGCAATTAACCCCTTGGAGCCTGCCACGAGCGGGGCTCTGGATTGTCAGGTCCCTTAGGGTACATCCACACGGCAAACCGCCCCGCAGCAGCAACTGCCCAGGGCCTGGGTCTGCAGGCTCGCGCTACGGCACTAAAAGTAGCCCCTAGTTCCAGCACCCCCACGGCTACTGTTAGCACTGTAGAGACCCGGATCTGAAACGCCCGGATGTGGCTTTATTAGGGCACTGCCAATACTCTTCCAGGGCAGCGCACCAGCCCAAGGAGCTTTGTCCCAGTACCACAGGGAATGGGTGCTGGGTGGGGGGGGAGCAGTGTGCAGAGCGGGTGAGAATTGGGCACTTACCAGGCCGTTCCTATCCTTTGGCGGGAGGTTAAAGGCCCGGACGATGTAAACCCGGACCAGACACTTCTGGGGTTGGCTTTCGGGCAGCTCCTGGAACTGGCGCGGCGGTGGTGGGGAGCTGGGGTCCTCTGGCAGTGGATAGATCTGGAAGAGTCCCTGCAAACAAACCAATCCACATGATTTTTAGCTGCTCGGATACTGGATTGATGGAGTCTTGTCCCCCGAGCATCTGGGGCCCATTCCCTGTTGGGAACAGCGCTACTCATACTGTTGTGCTCAGAGACCAGAGCAGACAGGGGCTGGGTACGGTGCCAGCGGCTGTGCTCAGAGACCAGGGCCGATGGGGGAGGGCCACTGTGCCAGCTGGCATGCCTTGCCCTGGGTGGCGGGTGTGACGGGTTTCCCCTGGGGTGCCACTTGGAACTGGTGTACCACTGAGCCCGCCTGACCCACCAGCCCGGGCTTCCTTTCACACTGTACTGTTGAGACAAGCTCTAAAGCCCCCTCCAGCACGCATACACCCAACTGCAGCTTCACACACAGCTCAGCTAAGGAACGGCCCAGTACTCAAGTGCCCACCCCCCCTCTGGAGGGCAAACCCAAAATTGTACTGTCTTACGCTGCACAGAGAACTGTACAGCATAAGCTCATGAAATTCACCCCCTCCCTCAATGTGGAGAGAGAGATGCAACAGCTTTTTGCCCCCCAGTTAGGAATTCCACACACTGGGCTTTCGACAAAAAGAGAGATTGTAAGTGATTCTAAGGGACAGCACACAGATCAAAGCAGATTACCTAGCAAGTAAAGCCAACACGCAATCTAAGCTTAATATACTATAGAAACTGGTTATAAGCAGCACATTCTCACCCTAAATGTTGTTTTAGGCAGATTTGCAGAGACTTGCTTGCAGCTTAAAACGCCAGATATTCCTTTCACAGGCCAGACACCCTCTGGCCTGGGCTCAGTCCCCCCTCCCCCCCGTCTCTTTATTTCTCAGGTGTTTCCAGCAGCCTTCTTCCTTGGGTGGGGAGTTAGTGAAGAAGGAACCAAGATGATATCACTCCCCTGCCTGAAATAGTTTTTGCACATGGTGGGAACCCTTTGTTCCCATGCCAGACAGTGGAAAAACACTGGTGTTCCAAGATGGATTCCAGTACCAGGTGACTTGGTCACACGTCTCTGTAGGGCCATAGCAGCCATGAGTCAGAGGCTGGTTGTTCCTCAGGAAGCCGCCCCAGTGGGAGATTAGCATCTTCTAAGACCTATTGTTCTCCCTAATGGCTCTTCCTCACAGCCAGCCATCTAGACTGATTGCATTCTGTCTGGTGGGCGTTCCCCAGGTGTAAAGACACTTGTAATAGATGCCCAGACAACATTCCTAACTTCAGATACAGACATGATACATGCACACAAATAGGATAATCGCATTCAGTAAATCACAACCTTTCCAATGATCTCTCACAGGACTTATTTTGTATAAATACATCAGAGTTATGCCATAATCCTATCATAACAATCTCTCTGTGAAGCAAATGGGGGCGTAATGCCACAGCAGGCTCTGGGAGCATTGTACTCTGTAGATGGCACACACAGCGCTGGGTGAAGGCTGAGAATTTGTCACTAGACCTCAGCTGACCAGCCCCTTTGCTCCCCCGTGTCCAGCTCCTCTGATGTCTGGACGCAGAGACACTGGGCTGCTGAGGGGGAGCTGCTGGGGGTGGGACCTTGTTGATACACCCTGGGAGCTTTGCAATGAAACCCACAAAAGGCCAAACACCTGGCGCCTGGTTCTCACCTTGAATTCCCCGACCACCAGGGGGTCTTCGCTGGCCTCCTCCCGCACCCGCCCACGGTACAGCCTGAAGGTCTGGCAGAAATCCTGCAGGCCCTGGAACTCCGGCACAGCCTCCAACTCACAGTTATAGACCTGCCAAGGAACCACAGGCTCAGGCTTTGGACACTAACATCTCAGTCGTGCGGAGTCTGGGCCGTGGGGTCAGCGAGGGCTGGTACTGAGCCAGGGAGGAAAAGGACGTGTCCGCAGGGTGGATCCCCCAGAGGCAGATTTCTACAGCAGCAGGAGCCTGGACTGTCCTCCACTGGCACCATTGTGATTGACCAGGCTAGCAGGGAGTGCCCAACTACCCTCAGTTGGATCCAATCAGAACTGGCCAGCTGTGACTACGTCATACACCCCATCCCACCGACGAGAGATCCATGGTTAGCTGTGCTTATAGGGCAGGGGCTCTGCGTTCTCTCCATGAGGCTGCTGAGAAGCCCGGAGAGCAGCACAGTCATAGAATCATAGAATATCAGGGTTGGAAGGGACCTCAGGAGGTATCTAGTCCAATCCCCTGCTCAAAGCAGGACCAATCCCCAACTAAATCATCCCAGCCAGGGCTTTGCCAAGCCCGGCCTTAAAAACCTCTAAGGATGGAGATTCCACCACCTCCCTAGGTAACCCATTCCAGTGCTTCACCACCCTCCTAGTGAAAAAGTTTTCCCTAATATCCAACCTAAACCCAGGGCCGGCTCCAGCATTTCTGCCGCCCCAAGCAGGAAAAAAAAAAAAAAAAAAAAAGCCGCGATCGGCGGCGGCAGTTCAGCGGCAGGTCCTTCACTCCTAGAGGGAGTGAGGGACCTGCCGCCCCCGAATTGCCGCAGGTGCCGCCCCTCTCCCTTGGCCGCCCCAAGCACCTGCTTGTTAAGCTGGTGCCTGGAGCCGGCCCTGCCTAAACCTCCCCCACTGCAACTTGAGACCATTACTCCTTGTTCAGTCACGAGGACACGTATTTGTTACAATATTTTACAGTCTTACAGAGCCCAACCTACCGGTCTGGGAATTACTGGTCCCTAAACCACTTCACCCGTCACAGAAATGCAGCCACTTCTGGGGTGGAGCATGGCAGCTGTATAAAGGCAATGTACAGTTCTGGACAGGGAATGAGGAAGGACATGGCATCCTGTTTGTGTGCCAAGGCCTACCTGGCTAAGAGCATCACAGCCTCTCCACTGTGACTACTGTGGAGTCTAGCTAATGAGGGAAAGCCCTTGTGGCCAGCCAGGAAAAGCCCAGCTCTGATTCCCCACAGAGCTCCCGGGACAAGGGGAGAAATAGCCCCCTTGTCCATCTGTCTGAGGGCCAGACCGGGGCCAGCCTGGCTGGCTGTGGGGAACTCTCTGGCCTGCAGAAGGCAGATTCCACCTGGGTCAGGACAGTCGTCATCCCCAGAACAGAGGGGAGACCCCTCTCTGCAACCCCATGTCCAGGTTCTACCACGTGCGACCGCCAGCCAGGCGCACACCTTCAGGCTGTCCAGCCCTGTCTGCAGGTAGCCGCCGCTCTTTGCCAGATCCCCCGTGGCAGCATAGAACTTGCTCCACCAGTCGACACACTCCTCCTCCTCCTGGGGAAGAACGGAAGGAAGAGCAGTGTGAGCCTTGCTAACCAGTGGGAAATGCAGGCGTCTCTGTCGCACTGCTGCTGAGAGCTGCTATCCCACTGGGCAGGGGGGCTGCTGCTCCAAGTTCCTCCCTGACCCCTCTGTGAAACCCACCTTCTCTGCTCTCAGTGTGGTTCGAAGCCACGACTCGGCAGCCATCCTACCCAGCATCTGCGGAGATGAGGAGAGACAAATGTGTCACGCCCAAGGAGTTTAATACACCTTATGACACTGCCCCCCATATTCCTCACAGTGATGTTATTATGATATGATTATGGCATAACTATGATGCATTTTATACAAGATGGGTCATGTGAGGTGTCACTGGAAAAGTTACAATTTCCTGAATATGATTATCCTATTTGTATGCATGGATCATTTTTGTATCTGAAGGTATGAATATTGACTGTGCATCCGTATTTCAAATGTGCTGACTCTGGGTGACACCCACAACTAGCCTTTCAGGTACAACAATGAAAAAGCCAGACAGTGCTGATGGCCCATCAGCAAAGACAATGGGCCCTGGAAGAACGTAACCTTCCTGGAAACGTTCCAGACAGCCTGTAAGCAATGGCTGCTGTGACTCAGCAAAGTATGCAAGGGCATGTGACCAGACCACATGACTCTGGGCTCCATTTTGGGATGCCTGTATTTTTCCACACACTGGTCTGGGAACCAAGTTTAAAACATATATAAGGCAGGGAGTGGCATCACCTGTTCTTCTTCACTCCCCACACAAGAGGACCCCTGGAAACACCTGAGGAACAAATGCTGAACTGGGGGAAGTACTGGAGCCAGGCACAAAATGGGCAATGGCTGCCTAGGAAGGAGTCCTGCAGAAAGGGATCTGGGGGTCATAGTGGATCACAAGCTAAATATGAATCAAAAGTGCCACACTGGTGCCAAAAAAGCGAACATCATTCTGGGCTGTATTAGCAGGAGTGTTGTAAGCAAGACACGAGAAGTAATTCTTCTGCTCCACTCCGCGCTGATAGGCCTCAACTGGAGTAGTGTGTCCAGTCTGGGCACCACATTTCAGGAAAGATGTGGACAAATTGGAGAGAGTCAACAAAAATGATTAAAGGTCTAGAAAACACGACCTACAAGGGAAGAATGAAAAAAATTGGGTTTATTTAGTCTGAAGAAGAGAAGACTGAGAAGGGACCTGATAACAGTTTTCAGTTACATAAAAGGTTGTTGCAAGGAGGAGGGAGAAAAATTGTTCTCTTTTATCTCTGAGGACAGGACAAGAAGCAATGGGCTTAAATTGCAGCAAGGGAGGTTTAGGTTGGACATTAGGAAAAACTTCCGAATTGTCAGGGTGGTTAAGCACTGGAATAAATTGCCCAGGAAGGTTGTGAAATCTCCATTGGAGATTTTTAAGAGCAGGTTAGACAAACACCTGTCAGGGATGGTCTAGATCAGTGGTCTCCAAACTTTTTTGATCGCGCACCCCATCAGTAAAAAAATTTTGAGCATGCACCCCCTGCCGCGCCAAAGCAAAAAACAAAAACAAAAACGTGGACTCTCGCCTGAACTGCTGAAGCAAAAAAAAAAAAGCCACTCGGACTCCCCCACTTTGGAGACCACTCCAGGTCCCTTCCAGTCCTACGAGTCTATCTTCTTCTATCTTCTAAAGGGATTTTTAGCCCATGTATGAAAACCTGGGGAACCCAAGGTGCAAAGCAAATACAGCTTGTGCCTTAAGAATCTGCAAGCCTGCTTGTACCATCACTCAGGGTGAGAAACTGCTAACTCATATCCAATCTATCTAGTATGTTAAGCTCAGTTTGTGTTTTTGTTTTATTTCTTATGGTAATCTACTTTGATCTGTTTGCGATCACTTATAATGACTTAAAATCTATCTTTTAGTGGCTAATAAACTTGTTTTATGTTTTAATCAAAGCCAGTGTGCTTTGGGGGAAATCTCAGCTTGGTTAACACAAGTGTGCGTTGTTCTCTTCACATTGAGGGAGAAGCGGACCGGGTATTAAGCCCATATACCGGCCAAAACGTGAGCAGGGCAGGACGGTACAGCTCTGGGGTCCTAGGCTGGGGAGCTGGGGGGGAGGGTGGTTGGGCTGCTGTCTCTCTACTGTCGGTTCATGCAGCGGCCGGCCAGAGCCTGCATGTAACTGCAGCTGGGTGTGTCCCTGCCTGTGTGAATGCTGGTGGGAGTGTAGGATCAGGAGCAGTCTGCAGCTTGTCACTGCAGCACAGTGCGAGAGGGAGCTCAGGCTGGATAGACAGAGGGCTTAGTGGCATCCCAGTTCCCGGTTGCACCCGGGGGGACCCGTCATACACCTGATCAGCTCCTGCCCGGCCCACCACATGCTGCCCCTCTGCTGGGTTCCTGATGGCTCAGGACGTGACCCCCAGAGTTCCATGGAGGGCTTCGGAGACATTCTAGGACAGTGGTTCCCAAACTGGGGTTGGGTTCACGAAGTGTTACAGGGGGTTCTTGGGAAAAAATTCCCTAATGGCGGACAGAGCTGTCCATAGGGACCCCGGGCAGCACGGGGCAAGCAGCCCGGAGCCTCTGGATTTCCAAGAGCTAAGCAGATCAAAGCAAGCATATCTATCACACTGAGGAGATTTAAACTTCAAAACTCCTTATAAGAAATGGAAAGGGAGGTGGATATTTTTTGCTGTTTTTAAAATAAATAAGCAGCTAGTATTGTTTTTAAAATTATTATGAAGAACTAGTTTGAGCTTTGTTGTAACGTGCGTTGTTTGCCTGGACTGCTCAAGACCTGAATGCTTGTGTAGGAGGAACTCTTTGAGTTGGCTTCTTAAATACCTTTATGATGTTTCACATCTAATACTCCTTGATGAAACATAGGAGCCTTGTCTTATAACAGGCTTATTCAAAGTGATACAAGCTACGAAAGTGAGATCTTGGAAGAGTGTTGCCGTTTTCATAATGTAATACAAATACTGTAATGATAAATAATAATTAATAATAAATAGTGTGTAATAAGCATGTCATAAAAACACATTTTATATTTCCAAGATCACTTCTTTTTATAATTTATACTCAGGTAAAGGAGAAAATTCCTGGAAATATTCATTTTTAGGAGGGGGGTTCGTGAGACTTGACATTTTAGTGAAAGGGGTTCACAGGTTGTTAAAGTTTGGGAACCACTGTTCTAGGAGCCATCTCACATCTCTCTGGTAAGTGGAGGACTGTCCAGGCCAGCTGGAGGGTCTGCAGGGCCCTTGTGGGGAGTGGTAACCCAAGGGAGGCATGTGGGTATAGGGTACCTTTTCCTGCAGCTGGCGTTTTGCTCGTTAGCTTTGGCAGGACTCTACCAGCCCCTGTGTTAATGATCCAGGCTGAGCAATGCGCATATGAAGGCCTGGCGTTATTGTAGAGGAGAGCTCTGTAGATAGTCACTGCAGCGGGGGCCCACATGGCTCAGGGAGCCAGCATGGATGAGCAGGAGTGTCCTGGTGCTGGAGGAGGGGCATCTGAGCAGCTGCTCTGGCTAGAGGCTGTCTGGAGACCATCCCCTTCCAGCTGTCAGCTGAAGTCCAGGTGAAATTTGCTGATTTGATCAGCTAAATACCCGACCTAGATCCCAGCCTCCCTCCCCTCTAGCATCCATGGGTTGGATTTTTATTGGTAAATGTCAGTAAATGCCCATTCCACTGTACACACGCAAACTGACGAAAAAATGTTTCCAGGGATAGCAATTGAAATGTGCAGCTAGGCAAAGTAAGGGAAACGCTGCTTGGGGCCGTGTTGAGTTTGATTTCAGGAGATTGACGTGGTGTATTTTGACTGGAGATGTTGACAATTTGTGTTTTATTGGCTATAAAGCTTTAATTTTTGGAATTTCACAATTCAATTACAATCGATTCTGCCAAGCCTATACCCAGACAACCCCTTTCTTCTGTCCAAGCAGCTCACAGTGCTTGACGAGCATTAATTCATGAACCTCCCCCTCCCGTGAGGTAGGTCAGTAGTATCGTAGTTTTACAGGTGGGGAAACTGAGGCACAGAGTGTGGACGGCACTGGTCCAAAGTTGGACAGCAAGTCTGTGGCAGAGCTGGGTATAGACCCCAGATCGCCTGACTTCTGTCCCCCTGCCCTAACCCCTAGATGATACTGTCTCATAGGGCCCTTTAGGGAGAGCCCCTCAGACCAGTTAAGAGTCGGCTATGCGAGCACAAAGCTAATGCACCTTGGAGTGAGGTGCAGATGTGACCTCATGGGATACAGCACTGAACTGCACTGAGGGGACCCCTAAGAGTTAAAGCAGGGCTGAGGCCCGGGTCACCCCACGCTGTATCTGCACTGAGGTCAGTGGTGCCCATGGCACCGGGTGTCACCCCCTGTGGGAGCAGGACGTGAGCGCTGCAGAGAGAGGGGGCCCAGCAAGCAGGTGGCTCTGGGCTGCTGGAGAGTAGCACTCACCTTCGCAATCTTCCCCTTGGGAGCCACTGTGCGGGGCAGGGAAGGGAGGGGGAGAAAAGAGACATGGAATTAATGACAATATTGAAATATCCCCAGGTCCTCCCAGCTCGGAAAGCAGGAATGGCTGGGGGAGGCTCTCTGGCCTGGCTAGGCCGGACCGGCTGCATGATCACACTGGGCCCATCCGGCCTGAACGTCTAGGAATCAGCCACTGGTGACTGCGTAACCTTGCCACCGTCTGAGGGCAGGAGTCAAAGTGGACTCCCGCAAGGGCTCAGTGTGGTTATTCAGAACCCAGGTCCTAGGCAGCATTTCTTTACATTGCAAAAGTAACCCAGCATTTAGCAACTGACAGGCCCGGCTCATGGGAAGGCACGGTTGGTGTCTCACAGGCAGGCTGTTCAAGGCGAGGACTGATTGGCATCGGCACCGCTGTGTGTGGGGAGCTCAGGGCTGGGCTAGCCGGGGGCTGGGGCTTGGGAGTGAGGGCCACTGGCAGAGCTGTGGGGCGGTGGGTGGGCCCCCCACGACCGGAATAGCAGGGGACTGCGGATCCCAGCTATGTCCTCACTAGGAATACATCTTCCTTTCGTTTTAATGTTGGGGGATGTGCAGTCCTGGCACCCCAGGGTGAAAAGATTCCGTGGGGCAATGGGGGGGGGGGGAGGGGTCTGCAGCATTTCTGTGTTAGAGCACACGGGCACCACGCTGGAGCCCGGCCCGGCAGAGCCAATGGTGCCAGATGGCTGGCTCCAGTGAAACGTGGGGTTTGGCCCAATAGTTCCACAGGAGAGGGTCTGGCAGGTCCCTGCCAGCAATGGGAGAAAGACAGTGTTCCCCAGAGGTCCTGGGAGCTGGGCTGGTGAGTGGGGGATGGTGAGTGGGATTCATTGGTTGGCCTGTACCTGGGGGTGGCAGGCTGGGATGGTGCCCCTCTGCGGACGGCTCGCACATGTACTGGTGCAGGGATCTCACGCTGGCCTGGCCCACCACTGGCTTGTACCCAAACTCCCGGTTGTCCACGACCTTCAGCTCGATGGGGGGCATTAAATCTTCTTCCATGGGCAGGTGCTGCGGGGTGGCAAGCAGGTCCATGAGCTCCATGGGGAGGCAACAGAAGGAGCAGGCAACTGGGCCAGCACCTAGACACTCAGCCATGGAGCACTGTATGGACAGACAGACAACGCCGGCCACGGGGCTAGAGGTGATGTGGGTCGGTGGGATCAAGTGGTCCCTGGAACTCTCCAACCATCTCCGACTCCCAACCCAGCCATGTAGGCAGGCAGGAAGGGAAGTGTCTGAGAAGTGGTGGGTGGAGCCGCCCTGCCGCATGCTCCTGCCCTGCTCACCACTCTCATGAGGAAGACATTGATTGGGAAGTTGGGGTTCTCGTGGAGGTCTCTGATGGGAGCCGTCTGGATGGCCTCTCCTCCACACTCCACCACCAGGCTTGGTGCCATGACGCTCAGCAGGTTGTAGCTCTGCAGGTCCCGCAGGCCCCAGGCCAGGATCTGGAGGGGAGGAAGAGGTGAATGGTGTGGTTGTACCATGGATGGACGGCACGAAGGAGGGGTGGGCTGGGCCCAGCTGGGCCAAGTTTGCACTCAGGGATTCAGCACCAGTCCCACTGGCAAAGACGCCAGGGGTGAAGCTGCCGATGTGGCTCTGTTTCAGAATCAGAACAGAGCTTAGAACCCAGCCGGGCCAGAAAAACTCACCGTCCGAGAGCCCTGGCCACCCCCTGAGTGTATTGGACGCCCAGCAGGGAGATGAATGGGCTGGACTGCTCTGGGGCCAGAGGGCAATGGAGGGGCTGGTGACAGTGGCTCCCCAGCACAAACTCCCACCAATGTCCTGCCTGGCCAGCCAAGGTGGTGGGTGGGAAGAGGGAGACGCTGCAGCCTGTGTTTGTGCCAGGCAGAAGGGATGGTTCTGGGTGACAGGAGAGTTACAGTCAGGAATGAGGGGCTGGGGTTAACCAAAGGGCAGGGCCGGCTCCAGGCACCAGCTTACCAAGCAGGTGCTTGGGGCGGCCACTCCGGAGAGGGGCGGCACGTCCAGCTGTTCGGCGGCAATTCGGCGGACGGTCCCTCACTCCTGCTCGGAGCGAAGGACCTCCCGCCAAATTGCCGCCGCAGATCGCGGCTTTTTGTTGTTGTTGTTTTTTGTTTGGCTGCTTGGGGCGGCCAAAACCCTGGAGCCGGCCCTGCCAAAGGGAGAAGCAGGGTGGAGGGAAGTGACACGGTGACTAGACTGGAGGGGCAACCTCGCCCCGGCCCCCAGGCGATGAGCAGGGTGGGACTTCCTGGGTGTCTCCATCCCCATGCTGATGAGGAGCAGCAGCCTGTCCCCTCAGGAGGGGAAGCACCTGCAGGTCATTGGGGGCCACAGATCTCTGCCCAACGTGCTGGTCTGATCTTCATAGCTCTGCCTGCAGCAGTTCCCATGCAGGGGGCCTCCCAGCTCCATCCCCGCTGTCCCCCAGTCCCAGCTGGCCAGGCCCTCCTGTGGGGTAGATAGTGGCTGACACCAATGGCATGGCAGGATCTGTGGCAGTAACAGGCATCGCCTCTGGCAACGCAACGTGCCCTCCGCAGCAGATGCTTGTTTCCTCCTCCCACCAAACAAGCTGCTTCTGCCCTGGAGTCTGCGTGAGCAGAGGGGCCCTGGCTGTCACCCTCACCTCAATGGCCATCAGTCTCAGCGTGGGCCGGATGTCGCTAGGGATGACGTAGACCCCGTTCTTCCAGGAGGGGGCAGGAAGGCGGCCTGGTGCACCATCCTGGGAGGGGAAGGACAAGGCTGTTGTGTGATGCTCTGGCTTGGCTGCACTTTGTACAAAACGGACAGAGGACTTTCGTGCCGGGGAAGGACCAGGACTGGCAGCCAAGAGCAGTTCCTCTGGCTTTCACATCATGCCCCGTGCTAAAGTGACCCCTCCAGCCCTCAGGGACCCTGCTACTTGGGCCAGGGGCTCAGTCACTGTTGCTCACCATTCCTGGGAATGCCAGCAAGGAGGCTGAGGTAGAGCTTAACTTTTGTGTTGGAGACACCTGTTCGGTTGGAACTCTCCTGAGATTCTCCATCAGGATGAGTGATGTGATGTCTGCCAGTCCCGGGGCATCTCGTCCGTCCCCCTTACTGGGGCAGGACGCAGTAAACCTAGACCAGGCCTGACAGTGTTTGCCCACCTGGTCTTCAAAACCTCCAGTGACGGGGATTCTACAACCTCCCTTGGAAGCCTGTTCCAGAGCTCAACTCCCCTCAGAGTTAGAAAGTTTTTCCTAATATCGAACCTAAATCTCGCTTGCTGCAAACTAAGCCAATTCCTTCTTGTCCTACCCTCGGTGGCCGTGTAAAACAGCTGTAAACAGTGTTGTTGCAGCTGTGTCGGTCCCAGGATCTTAGCGAGACAAAGTGGTTGAGGTCATATCTTGTATTGTACCCATTCCTGTTGATGAGAAGCTTTCAAGCCCAGAGCTACAGCACTGGGAAAGGTTCTCCGAGTGTCACAGCTAAAGACAAGATTGAACAGATAGTTTAGCATAAATAGCACATATTATAAGGGACCCCTGTAGTCACAGGACAAAAAGGGGGTAAGTGGGTTACAGATTGTAGAGTTAGAAGGGACAGATTGTCATAGAAGTGTAGGGTTAGAAGGGACCTCAAGGGTCATCTAGTGTAACCCCCAATAAACCATTAATCCAGCGTTTTATTAAGTCTTAATAAAGACACTGGATTTATCGTTTATTACAACAATCTGTAACTCACTGATCCCATTTGTCCTGTGACTTCAGGGGTGTTAACAGGCCACTTCACCTTGAATGGTCCATTCGAACGTGTGCTAACTACTTACGCTGAACTATCTGTTCCAACCTGTGTTTAGCTGGGACACTCGGGGTGCCTTTCCCACACCCGAGGATGAGCTCTGTGTGGCTCAGCAGCTTGGCTCTTTCGCCAACAGAAGTTGGTCCAATAAAAGTTATTACCTCCCCCACCTTGTGTCTCTAATGGAAGACAGTTAATCACCATCTTCCTTATAACAACTTTTTACATATTTAAAGACGTGCCACACTTAAGGAAAGATGTGGACAAATTGGAAGCATCCGGAGGAGAGCAACAAAAATGATACAAGATTTAGAAAACCTTATCTAGGAGGAAAGGTTAAAGAAAATGGGCACGTTTAGCATTGAGAAAAGCAGACTGAGGGGGGACTTGATAACAGTCTTCAAATATGTTAAGGGCTGTTAGAAAGATTCATGGATTCCAAGGCCAGAAGGGACCATTGTGATCATGTAGTCTGAACTCCTGTTTCGCACAGGCCAGAGACTTGCGCCACAGTCATTCCTAGAGCAGATCTGTTAGAAAACATCCACTCTTGATTTTAAAATGATCAGTGATGGAGAATCCACCACAACCCTTGGTAATTTGTTCCCCTGGTTAATTACTCTCGCTGTTAAAAATTTACACCTTATTTCATAGAATCATAGAAGATTAGGGTTGGAAGAGACCTCAGGAGGTCATCTAGTCCAACCCACTGCTCAAAGCAGGACCAACACCAACTAAATCATCCCAGCCAGGGCTTTGTCAAGCCGGGCCTTAAAAACCTCTAAGGATGGAGATTCCACCACCTCCCTAGGTAACCCATTCAAGTGCTTCACCATTCTCTTAGTGAAACATTTTTCCTAATATCCAACCTAGACCTCCCCCACTGCAACTTGAGACCATTTCTCCTTGTTCTGTCATCTGCCACCACTGAGAACAGCCGAGCTCCATCCTCTTTGGAACCCCCCTTCAGGTAGTTGAAGGCTGCTATCAAATCCCCCCTCACTCTTCTCTTCTGCAGACTAAACAAGCCCAGTTCCCTCAGCCTCTCCTCATAAGTCATATGCCCCAGCCCCCTAATCATTTATGTTGCGCTCCACTGGACTCCCTCCAATTTGTTCACATCCTTCTTGTAGTGGGGGGCCCAAAACTGGACACAATACTCCAGATGTGGCCTCACCAATGCCGAATACAGGGGAATAATCACTTCCCTCGATCTGCTGGCAATGCTCCTACTAATGCAGCCCAATGTGCCATTAGCCTTCTTGGCAACGAGGGCACACTGCTGACTCATATCCAGATTCTCGTCCACTGTAATCCCCAGGTCCTTTTCTGCAGAACTGCTTCTTAGCCAGTCAGTCCCCAGCCTGTAGCAGTGCATGGGATTCTTCCTTCATAAGTGCAGGACTCTGCACTTGTCCTTGTTGAACCTCATCAGATTTCTTTTGGCTCAATCTTCTAATTTATCTAGGTCACTCTGGATCCTATCCCTACCCTCCAGTGTATCTACCTATCCCCCCAGCTTAGTGTCATCTGCTAACTTGCTGAGGGTGCAGTCCACGCCATCCTCCAGATCATTAATGAAGATGTTGAACAAAACTTGCCGCAGGACCAACCCCTGGGGCATCCCACTTGATACTGGCTGCCAACTAGACATTGAGCCATTGATCACTACCTGTTGAGCCCGACAATCTAGCCATCTTTCTATCCACCTTCTAGTCCATTCATCCAATCCATACTTCTTTAACTTGCCGGCAAGAATACTGTGGGAGACTGTATCAAAAGTCAAGGTATATCACGTCCACTGCTTTCCCCATATCCACAGAGCCAGTTATCTCATCATAGAATGCAATCAGGTTGGTCAGGCATGACTTGCCCTTGGTGAATCCATGATCACCTTCCTCTCCTCCAAGTGCTTAAAAATGGATTTCTTGAGCACCTGCTCCATGATTTTTCCAGGGACTGAGGTGAGTCTGTAGTTCCCCAGATTCTCCTTCTTCCCTTTTTAAAAGATGGGCACTATATTTGCCTTTTTCCAGTCGTCCGGGACCTCCCCTGATTGCCACTAGTTTTCAAAGATAATGGCCAATGGCTCTGCAATCACATCAGCCAACTCCCTCAGCACCCTCAGATGCATTAGATCCGGCCCCATGGACTTGGGCATGTCCAGCTTTTCTAAATAGTTCTTAACCTGTTCTTTCACCACTGAGGGCTGCTCACTTCCTCCCCATACTGTGCTGCCCAGTGCAGCAGTCTGGGAGCTGACCTTGTCTATGAAGACCGAGGCAAAAAAAGCATTGAGTACTTCAGCTTTTTCCACATCATCTGTCACTAGGTTGCCTCCCTCATTCAGTAAGGGGCCCACACTTTCCCTGACCACCTTCTTGTTGCTAACATACCTGTAGCAACCCTTCTTGTTACCCTTCAAACCATTGCTAGCTGCAACTCCAGCTGTGCTTTGGCCTTCCTGATTACTCCCCTGCATGCTGGAGCAATATTTTTATACTCCTCCCTAGTCATCTGTCCAAGCTTTCACTTCTTTGCAGTCTGAATTTGTCTAGCTTCAACTTCCAGCCATTGGATTGTGTTAGAGCTTCCTCTGCTAGAATGAGGAGCCCAATTATTAAACATTTGTTCCCCATGTAGGTACTTTTAGACTGCAATTAAGTCATCTTCTCTTTGACAAGCTAAAAAGATTGAGCTCCTTGAGTCTATCACTCTCAGGCAGGTTTTCTAATCCTTTAATAATTTTCATGGCTCTTCTCTGCACCCTCTCCAATTTATCAACATCCTTCTTGAATTGTGGGCTTCAGAACTGGACACAGGATCCCAGCAGCGGTTGCACCAGTGCCAAATACAGAGGTGAAATAACCTCTCTGCTCCTACTTGAGATTCCCCTGTTTATCCATCCAAGGAGCGCATTAGCCCTTTCAGCCACAGCATCACACTGGGAGCTCATGTTCCACTGATTATCCACCGTGACCCCCCAATCTTTTTCAGAGTCCCTGGTTCCCAGGACAGAGTCCCCCAGCCTGTAAGTATGGCCTACGTTCTTCGTTCCCAGATGTGCACATTTACATTTAGCTGTATTAAAACACATATTGTTTGTTTGTGTCCAGCTTACCAAGTGATTCAGGTCGCTCTATATCAGTGACCTGTCCTTTTTGTGATTTATTACTCCCCCAGTTTGTGTGTCATCTGCAAACTTTATCAGGGATGATTTTATGTTTTCTTCCAGGTCATTCAAAACAAGTTAAATAGCGTAGGGCCAAGAACTGATCCCTGCAGGGCCCCACTAGAAATACACCCGGTCAATGATGATTCCCCATTTACAATTACGTTTCGAGACCTATCACTTAGTCAGTTTTTAATCCATTTACTGAGTGCCATGTTAATTTTATATTGTTCTAGTTTTTTAATCAAAATGTTATGCAGTACCAAGTCAATGATTTACAAAAGTCTAAGTATATTGTATCAACACTATTACCTTTAGCAACCAAATTTATAATCTCATCAGAAAAGGATATCAAGTTAGTTTGACAGTATCTATTTTCCATAAACCCATGTTGATTGGCATGAAGTATATTACCCTCCATTAATTCTTTATTAATCGAGTCCCATTTCAACAGCTCCATTATCTTGCCCGGGATTGGTGCCAGACTGACAGGCCTACAATTACCTGGGTCATACCCTTTTTAAATATTGGCACAACTTTAGCTTTCTTCCATGGAACATGCCTGGTATTCCAAGACTTATTGAAAATCAACATTAACAGTCAAGCGAGCTCCTCAGCCAGCTCTTTTAAAACTCTTGGATGCAAATGTGACCCCAAAACCCCTTAATGCCAACAGGCAAGGGGGTTACAGGAATGTCCTGATTCTGTTATATACATTCTGGTTCACCACAGCATGTCTTGTGAGGTCACAAATGAAAGCCGGTGTCATATTGGTCATTAATATCACTGTGAAATGTATGTACATAAGGAGTTATGTACATAGATTGAAGATATGTTCTTAGAGTCTGTATCAAGGTCTGAGTCACTGGCAGAGGTGAAAAAAGCAGGTTTTCTGTCAGACAAGAGATGTTTATTCCCCTGTCTCTCTGCCGGGATGGAAACACACTGTACTCTAGCCTACTTACATATGCAGTCAACAGGGAAGCAGTGCATGGAAAAATAAACCAGGGGTGGTTATCCTGTCTCTGAGCACAGGCAATGAATTTTGGAGATTATAAGTAGAAGGCAAAGACGACACCCCCTTACCCTTCACCTAGGAAGTAAACGGATAGTGCGTCTGCATTCGTGAAAATGGGATCTCAGCCAACCTTGACTGAAAAGCTGCAAAGCACTTTGGGGTGAGATGAACTTCTTTGGACAGGTGGTTAACTTGTTAGTTAAGTTTAGTCTCTAGAAGGCATGTTCTGATTTAGTTTTATATGGAACCTTTTGTTTCCAATATTCGTACTATCACTTGAACCTTGAATCTTTGATAATAAACTTATTCTTGTTTTCACTATTAATATATCTCAGTGCTGTGATGTTAAGCAAGGTGCTGAGTGTCAGCTGAATCAGACAGGCTGGTGTGTACATTGGTCCTTCCCTGGTATTTCTATGAGTGTTCAGGGGATGGGGCTATAGGCTCGGCCGGGGAATGCGTCAAAGGGCGTTGGGGTCTGGGGTTATTAACCTGTAAGGCCAAGTAAGGTCTAGCATAGCCCAGAGAAGAATGCTAACAGGCTGGTGGTACTGGGAGATGACACCCAGTGAAGTACAAGCAAGTCTCCTTCTCACTGAAGACAGGGGGGCCACAAGGTGACTCACAGTCCTGGGTACCCTGAGAACGGTCACAGAAAGTTATCTGGACTTGCTGATTTAAAAATGTCTAACTTTAGTAGTTGCTGTTTAACAGCCTCCTGAGATACTAGTGGAATGGAAAGAGTGTTCTCACATGATGACACTACATCTGTTTTTTTCCCAAATAGAGTACAGAAATAGTTATTGAACACTTCTGCCTTTTCTGCCTTATTATTGATGGTTGTACCATTTCCATCTAGTAAGGGACCAATACAATTGTCAGGATACTTTTTTGTTCCTAAAATACTTAAAAAGCTCCTTCTTATTGTTCTTAACTCTGCTGGTCATAGACGTCTCCTTCTGTCCCTTTGCTTCCCTTATCAATTTTCTACAATTTATAGCTTCTGATTTATATTCACTTGTTATCAACTTCTCCTTTCTTCCATTTATTTATTTTATTTTTTATAACTGCCTTAATGTCCCCTCTAAACCAGGTCATTTTTTAAAAACCAGTATGGCCTTCTTCTTCAATTGTGGGATTGTGCCTTTTTGGGCATCTAGTAATGTGTTCTTAAACAATTCCCAATTACCATCCACATTTTTTGGATGAAATACTTGCAGATGATTGTTTTCAGTTTTGTGAATTTGGCCATTTTACAATACCAAGTATATATATCACTGGTCTGGACTTCATTCTGTTTGCACATTATAAATGTGATCAAGTCATGATCATAAGTTACCATTAATATTTAGTTCTGTGATCAGTTCTTCTTTATCTGTCAAGACCAGGTCTAATACAGAATTCTCTGTCTTGGATGCAGCACTTTTTGAGTTAGGAAATTGTCATCTCTAATGTTTAGAAATTCCAAGGATGTTCTAGTTCTGGCAGCATGAGACCTTCAGCATGTGCCATTCAGATTGAAGTCCCCCATGATGATATAGTTTTCCCCTACACATTGTAGATAGGTGCGTAAGGAAGCAGTTATCCTGTTCATTTGTGGGATTTGGTGGTTGGTTGCAGACACCAACTAATACCTCATCTTGTGCTTTAGCCATTAGAACATTGATACATAAGCATTCAAGAATGTTCTCCTCCAAATCAGCGACTCAGAAGCAGATAATGCCATTTCTGACATACATCTTTTGCCCACTTGCTCCTTCCTAAATAGGTTATAACCATTGATTTTAACATTCCAGTCATGGGAATCATCCCACCAGATTTCAGTAATAAAGAGGACGGTGACCAATTGTTCGCCATGTCCACTGAAGGCAGGACAAGAAGTAATGGGCTCAATCTACAAGGGAGAGCCTTTTTTGCACTATCACACTGTTGACTCATATTCAATGTGTGAGCCACTATAACCCCCAGATCCTTTTCACCTAGCCAGTACTACCACCTAACCAGTTATTCCCCGTTTGTATTTGTGCATTTGAGTTTTCCTTTCTACACGCAGTATTTTGCCCTTGTCTCTACTGAATTTCATCATGTTGATTTCAGACCAGCTCTCCAATTTGTCAAGGTCATTTTGAATTCTAGTCCTGTCCTCCAAAGTGCTTGTGACCCCTCCCCTCAGCTTGTGCAAACACCTCCCCCCCCCAATAAAACACACACCCCTTTTACCTTGGGATCCAATAGGAGCTCAAAGGCAGCTAAGAGCTCGCCTGCTTCCTTCTGCTGCTTTGTGATTGGATACCACTGGAGGCGGGGGAGGTGTCGGGATCCGAGATCCAGACATACCAGGGGGGAACACATGCTCCTCCCCAGGAAGTCATCCTTGTCCTAATATAAAGAGGAGACGTGATCAGATCATGTGAGTCATGGGCCTGCAGATCCCCTTCACCTGCTCCTCCTTTACCCCCTTCCCTGGGATCTCGCACTTACAATGATATCCCGGTCAAACAACTCCAAAACCACCAGTGGCGGGTCCTGCCGGGTGGCCTGGGGGTCTCCGTAAATCAGCACATGGTCGAAGATGAGGGTCTGGTCCCAGCTGGGGCTCAGGGTGGCAGTCAAGGTCTGTGTGCGCTGGCTCCTGTGCAGGAAGGACACGTGGGCATAGGGATCTGGGGGAAGGAGACGGAAGAGACGGGCTGTTCAGTCATAGTCATAGAATCTCAGGGTTGGAAGGGACCTCAGGAGGTCATCTAGTCCAACCTCCTGCTCAAAGCAGGACCAATTCCCAACTAAATCATCCCAGCCAGGGCTTTGTCAAGCCAGGCCTCAAAAACCTCTAAGGATGGAGATTCCACCACCTCCCTAGGTAACCCGTTCCAGTGCTTCACCACCCTCCTAGTGAAATAGTGTTTCCTAATATCCAACCAAGACCTCCCCCACTGCAACTTGAGACCATTGCTCCTTGTTCTGTCATCTGCCACCACTGAGAAAAGTCTAGATCCATCCTCTTTGGAATCCCCTTTCAGGTAGTTGAAAGCAGCTACCAAATCCCCCCTCATTCTTCTCTTCTGCAGACTAAACAATCCCAGTTCCCTCAGCCTCTCCTCATAAGTCATGTGTTCCAGTCCCCTAATCATTTTTGTTGCCCTCCGCTGGACTCCTTCCAATTTTTCCACATCCTTCTTGTAGAGTGGGGCCCAAAACTGGACACAGTACTCCAGATGAGGCCTCACCAATGTTGAATAGAGGGGAATGATCACGTCCCTCAATCTGCTGGCAATGCTCCTACTTATATAGCCCAAAATGCCGTTAGCCTTCTTGGCAACAAGGGCACAATGTTGACTCATATCCAGCTTCTTGTCCACTGTAACCCGTAGGTCCTTTTCTGCAGAACTGCTGCCTAGCCATTCGGTCCCTAGTCTGTAGCAGTGCATGGGATTCTTCCATCCTAAGTGCAGGACTCTGCACTTGTCCTTGTTGAACCTCATCAGGTTTCTTTTGGCCCAATCCTCTAATTTGTCTAGGTCCCTCTGTATCCTATCCCTACCCTTCGGCGTATCTACCACTCCTCCCAGTTTAGTGTCATCTGCAAACTTGCTGAGGGTGCAGTCCATGCCATCCTCCAGATCATTAATGAAGATATTGAACAAAACCGGCCCCAGGACTGACCCTTGGGGCATTCCGCTTGATACCAGCTGCCAACTAGACATGGAGCCATTGATCACTACCCATTGAGCCCGACGATCTAGCCAGCTTTCTATCCAACTTATAGTCCATTCATCCAGCCCATACTTCTTTAACTTGCTGGCAAGAATACTGTGGGAGACCGTATCAAAAGCTTTGCTAAAGTCAAGGAATAACACGTCCACTCCAGTCCTGTAGGAATCCGTCAGAGCGGGCAGCGTCTCAGTGTTCCCGTCTGGACATAGCGGCGTGGGAGAGATGTAGAACTGGCCTATCTGAGGGGCACCGTGCAGCCCGTTGGACAGTGTACGCCCAGCAGCAGGGAACCCGTAGGGCCACTGTTTGTACAGCGTAGGCCATTCAGAGCTCCCATGCCGAACAGAGGGGACCTGTCTGGCCTTGGAGGGTTATACCAGGGGTTGTTTGTGTTAGGCTCCCAGGTGATATGATCTGGGGGTGCCAGGAGATGGGTGGGGTAGAGCAGGGAAGGTCTGAGGCGGCATGTGTTGAGGGTGGTGGGGTTTGCCTCATGTCACCTACCGGAGGAGCTCCTGCCATCGCTCGGTGTCAGATCCCTGGCTTGGAAGATGTAGCAGTGCAGCTGGTAGTAATTGGGCTCTGGAATATGAAGAGTTCACAGGTCTCACCCACACTCCTCCTCACCTGTTACGCAGAGGTGCCCGGCGGTGTCCCCCCGTTCCTGCCACCATCCAGGGCCCAGCTGCAGAGGCTTCAATCCCTCACTCTGTCCATGGACAGGGGCCCAGGAGGAGCCAATGATCGCAGGGGCCCTGAAACCAGCGGATGGAGGGACAGATGGTGGGGGCTCTGGGGCCGGGTGTGATCCCCTTGTGACGTTATTGACATAAACTGGGACCATATAGATCATTGTTGCAACCAAGGTCCTGTAGTGGCACCCAAATCTTGTATAAAGGGGGTCAAATGGGGTGTCTAAGACAAGGTTATGGTTTACTGGTTATGATTATGCTGTCTATATGTGTGTATCAGTTTTGTAGTTGAAGTTATGAATATTGGCTCTATACTGTCTGTATGGCAAACTTATGCTATGCTTCTGGGTGACATCCCAGACAAGCTGGGATTAGCTCTGCCTAGCCTGCTTGATGGCCCATTAAGGACCATCAGCTATACAATGGACCCATTGAGAGAAGGCCAATATGCCTTCAGACTCAGCAAAGTATGCAGGGACTGGCCCATGTGACTCCAGGCTCCATTTTGCTGTAATTTTCCACAGTGAGAACAAAGAGGTGTTCTTACACCTGGAAAAGACTACATAAGGCTGATGCCTCATCTCCATTTTGTCTTCAATCCTGCTTCTTACCTCTGGAAGGACTTTGCTACAAGCTGAAACTTTGAACAAAGGACTGAGGACCCATCCCAGCTGGGGATGTATTCCAGAGACTTGATTTGAACCTGCAGTTTATTCTATCTCTGCTGCAAGCCTGAACCAAGAACTTTGCCATTACTGTATGTAATTGATTCCATTTAACCAATTCTAACTCTCATCTATATCTTTTTCTTTTATCAATAAACCTTTAGATTTTAGATTCTAAAGGATTGGCAACAGCGTGATTTGTGGGTAAGATCTGATTTGTATATTGACCTGGGTCTGGGGCTTGGTCCTTTGGGATCAGGAGAACCTTTTTTCTTTTACTGGGGTATTGGTTTTCATAACCATTTGTCCCCATAACGAGTGGTACCGGTGGTGATACTGGGAAACTGGAGTGTCTAAGAAAATTGCTTGTGAGACTTGCGGTTAGCCAGTGGGGTGAGACCGAAGTCCTCTTAGTCTGGCTGGTTTGGTTTGCCTTAGAGGTGGAAGAACCCCAGCCTTGGGCTGTAATTGCCCTGTTTGAGCAATTTTTCCTGAGTTGGCACTCTCAGTTGGGTTCCGCCAGAACCGCATCATCACACCCCTCCATTCCAGTGACTCACGCTGGAAGACACAGGTGATCAGAGGAGTGTTCAGCTGCAGGATGTTCTGGGCTGGGGACCTCTTCTCTCTCTCTCCCTCCTCCAGGATCTTTTTCTCTCGCTCCTTCTGTTTCTCTTTCTCCTCCTCCTCTCCTTCCTCCTTCTCTTGATCTTCAAACTCCACACCCTAAGCAGAGAGCAGCCCTCAGCCCCTGGGCACCCTCAGCTGCAGGATCTCTGGGTGGAGCTCTCACTGCCAGGATGCCCTCAGCACCCCCTTCCGGCTGCAGATCCTGCTTCTTGTTTCCAACTCCACTGGAGTCTATAGCCCCCGCCCCGGCTATACATCCTCACTAACACAAACACCACTTCCTCCCCCCTCTGCTGTAACCACCCCCATCATCCCTCTCTATGGCTGCGTCTCCCTGGGGCTCAGGAGCAGCCTGCCTTGGGGCCGTGAGCTACCTCAGGGCAAGCTGACCCTTCTGTGTCAATCAGCCCTCTCTGGCCTATGGGGACCCTGCTTTGGGCCAGGGGTTTGTGCTAGTGGCTGGGTAGGTGCTTTCTGGGAGAGGAAAGAAGAGAGGCTCCAACTGGAGACAATGGGCCAGGGGCTGCACCCCTCCCTCTCTAGCCTGGGACCACCCGTGGGCATAAGGCTGCATGCACAGCTCCTACTGGATCAGCCGCGGCCAGGGGGTTTCCAGCTGAGATCTGCCTGCCTTGGGGAAGCCTCCTGTTGGCTCACTCTGCAAGGCTGCTGCCTATGAGCCTCCCAGTTCCCGTCATGCCCAGTGCATGGGTCTGCGTGGGTCTGGCCAGGCGATGGGGGGGAGGGGTTCCAGCCATTCTAGCGTTTGGCCAGCCAGGGACAGGAACTTGCTTAGAACAGCGGCCAAATGAACAGCCAAAGGCGATGCCCCTTTGCTGCCTGGCCTCTTACCAGGGAGCCCTCCAAGAGGAAAATGGGAGCCACCCTGGTGGGCTGCACGGGCACGAGCTTCCTGCGCCAGCAGCGCCGCCGGTAAGCGTCATGCGGCCGGGGCTGCAGGTGGAACTTCCAGCCAAAAAAGGAGGCGTATTCCCAGGTGTCCTCTTCCGCCGGCTTCCCTGTAGAGTGCTGCAAAAATGGGACAGGCCTGAGAAAGGGGGAAGAGCTGCACCGCAAGGATCCAGCTCAGATTCAATCCTGACCCTCCGTAAGATCCCCCCGAAGCAATTCCCCTCCCCGGCCACCAGCTTTCACCCCGAGACACTTTGGAGCTCTCCAGCTCCGTTCTGCAGACTCCAGAGGCTCAGGTACAATCCGTGAACCTGGTGGGGCGTCTCCAAACAGCTCAGTTGACTTTGGTGGAGCCCCGGTGATTTGCAGAGGAGTCAGGCTGCCTTACACCAGCTGAGGGTTTGTCCTCGCAGTGCGGTGTGCGTCTGACGCTCTCTCACCCCTAGGGTGCTGGGAGCAGCCCCTTCCGAGCCAGCCCCACAGGCACCATGAGCACAGCCCCTGACCTCGGCCACTCCCACCACTTACCAGCTGGAGAAAGGAGGCGATTTCCTGCTCCTGGCTCTGAGCGTTCAGGTCCCGACAGCGTCTCCGCAGCCAGCGCCGACGCCGGTGCGTGTGGTACGTCTTCTCTGTTGCATTCCAGGACTGGGGTGTTCCGGTGGGGGGGATGCCAATGCCGTACTCCCAGCCTGAGAGAGGAGCCGTGCTGCCATCAGGACCTGGGAGGAGGCCCCAGGCAGGCGTGCTCACATCCTGGCGATCAGATCCTCCCTCATGAAACCAGGCAACCTCCTGCCTGGCCTCTCCTGCTGCCTGGGCTCACTCCCCAACCGCCTGGGCTGGACAAGGTGCTGATCCTGTGACTGAGGCTGGCAGGGAGAAGCTGCACCCAGTACAGGTGTTCATGCACCAGCCCTCTCTGTCCGACAGCAGGGACAGCCTAGGAAACTCCCCTCACGCCCCCCATGTGCCCACCAGCCCAGGTCTGGAGCAGCCTCCTCCAAGGGCGATGGGGGAGCTCAGTGTCCATGGCCTGTCTGCTGAGGCTGCCAGCAAGATGGGCAGCTTGTGCCGGGGGGGGGGGGGGGGGGAGGGGTGATCCTTGAGGCACACTTGTCTGCTGGGAACCCGCTAAACACATTACTCTGGGCTGCTGAATGGCCCTCGCAGAGATTGTCCCACAGACCCTTCAGGACGTGCTCAGGGGAACACAGTCAGCACTGAGCCCCACAAGTCAGGGTGGGCAGCAGCTTGGTCCTGGCTCTCTGATCGCTCCACATCACAGCCTCAGCGGCCACACCGATTCCCCTGGAAACCACTTACCAGACTCATCCACAGCTCGGTTCACCTCCACCCTCCAGCCTTCCTCGAAGTGCCAGCCCTTAGGGCACACGATCCCTTCCTTTGGGGAGATGGCGGCTCCGCCCTGGAACCGAGACAACGGGGGAAATGTGGAGCTGAGCATGTTTGCTGGAGGTGCCCCGGAGCTTTTAGAAGGGTCCAGCAGCCACGGTCGGGGCCAGCTTCTCTGGAGAGCCCAGCCCATTGAGGGGTGAGCCCTTTGATGCATCCAGCCCTGAGTGTCACAATGGGAGCTGCTGGGAGCTGAGCCCCTTTGCAAATCATGTCCTCAGAGACCAGGGCCCAGGGAAAGTGTCAGCACCACGGAGACCAAAGCCTCTGGGCATCCCTGGGAAGAGGGGGACGCAAACCAGGGCGGGCAGGAAAGCCAGGCTCAGGCTGCAGGCTGGAGCTGGTATATATTCCAGACAGGGGCTGGAGAGGTTCTGGTTTAATGGCACAGATGAATGAAAAACAACTTCCAAGATGACACCTCCCACCAGCCAGTGCTGCCCGCACCCAGGGCTCCGTCCTCTCCTCACCGCATCGGTGTTGGGAGAAGGGGCAGGGGCCCACTCTTCCCCTGGCTGCCGGCTCTCGTTCTCGTACACCTCCTCCAGCACCTCACTGTGGTTGGTCTCAGTATCCAGCAGCAGCCTGCATGGGAGGCCAGGGCAGAGTCAGGAACGCAGGAGTCTCATTTCATGGCTTTTCCAAAGGGTTGGCTGGAAAAGCTCTGCGTGGATCCTCCTGTCATCTCCTGTTCTCTCCCATCAAACCTCAGGGAGCTGAGTGCCTAGAGGTCCCTCTAGTCCAGTACCCGGCACCTCCCTCTGGAACCCTCCTCCAGTGAGGGAGGATGTTCCTCCTGACCCCAGCTGGAGATCCTCTCACACCTTGAGGCCTGATACAAGGTCTGAAATCCCTGGGGCAATAGTCCTCGCTAGCGTGACTGCAGACATGATCCTGACTGGGACATGTCTAATCTCTCCTGGAAACTCATCTATTTGCTTCAATAATATCCTGCAGCAGTGAGTTCCACAGTTTAGTTGTGCACTCAGCTCTCCAGACCCTTCACTAGCTCAGCTCTTCCCATCCTACTCAAACACTGATGTGGGGAACTCAGTGGGAGGCACATTTAACCCTTTAACCACCTTCCCTCAACAGGAGCCTGTGCTAGCCAGTGTCACAGGTTAATTATCTGCTGCATACCAGCATGTTTCCCAAAGCCATCTAGTGCTGTTTCCTCCTTTGGTCAGAGAAAGGTGTAACCTCACCTCATAGCACCCCTCACGGTACAGTACTATACACATGGGAGATCTCTCTCAGAGCCCCTGAAACTCCTCCCCCTCATAATGGTTTTTGGGCTTCTTCCTGGCCTGGTTCTCATCGGCAGGAGACAGCCCCTGTCTCAGCAGGACAGCATGTCACACGACTCACCTCCTCTGTGGCTCCACCGCCCAGTCGCCATCCCAGTGCCAGCCCTTGGGCACCTGGAACTTGTCCCTCGGGACACCAATCTTCCCGGTTATGTCTGAGAAGCTGGGGTGCTGCATCAGCCCTTTGGGCCCCCACTTCCCAAAGATCTTCACCTGGTTCTCATACTGAGCAGGGCACAGGGGAGCGACAGACACAGACGGAAGCGGGTCAGAGCAGGTGCAATTCCGTGGACACAGGGCGGGCTCCGGGGGTGGGGTGAGCGCTGAGCAGCTCCAGCCAGTGCGGGGTGGCAGAGGGGCTGAGCGGAGCTGCTGTGGAAGGGGCGTGCGAGGTGCGTGAGCTCTGACGGGCTGGGCTTTGGGGTCACAATCGATTGGCCTGCTGGGGGTGTGCCCAGTGTACGCAGCATTCCCTGTCTGCGCCAGCACCGTCCTTGTCCAGCAAACCTCCCGCCCCACATGGAAGCCCCGGCAGATTATCCCTGCCCCAGTAACCAGAGGCCTCTCGCCCCAAAGCTGCCCTCCTCCTGCTCACCGTCTCTGCATAGACCCCGATCTTCCCCTCGCAGTGCCTCATGAACTCCTGGCTGTCGGACACCAGACTCAGCCACATTCGCATGCGCAGCTGGCCATGGATGGTGTCCTTCCCATCTCGCTGGGGGCTCTGCAGGAGAAAGGCAAAGGGGCCGTGCTGCACCCGCTCCAAAAGGAGCCACCATGTGTGGGCAGAGCCCGCTCCGCCCTTGCTTGGCTCTCCGGCTCCCCACAGCCCGAGGCAAGCAAGAGATCCTGGCACATCTCCTACCTTCAGGAAGAGGGTGTGGGTTTTCCCGCACAGCTTGCCGCAGGCGCAGGGACCGGCCTTGGAGAACATGATGGTGTGAGCCTTCACGCGGGCATAGGCCACCCGCTTCTCCTTGCACAGCATCCAGATCACCACGTCGGGCATGCTGGCTTGGGGCTGCGGTGGCCGCACATCAGGAGAGAGAAGAGATTTCACAGATGCTATTGCAGGAGCAAGCACAGGGCGAGATACCTCCTGGGCTGCTCTCCTTCCCATGGCAGGGGCTGTGCCAACTCAGCCCCTTAGGCTCCCCCCTCATGCCAGCCTGGCCCCCCTGCTAGGCCTATCTGCAGGCGCAGCCCCCAGGGTGACCAAAGAGCCCCTCCCGAGCTAGGCAGCACTGACTCAGCATCACTCCTAGCTCCTGGTGACCCAGGGAATGAACAGCGAGGTCAGAGACTGGAGAGTGAGGGCCCCCTGGCTGAGCATGTCTCCATTCTCCTCCAGGACTGGTCTGAAAGGTGCTCAGTCCGGACACTAGAGGAGATGACGCTAGCAGCAGGGCTGGCTCCAGGCACCAGCAAAGGAAGCAGGTGTTTGGGGCGGCCAATTGGAAAGGGGCGGCACGTCCGGGTCTTCGGTGGCACTTCCCTTAGTCCCTCTCTTCCTCTTTGAGCTGCCGCTGAAGTGCCGCCGAAGAGGAAGAGAGGGAGTGAGCGAAGGACCCGCCACCGAATTGCCGCAGAAGAATGAAGTGGCGCGATTGAGCTGCCGCCGAAGTGCCGCCGATCGGCTTTATCTTTTTTTTTTTTTGCTTCGCCGCTTAGGGCGGCAAAAAAGCTAGAGCCAGCCCTGACTCGAGGAGATGCTGGCGGGCAAGGCAGCTTGGGGATGGTGTCTGGGGAAGGGGTGCAAGGCCTTGGCCTACCTCAGGAGTGATGGAGTTGATCCTCTGCAGCCAGTCCTCTACCTTGAGGATCAGGGTCTTTGGGTTCGTCCCAGCGCTCAGCCTTTCTGCAGACCTGGCTACTTGGTGGAGGAGCCGACCACGCAGGTCCCTCAGCTGCTGATCCAGGCCTGTGGCTGTCACCCGACCTTCCAAACTGGGCAGCGGCCTGCTGCAAGGAGCATCAACAGGGAGAGGTCAGAGCTCCCTCACTGCCACCAGCTACCCAGGGCAGAGAGAAGGGGGGTCTGAGAACTGACCTGCCCCTTGGCTCATGGGTGGAGAGATGAGAAATGTGGAACTGACCCATGGCATCATGTAGGTCAGAACTGGAAAAGCCATGGCCAGTCCCTCTCCTGGCCAAGCAGGATTTCTCCCTGCAGCACTTTTGCCAGTGCTTTGTCCAGTCCAGTTTTACATGTCCCAAGCGATGGAGATCCCACCCCGGTCCCACATCCTCATAGATCTCACTGGCAGGAAGCTTTCCCTGAGAGTCAGCCTTCGGTTTCCATTTCTCAAGTCCATCCCATCGCTCCTAATTACCCTGCATTTCCCACCCTAAACAATCCCCCTTTCTCCTTGGGGTTCGCATCCCTCAGACTTTTGCAGACTATGATCATGTTCCCCACGCCCCAGACACTGCTTAGCTAAGATGTAACCCTGTTAGCTCGCCAGCCTCCTGTTTCTCCTAACTCCTCCCAGCTGGAAAATCCCCTTCTGGAGATGAAGCCATGTCATGAGGGCACAGCCTGCTCTGTAACCTCCATGCTAGGCTAGGAAGCCAATAGCTGGTGAGGACATGGACAGACACTGGAGATCCAGCCTGGGAGAAAGGCATTGAGAAAGCTGGCAACATAGTCTGGCAATCAAAAGTCCAGAGTAGCCAACCTCTGGAGACAGGGGGACACATGCAGTATTCTACAATATAGCCTTTTTGTACAGTCCGGCAGCCCCTTTGGTAAGAAATGCCAAATACTTTGCCCTTCTATAGCATCTTTCCCGTGAGGATCTCAAGGCCAGGTGCTCACAGATTGTGATCTCAGTCACACTGGTGAAAATCTGGAGTGACTCCACTGAGGTCAACGTTGCTACTTGGGTAACTGAGATCTGAGTCTGGTCCTTTAGGGTTAATTACACGAGGTATAATTCCCATTCGACACAGTGAGAATCTAAATCACAGCGAGATGAAGGCCCAGGTTTTCAAGTATCAGGGGGTCGCCATGTTAGTCTGTATCCACAAAAACAACATGGAGTCCAGTGGCACCTTAAAGAATCTTTCAGGTGCCACCGGACTCCTTCAGGTTTTCAAAGGTGCTCAGCACATTGGGGGCACGTAGGGTGCTGCACACTTGGAGATCTGGCTCTGAGGTCGGGTGTAAGGCTGGCCCCTGCTGGGGGCAAGGTCACCCAGAGCCAGTGGCAGAGTGGGGAATGGAACCCAGGAGTCCTGACTCACAGTCCTGTGACCATCGGTAAGGCCCTGTGAGATCCTGCAGAGCTGCAGGAGTGCAAAGCAATTTATTGCTTTATTATTCATCCCCAGAGAGGAAAGCTGTGCAGGTCACACTCCTGAGCTGCCCACAGGGTACGTCTACGCTGTGATTAAACGCCGGCGACTGGCCTTTGCCAGCTGACTTGGGCTCGCGGGCTCAGGCTTGCAGGGCTGTTTAACTGCAGTATAGAGGGTCGGCTCAGGCTGCAGCCTAAGCTCTGGGACCCGTCCCATCTCGCAGGGTCCTAGAGCCTGGGCTCCAGCCCGATCCCGAATGTCTACACTGCAACTGAACAGCCCCTCAGCCTGAGCCCTGCGAGCCTGAGTCAGCCGTGGGGGTCTCATTACAGTGTAGACGTACCCAGGGAGACCAACGCTTAGCGTCCTGGCTCACTTGCAGTCCTCCAGCAGCTCTTTCAGCAGCTTCTTCCAGACGTCACCCAAAGATGGATCCTCGGCGGTTCGGACGGATCTCAGAGCATCCAGATTCAATGTCTGATGGAGAAGGAAATCAAGTCAGACTTTATCTGCGGCTCATCCTCCCACCGGTGGGCCAGGGCACAGAGCTACAGTGCAACTGACTCAGCTTCCAGTCAAGTCAACAGGGGGTCTTTCCATTGACTTTAAGGGTCGGGGCCCACATTCCTCCCTCAGGACAGAGCCAGTATTTGGTGCATCTCAAGCTGTGAAGGGGAGGCGCTTCGAGATGAGCCACAGGAAGAGCCTGTGTCCGAGGGGTTTGGGTGTGGCTGGTGCAGGAGCTACAATGAAGTTATAATAGTCATTACAGGTAGAAAAGGCCCATTAGTGCCCATCCAGACCGTCTGCTGCCAATGCCGGATTGTTCTCTACCGTGCACATGCCAGGGTTTGGTCTAGTCTGTTTTTAGTGTCTTCCATCCATAGGTGCTGGAACTTGGGGGGCGAGGGGGCGCTGCTGCAGCCTGCACCCCTGGCTTGAAGTGGTTTCCATCACAGACAGTTTGGTTCACTGGCTCCCAGCCCCCCTGCTTCCATCCCTTTCCTTGGGAGACAGACGATTCTACAGTCTAATACATCCTGCTGTTTAACTCCACCTCTCACTCCTCACTGCCCCTCCTTGTGCCCCAACCAGCCCTTCTCCTTCCTGGCATTTTACCCTTACCACACTTGCAGACTGTTATATTCCTTCCCGTAGTCACCACTTAGCCAAGCGAGGGCCAGGTAATCAGTTGAGTCATCCCCTGCAGGCTCACCCCTCAGCCCCTTGACAGTTTTAGTTGCTCCTCTCTGAGCTCTCTCCAGTCTGCCAATACCTCTCTGGCGTTGAGCTGCCCACAGCATTCCAGATGTGCTCGCGTCGGAGCTGTCCCCTGCGGGCTCTGTGATGGGATGCCCCTCTGCGTGCACAGCCCCTGTCTGCTGCTGTCCCTCAGCCCAGATTCATGCCTAGCTTACCAGCCTGTTCTCGGTGATTTGCCCGGCTCCCTGCACAGCCAGGACCTGCACTCACCAGCCTGTCCCGTGTGGAGTGCAGGATGTTCAGGGTGTCCATGTAGTAGCTAGCGTCCTCCCAGAAAGAGGTGATGGCCACCATTGGCTTGGTGTCGTACCACGGCAGATAGTGATAATGGTTTCCTGGAGAGCAGGAAGGAAGCGGGGTGAACCACTTGGCTCAGGGGAGCTCAGGCATGTTCCTTAGGGAGCTGACGGGTGGGGTAGGCTGGGTGGGTTAATATCAGCAGTGTGCACTCTATGGAGCTTCTCTCCCCTGCTGCTGGCCCTGGGTTTGTAGGGCCTGACGCGGGTCACTCTGTGAGGGCCCCATGGCAGCTTGAGGAGTAAGTCTGTGTCCAGTTCCGAATTCCACCTGGTTTTATGAACACTCTTCGTAACTGTGACCATCACTGGGCATTAGATCGCAGGAACCGGACAGGGAGAGAGGGCTTGTCTGCACATAGCCCCTGCACTGTCAATTCACAGCCTGCCTTAAGAACAGACAAGCCCCGAGGAAGCTCTGTTGGGAAAGGCATGATAAGGCCATCAGGAGCTATCACCACTAAATGGCTCTCGCCTAGTAACTCTCTACACAGAAACCTGGCTGGGGCAGGGGGCAGGAATCCCGCAGTCTGGGATGGCGGAGAGCGGTAGCATCTCCACTTCATTCCCGGTCCCAGAGGGGCTGCAAGTGCTTGAAAAAGGAGTGCTTCTCCAAGCCAAAAGAGCAATTGGGGAGTGTGGGTGCGGGGTGGGGCTGGGGCACTGGTGTCAGGGTCTGGCTGGACTGTGGGTTCCCACTGCCAAGGGGGATGTCAGACACAGGGTCTGCACCTGGGACTATGCCCGACGGACCCAGAGCAGGGACACTGACCAGTCACCACTCAGACCCAGGGGGTTAGCAACACGTGGGATGCAATGGATCTCCTCACAACGGACTGGTGTGTGTCCAGAGACTGGGACCGGCCCCTGCCCAGACAGAAGGGGCTCATGGCGATATGCCCCCCAGGAAGAAAACTGGTCAAACATTTTCCAATAAACGTTTTTCTATCGGAAACTGCCACTTTGTCATAGAGTCATAGAATATCAGGGTTGGAAGGGACCTCAGGAGGTCATCTAGTCCAACCCCCTGCTCAAAGCAGGACTGATCCCCAGACAGATTTTTACCCCAGTTCCCTAAATGGCCCCCTCAAGGATTGAACTCACAACCCTGGGTTTAGCAGGCCAATGCTCAAACTACTTGTCAAAACTGAACCTTTCTGTGAGAATGGGGTGATTTTGACATAATTTCGTTTAGGAAAAAAATTGACAAGAAGTGTTTCAAGAAGCTCAAACCAGAACACTCTGAACTTTTGGGAGCAGAACTTTTGGTTTCAAAATGGATATTTTTGTAATATACAATTAAAGCAGTCGAAATCGGAAGGGAACGTTTCCATTTGATCAAACTGGAACGCTTCGACTGACCCCAAGGACATTTTCTGGAAAATTTCACTTCACAGGAAAATTTGGATTTTTGTTTGTTTTCATTCTGACTTGGAAGAGGAACAACCATCGTAATGTCAGGATTTCCTGCAGAATGGAAATTCGGCTCTCTCGGAATCTGGCTCTTCACGTCCCTCCATCTCTACAGAGCTCTTCCGTCTCCTGACTTCCTCCCTGCTTTCCCACCCCTTCCACCCCATCGTGCGCCTCCTGGCCAGCCTGTCTCCTCTCCCCTGGCCTTGCCTTGCTCCTACCGTCAAACACAGCTTGGCTGTACTGGGTGGTTGAGGCACAGGGCTTGCAGGTCACGTCAAACTTGTTGCCATAGTTCCCGATGCTGACCTCAAACTGGATCAGCTCCTTGATAGCGGGCAGCATGGTGGCTGAATAGAAGATGGCACACAGGCCGTACTTGCGCCGCGACAAGTATCGCTGGCAAAGGAAAGACCCAACAGGCAGGGTTAGGACGGGGATGGTGTCTTGGTCACTATCACCTGTCCCGGCAGGTCATCAGCAAGGACCCAACCTGAGACCTGCTGCAGCAAAGCACCAGCCTCTGCTGTTTGAGCTAAAGGAGTGACAGCCCTAGCTGATGGCAGTAGCAGGCTTTTATCCTCTGTGTGGGCCAGTCACCAGCAGGAGATGTGATCATACTGTGACTTTTATAGCTTGGGGGAGCATCCTGGAACCCCCATAGTCCTCATTTTCACCTAATCGTGATCTCACATATAAAGCAGGCCTTGTAAGGTATCAGGGAAAGGTTATGATCTGCTGAAAGTCATTTCTCTAGCCATACATGTGTGTCATTGATGCATATGAAGTTGTGAGAATTGTGTAGTATGATGGTCACTGAAGCATGCTGTAAGTGGGGGAATCAGCCAGATATTCGCTCCCCAAAGGCAACAGCAAGGAAAGAACCAACACCCGGGCGGGGTGTGAAACAGCCCATCACCAGCCATTGTCCAGCAAGGGAGCTACAATGCGATGACTCACCTGCATGTGACCACACCAGGGGAACTGCTCAACCTTGCACAGTTGCCAACTTTCGCCCGGTAAATTAGCACCTCGACATTCACAACAAGCGAATCCCATTTCCAAACAAGCCAATCCCTAAGAACCCCAACACTCCATGTGACTAGATCCCCCCGGCGTGCAGTCTGGGACTGTAGTGGGCCTGCTCTGCACCCCTGACTCTCTCCCCGACTTGCCCCTGCTTGCCCCCCCCCCCTTTGCCGGGAGCTAATAAAACAAAGGAAGCAACAAGCTACAACGAGCAACAAGCTACAAGCCCAAAACTAGCCAACAAGCATCTCACAAGCCAATTAAGCCAAAAACAAGCCCAATTTCTGCGTTTTTTTCATGGGTTTGGCATGTCTGCAACCTTGCTGGGTGACTCAGCAATGCCCCCAGATATGCCTGGACTTGTGCTCCTCAAACACATGGACTGAAGGTATAAAACAGGCAGAGTGGACACATACTGGACCTTCTCCTGCCCCCACCTACGCTGCAAGCAACCAAGACACTGAGAAGAAGACTGAAGACTCCAACAGGGGAGACTGGCCCAGGTTTAAGGAACAAACCTGTATGTTAAGGACTGCAACATCCAGTGGGGTGAGAAAAACTGCTTAGTCTAGGTCAGGGGTAGGCAACCTATGGCACGCGTGCCAAAGGCGGCACGCGAGCTGATTTTCAGTGGCACTCACACTGCCCAGGTCCTGGCCACCGGTCCAGGGGGGCTCTGCATTTTAATTTAATTTTAAATGAAGCTTCTTAAACATTTTAGAAACCTTATTTACTTTTCATACAACAATAGTTTAGTTATATATTATAGACCTATAGAAAGAGACCTTCTAAAAACGTTAAAATGTATTACTGGCACACGAAATTAGAGTGAATAAATGAATACTCGGCACACCACTTCTGAAAGGTTGCCGACCCCTGGTCTAGGTGCTGCCCAGTCTAATAGGGTTGAGAGATTAGACTGCTGGCTTAGATTTTATTTCTTTTGGTAACTAACTCTGACTTTTTGCCTATCACTTAATATCACTTACCATCTACCTGTTATAGTCAAGACATTTGTTTAAATGTTTATCTTTACCAGTGAGTTTGTATGAAGTGTGTGGCAAATCTGCTCAGGTTTGCCAAAGGCTGGTGTCTGTCCACTTTCCATTGATGAAGTGGTGACGGTATATTCCTGGGGTACAGTGCTGGGAGCTGAGGGAATTTGGCTCTGGTGCCTTTCTCTGGGTGATTCATGAGTGGCTCTTGGAGCATTCATGCAATCCAGCTGGGTGTGGGGTCTCCACATGTGGTTGTGCTGAGTGATCACAGCGCCTGGAGGGGTTTGCTGCTGGTCACTAGCCAGGCACTGTGAGAGACCCCCCAGGCTGGGGAGAGTTCAGGGGGCACAGAGGTCCCACAGTCCCAGGCTGCACCCCGGGGAGCCCGCTACAGAGGCGCAGCGAGCAGCGTGAAATACACAGCTTGTTGTACTGAGCAAGATTTACACTTCATACACTGGTGTAAAGATTTGAAGTGAGGCTTTAAGTGTGGTGGCTAAGGAGAGTCAGGAGGAGGCTACCAGTTTGTTATTTTCTGTTTGCTTATTTCGGGAAAGGGAAGTAGCGACAGAAAAGCAGGAACATGAGTGAAAGCAGTGAAGTGATTGCGAAGTTGGAGCTTTTTAGGCTGCAGGTTGCAGAAAAGGAGAGGGAGCACCAGAGAATATTGCTACTAAAGAAACTGGCCATGGAGAAGAAGGAAGGAGAGTGGGAGGAAGGAGAGAGAGAGAGAAAATGCAAACTGGACTTGCTAGAGAAGTAGAACTAGAAACCACCAACCCCAACCATTCCCATCACTCCAAAAATCCACAACTGGGAAGACCTATGGCCTGCACACAATAAGACCAGGTCCTGCACTGCAGCTGGAAGCAACACCACATCGGGAAGGGATGGGGGTGTGATGCCGGCCAGGGAGAGACCTGTCCAGGCTGTTAGCTGCCAGCAGGTCACAGCTGAACCAGAGGCAAACCCGGCTCTAGGGAGCAGAGAGAAATGTGTCCCAGAGGAGAGCCCAGAGAAGAGCCAGGGAATCTCGGAAACCACTGAGGTGGGTGTGGGTTCCTGTGACTCTGTAACACAGGGAAGCAGGGTGCTTCCAAGTGTGGGAGGGGCTGAGACTAGCTCCTTTCCAGCAGAAGGCAACATGCCCTCAGGCGCAGGGGCAGGAGAGGGATTGTCAGGGATTAAGGAAACTGTCCCAGTTGTTAGCTGGCAGAGTTCTGCAGATGAACAAGAGACAGACCCCTCCCTAGGGAGCACAGAGAAATGTGTTTTAGAGGGGGGCCCAGAGGAGGAAACTGGGGAAGGAATACTGGGGGTACAGGAATGTCTCTGCACTGGTCACTTGGGGCAGGATGCCCAGGACACTAGGAGGATGGCTGGGTCAGCATCTGTGCACCCAGGCACTCAGCCCATGACCCAGGTTTTTAGAGGGAACTGTGTGACTGACTTCCTGGAGGGGAGCAGTCACACAGCTGACTTCCCAGAGACAGAGAAAGGGGTGGCGGAGGTACCCCAATCCAGGTCCCAGTTTTTCAGGATGCTATTTCTGAAAAGTTTTTGGAAAGTAACGGTGTCTCTTTACATCAAGATGCAGCTCCAACGCCTGTGACAGCAGAGGAGTTGAGATCAGAAAATTGTCAGGTGGTGGTTTGTGAGAATGCAAATGACCCAATGGGCAGAGAGGGGGTGTTTTTCCCCAGGCTGGTGAGACACAGGGAGCAGTTATAGGAGAGCTGCTGGGAAAAGGTGCATCTAATCAAAGGGTAAACAGAGCACAGATCACAGCCCTCTAGGGGGCAGGGAAGGACTCAGTGCTGGGAGGGGGAAACACCAGGTAACCCCAAAAAGGGAACTGGATTTTCTGCATATGTACAGTCCTGGGGTTGGGGGACCGCTCCCCAAGGGGCCAGCCAATGTGCAGGATCCCCCTGAACACCCATCTTGCCAGACCCTGAGCCACCAAAATTCCAGAAACATGATTAAATTAAGAACCCAGGCAGAGGGGAACACTGGAGGGAAAGAAAAGTCAGTGACTGATTCCATGGGAAAGAGTCAAATGACACCCTGGGGTTCCTGTTCTCTAAGCCATGTATCCACCAGGAACACACACGACCTCGGATCCTGGTGGGGAAAGAACCAGACTCACGGGATCACCAATGATGTGACCTTTGGAGGGAAGCTTTGCCCTTCTGTACTTTCCTAGGTACACTGGGATTGCCAGACGGGATCAGGCCCCATCTAGCCCCATGTCCCACAAGGGCCACCACCAACTGCTTCAGCAGAAGGTGCAAAAACCTCACAATAGCAGATGTGGGATAATCTGCCCCCATGACGGTCTCTTTCTCACCCTGGAAAGTTAGTAGCTAAACCCTGACGCTTGGGAGGTTTTATCTCCTTTCCAAAAAGTGATAGCATTAACTATTACAGCGCTTTATTTTGTCACTCCCCATCTACATTTCCTCTGAATGAGGTCAAAGGTTCTGTCTCAGATGTCCCTGGTAGCAGAGGCTACAGAGCTTCTCCGGGGTGCATTGGTGGGGAGGGACCAGGGATGGTTGCGATGTGATCAGCGTAAGTGGGTGAGATGTGTTCCAACCTCTTTCCGATATTCTCCCGGCACCAAGAGGACAGATTCTGGGGCCCTGCCTTTCTCACGTGCAAGTGCAATTCTGCTCTGAGCCGTGACAGTAAGAACTGCACGGGGAGTTTATTATGGTTCCTATCTCAAATGGGCTCAGGGGCCAAGTGAACATGTGTTTCTGTCTAACTGCCAATCCCTGCAATTGGAGGAGAAAGCCGCGGGCTCCTGGAAGAGCCACTGGGAGCTCCCAGGGCAATCACAGCTCATACGGGGCCGGCTGGGATGCTCACACAGCATTACAATTCATAGATGATGTGCAGCTTCCCTTCCGCTGGAACTGCTTCCTGAGAAGCTCTGCTCCCCTTCCCCGTTCACTGTTAGGCCATGGCTGGCCTGGGGTGTTGGGGTCACACCCTCAATCATGGCTAGTTACCTCCACCCTGGCAACAGCCTCTGCAGGGATCTCCTCTATTTCCTGCTGGGGGGTCCTATCCATGCTGGTGTTTAATTCCACTAGAATCCGACCTCGATAGGCCACCCCTTCCTCCTGGAAGACAAATGGGTCTGGAGAAGAGGGGCAGGAAGGGGATAGAAGAGCGAGGGAATGGGAGACCCTGGAAGAGGGGTAAGAGAAGAGAGGGAGGATCACGGAGAAACTTTCCCCACTCTTTTTCCAGGCCTGACATCAAGCGCAAGCAGCCCAAACAACTGTCTGAGCCCCTCGCCGCAATGTTTACGGGCTCCATGCAGGCTCTGCAGCTCCTGGGACAACTCAGGGCAGTAAGAGGCAACTTATGGGCTGTGCAGGAGGAGAAAGGTCTCTGCCAGTTTTCTTCCTGTGCAGATTGCCCCCCACAAACCCAGGTCTGCCCCTGCTCCTCCAGATCCCTTCTCCTCCCCTCCTAACTTCCCCTTCAACAACAGCCAGAGGTCGCTCACGCTGAAGATGCAGGCTGGGAGCACTGCTTAGTGCTGGAAGTGGCCTGCTACCCCAGGAGCGACCATGCCTCTGTGCGTTGGGCTCAGAGGGGAAGGCAGACAGACACTGTGTGTTTGGGGAGATGGGCTGTCACCTACTGGTCACCCTCTCTCATCCTCCCTGTACAATTCACCCGTCTCTGGAGCAGCTTGGGGAACTGTAGGGTGCTCCCGTCAGTGAGGGGCCAGAGTCAACCCAGTGCTGTGGTGGGAATGCCAGATGCCATGCTACGAGCCTAGTGGCACGGACTCATGGCAACCCCAGGTCTTGGGAATCACGAGGACCTCGCCCCCAGGACATGCTCTCCCTGGGATCCGGGCCATGAACAGAAGGGAGATACTTACGCTCCCAGAGTTGAGTTTCTCATATGGGTCGTGGAGGCTGGTGAATTCCCTGGGGCTCCCGTAGAGGGTCAGGAAGCTGGGTCCAAAGCATGGCAGGAACCCGGAGAAATCCCCTGGAACCAAGAGAGGAACCTGAGAGGACGAAAGGGCCCAGAATGAAGCCAGCTCTCGGTGAGCAGTCAGAGCCCCTTACCTTCTATCTCAGCCCCCGTGGAGGACACCTGGGACAGGCTGATGTAGGTGGTCCCAAGGACGTCCCTCTTTCCTGCTCGGTCCCTGGAAATGCAGAGCAGACAGCAAAGGGCCTTTCTGTGTCATTGGAGCGGGGTGGGGGTGCTGCTGAGCAAAAGGTCCACCAAGCCCTGGGGTCTACGGACACTGGCTTCTGCCAGCCCAGTCAAGGGGCTCCACGGCCTGGGATCAGGGTATTTAAAACTTGGCCAAAGCTCTGGTCAACCCCTGCACTGCTGCGGCCCAAGGGAACTGTCTGCTGTAAGGATCGTCAGGGCAGGAGACAGAGCTTCCTTTGGGGCCAGTTGCAGAATGAACTCCCCCAGAACTAAGGACCATCCAGAACCTCCCCCTTCCCTGACCTGCCTTCTCTAACGTAACACAGAGCAACATGTCTATTTATTAACCCCTCGCGGGTCCCTTCCCTTCCACCCACCACAGTGTCCCTGCTGGCTCTTCCCTCATCCCACTGGCCAGCCTCACCCTCAGCTACTCCCCTTCCTCTGGGGGTAACGCCAGGATTGCCGGCTCCAGGCGGGGATTGTCCAAAGTGCTGCTTACCCGTTCAGCACGGTGAGCTTGATCTTATCACACACGGCCGGTAACTGCAATGGGAAGGTGGCAGGTTAGAAGGGCATACGTCCCAGGGGCCAGCCCCAGTGAGACATTAAATGACACAGCAAGGCTCTTCCTTCCCACGGTTCATACGGCAGGGCTGCCCTGCCTGTTGGCATGCTAGGAAGGATGCTGCCGTGTGGACTGGTGACAAAGCCATTGGATGCCCCATCTGGCTCTTCAGCGGTGGGAGCTGAGCATGGTCAGTGGACGGAGAAGCTGAAGCAATGTCTAGGGGGAGCAGAGGGAGGCAACCATTATGGGGAACTCCCCCTCTTGAAGGGGTAGTAGCTCCACAGAGCAGGTGCCTTCCTTCCTTCCCCTCCCTACAGACAGGGCTTCCAGCCTCTTCCTCTGCTGCAGCGCTGGCTCCACTCCAGCACTCCCTATGTTCCTGTGAGGAAGTGGGGATTTTCCCTTCTTATGCTGTATGTGAGTCTTACTGTTTTGCTTGAACACTGTGTACGCCTCCGTTTCCCTGTGTGTCGCACCAGTGTCTAGGTGGTGGGAATAAGCGTGGGTGACCTTTGTGGGGGCTGCCCCAGTTCCCTGCATAGATGCTATGGCCGCCCCTTCGTAACCTGAGACCCAGGAGGGGGACATGACCAGGTGACTCTTGGCCCAGGAAGCGAGACAAAGGCTGGAGGAGGAGCAACGGGCAGGGCAGGGGCCAGGCAGCTGGAAGTGAGTGAGTTTGGAGCTGGTTGGGGAGACGGGGGAGGACCAGACCTGCATCCGCGCTCCCCACCCCCCAAGATGGACCTGACTGAGGGGTCCTGTTTTCTGTACCTACAAGCTCTGATTTGGACTGTGTTCCTGTCATCTAATAAACCTTCTGTTTTACGCTGGCTGAGAGTCATGTCTGACTGCAGAGGTGGGGTGCAGGGCCCTCTGGCTGCCCCAGGAGCCCCGCCCGGGCAGACTCACTGTGGGAAGCGCACGGTGGGGCTCGGGATGCTGAATGCTCCGAGGTCAGACCCAGGAAGGTGGAAGCTGTGGAAGCTTCTTGCCCTGGAGACAGTCTGCTCACGGAGAGGAGACTTCCCCAGAGTCCTGACTGGCTTCGTAGGGAGCAGTTCCAGAGCATCGCCCGGTGACTCTGTGACAGTTCCCAGTGTCAGGAACATGTGCAGGGGAGAAACCCAGCCCCCACAAGAGGGAAAGGACATGACCTTCCACAAGCTCTGTGTGTCACTTCTCCTGCCCCCTGTCAATACTCCTGGGACTCTGTGCTGCAAATGCCGGCCCTCCCAGGGAGAGCCTCTATTAGGGTGTCTATGGCAAGAACTCCCTTGATCCTCTTTCAGGAAACGAGAATTTGGGTAATACGTGGGAGAAAGAAGGGATGCAGGGCAGATGTTCAATGCAGATTGTCGGGGCCCTGACAACATCCCCTTCCTACCGAGTCATCCATCTCACCTGGGCAGGAAAGAACAGCACCTGGTTCCACTCCGGGTTGGCATTTCTTGGCATCACTCTGGTGCAGTGCTGAGAACATTAAATGACACTATTAGAAACCAGAGATCAACACCTCTCCTTCCAGCTACACCCTCTGCAGGTCAATCACTTCCTTCACCCACCTTAGTTCCCCATATTTTCCCCCAGCAAACAAGAGTTTGCTCTCCAGGCAACACTGCAGAGCCTTAGATGAGGTTCGGTACTGTCCCATGCACCGTCAGCACCATCACCAGTTGCCTTCCCATCGTGGGATCATCAGGACTGGCTGGTATGAGTTTGCCAGGCCTCAGAGTGCCTGTGCCTATGTTTCTCCAGCAGGGAGGTTACAAGTGAGAGTCACACCAGAGACAGAAGCTGCATTTTCTACCTTCCCTGTTCTTTTCTCTCCCCTTTTGTGTGTGTTTTTCTTGGTGTGTCTTCTTAAGAAACAGGATCAGACTTTAACAACAGCAGCAGCAAGGACAGCTCCAACCCATCTCAACTAGCTCCTTCTCTTTTCCCCCAAAAGGACACTTATTACCATCTGAGAGACTGTCAAACAACGGTGCTTTTCCTTCGAAAACTGACTTCAACAACAACAGTGACATCTCCAGCCTATCTCAACTAACTCTGGGCTTGTCTTCAAGCATAGCACTACAGCTGCACCCTGTAGCGGTTTAAAGAAGACGCTACTATGCGGATGGGAGAGCTTCTCCCAAGGGTGTAGTTAATCTCGTCCTCGAGAGGCGTAGCGCTGTCTACAAAAGGGGCGAGGTCGGTGTAACTACATTGCTCAGGGGTGTGGATTTTTCACACCCCTGAGCGACGCTGTTATACCGATACAGGTCTGTAGTATAGCCCAGAGACAATTTCTGACTTTAACCAACAGCAGCAACAACAACTCCAGCTCATCTCAACTACTTTCTTCTCTTTTACCCCTCCCCCCACAAACCCCCCAAAACAGTTATTACCATCTTTAAAACCATTTAAGAGACTGTTTGCAGTGATGTTATAACTGTGTCGGTCACAGGATATTAGAGAAACTAGGTGGGTGAGGTCATATCTTTCATTGGCCCAACTTCCGATGGTGAAAAAGACAAGCTTTCAAGCTTAGACAGAGCTCCTCTTCAGTACAGAAGAGCTCTGTGCAGCTTGAAAGCTTGTCTCTTTCACCAACAGAAGTTGGGCCAATGAAATATATCACCTCCCCCACCTTGACTCTTTAAGAGACCGTCAGACAAGATGGATTTTCCTTCTAAAAACTTTCTCCAGTTAAAGGGAAAGGGAACAAGGATTGTTGTTAAAATTAAAGCCTTACTTAATACTTTATATTTCAGATGCTTTAATTGTGTTTCCTTCTCTTCTGTATCTTTAATAAAAAGTTAAAAGAATTTGTAATCGTGTGTTTGCCAGGCTGAGGTCTCTGTGTACCAAACCTTGGACCTTGTTTAACACTGCTTAATGTTGGACAGTGACTGGCTTATATTAACACCTTTGGCCTATGTATTCCATCCAAATTAATACTACAGGGCCCAGTTTGACTCTCAGCCCTCAGGGATGGAAGTTGCTTGGCTGTGCTGCTGCAAACAAATCTTGCTTGGACTCGAATAGAGCAAGTTCGCTACGGAAACTGCCGCAGGATAATAACTACCAGCCTGGCCGTGGTAACAGGAGTGAACTGGGTGACTCTAGAGCACTCATGTGTTACTATACTAATGGGATGGGGATTCAGTCCGTGGTGTTGTGTAGAAATTCCTACTGCCAGGCTTACTCTACGTGTGTATTCACGTCTGCTAGATGGCACTGCGTCATCTGTAATGAACAGGCTAGCGTGTGTCTGCCGTCTATTGGATGCAATCCGTCCTGCTCAGCTGTGTGTAACAGGCTGTATACTGCACTCCCAACAGCTAATGGGGATTCTCCTTTAGCTCTGGGGGGGGATCTGAATTCTATCGCCTCTGTTGCCATGGCATTTTTAGAGGCCACATATCTGTTACTACACTCATGTGTTAGTGTTTAGAGTACAAGACTGGCTGTTGGTGAGGAGACTGACGTTGCCTGGTGCTGTAAACACACCCCTCTCCCAAGAGGTCACTTTTCTGAGCAGAGCTGCATGTTACCTACCGTTTTCCCTGCAAAACTAACTTCCACAGAAGGGTCAGCACAGATCCTTTTGTCGACATGCATCTGGAACATGGACCTAAAGTAATGCAGGCAAGAGTCCTCCACTGGAGAGGGAAGAGAGACGCGTTCGTGTCAGATAGCTCTTGGCTGGCACAGTTTACTCCCGCTGACCGTCTGTGCTTCAGTGGGAAACCTAAAACCTCCCCTCGGCTGAGGGAAACGAGGGTCTGAAAGGGCAGAGGAAGCTGGTGACATTGGAAAGCAGGCAGGCAACATGGCAGGCCACCAGTGGGCAAAGATCCTAATGTATTTGGGAGGGATAGCTCAGTGGTTTGAGCATTGGCCTGCTAAACCTAGGGTTGTGAGTTCAATCCTTGAGAGGGCCATTTTTAGGGAACTGGGGTAAAAATCAGTCTGGGGATTGGTCCTGCTTTGAGCAGGGGGTTGGACTAGATGACCTCCTGAGGTCCCTTCCAACCCTGATATTTATATTTGTATGATTTGCCTCCAGCCCCTCTAGGAGCTGTCACTGCAGAGGGGTGAGCAACAGGGACTGTCAAACCCTTGTGCTTCCTGTGTTCTGGTAGCAGCCATAAGTGTGCTAGGTGCTGCACAAACATCAGAAGGTCCAGTCCCCACCCAAGGAGCTGAAATGACTGAGGAACAGTCCCTGGAGTCCTGGCTCCCATCCCCCTGCTCTGACTACCAGGCCATGGAGGGGTATCCTCTGCACTATATGACACATACTTTGGGGCATATCCTCAGCTCTGTATATGCGGAGCTGAAAGGTGGCCATGCATACGGGCATCGCTGCTGGCTTGAGAAGGTTGGACTCTACGGCCTCGCTCTCCGCAGGATTGTCCAGCTCCTGAGAGGAGAGAAGAGTGCTGAGAATGTATACAGGCACAGAACAACTGCAAGACAGTCCCACCAGCAGAGCACTGGTAAGAACCAGAGGATGGGGTGTGGTGTGTCTGTGTCTGAGACCAGGTGTTTCACTGCTCTAGAGAGAGCCAAAGGCACGTGGTGAGCAGGTTACTTTGCAGCCTGTGCGGTGTTAGGGTCAGATCCAGATGCCTCTGGAGCAATGAGGGCTCTGCCAGGTGCTCCAGTGGGAGGAAGATTGGGCCCTTGTGCTGCAACCGGGAGTCATCTTAGGGCTGTGTATGAATGGTGGCCTGCAGGGGCCAGAGAGAACGGCCTGTGGATGGGCAGAGCATGAAGCCAGGTATGGAAGTGTGAGAGTGCAGACGCTAACCATGAGTTGTGCCAGGGCCTGATCTGCAGAGACGCTGAGCACCCACAGCTGCCTTGACCTGCAGTGGGAGCTCAGCACTTCTGACAACGCAGGGCTCTTCTGCTGAATCACCCTCAACTCGTGTTCAAACCCTGCACTGAGATTCAGGCTAATCACTGCTGAGTCTTGCTGGTAGGTGGGTTCACTGAGTTCCAACAAGGGCCTGAAGCATGGGCGGCCGTTGGGGGACCCGGCTGCTAGAGGAGGCTAACCCCCGGCCCCTCCCCTTGTGCCCAAGGCCCTGCCCCTCCCCATCTGCCCCCCTTCTGTTCCCCCTCCCCCGCAGGAGCCCAGAGCACCCCCACTGTGGCCCCTGGCCCCAGTGCCGGGTGGCCAGGGGGCGAGGGCCCAGCCCTGGTGCACCAGGCAGCACTCCCGGCCCCCCGTGCTCCGAGTGGCGCCACCCCAGCACCAGCCGCCCTGACTCCCTGCGGGAGGCAGGCCAGCCAGCCTGGGCCAGCCATGGCAGAGCGCTCTGGGAACCGCAGGAGGGGGCCTGGCCTGGGGGCGGAGTGTGGGCAGGGCCACACTAGGCTGTTTGGGAAGGCACCGCCTCCCCCTGCCTATGTTACTCGCCGCCCATGGCCTGAAGGGGGACCCGGAGGGAAGCCTTGGAACAGCCAAGTGCAGGTGTAGGCTGTGTTCGTGTTTCGCAGATATCAGGAAACCCAAGACCTTGGGATGGAGCTGCGGTGGTTTGGGCAGTGACTCAGGATGGGGCAGGAACTCAGCGGGATCACTGCCGGTATCATGTCCCTTTCACAGGCGGTGTTTACCGGTGCCTGGTCCCCGGCTCCAAGCACACAAAGGCTGACTTTCAAGTAGCCTCTCAAGCCAGCATTCAGATGAGTCGGGTGGTAAAGGCTGAGCCATTTCCAGCTGAGAGCATGACCTGGGAGAGAAGGACGGTAGGGTCTGCGATTTGTGCAACTCACTGTATTCCTCCCACCCCGCACTCAGCTTTTATACAGTCACAGGGACCATCATGATCCAGAGAAGCTGGATGAGAGTCAACAGTGTGCCCTTGTTCCCAAGAAGGCTAACAACCTATTGGGCTGCAGTAGTAGGAGCATTGCCAGCAGATCGAGGGAAGTGATTATTCCCCTCTGTTCGGCACTGGTGAGGCCTCATCTGGAGTATTGTGTCCAGTTTTGTGCCCCCCACTACAGAAAGGATGTGAACAAATTGGAGAGAGTCCAGTGGAGGGCAATGAAAATGATCAGGGGGCTGGAACACATGACTTATGAGAAGAGGCTGAGGGAACTAGGGTTATTTACTCTGCAGAAGAGAAGAGTGAGACGGGATTTGATAGCACCCGTCAACTACCTGAAGAGGGGTATGATCTTTCACTCCATATTCTTTATGAAAATATGCTTATGATATGAACATGTCATAACTGAGATGTACTTTATGCAAGATGGGTCGTGTAGGATATCACTGGAATTTAGCTGTATGCATTGGAAAGGTTATAATTTACTGAAGGCGATTATCCTATTTGTGTGCCTGTATCATTTCTGTATCTGAAGTTAGTAATAGTGACTATGGGTACGTCCACACTACCCGCCGGATTGGCGGGTAGCGATCTATCTATCGGGGATCGATTTATCGCGTCTCGTCTAGACGCAATAAATCGATCCCCGAACGCGCTCCCCGTCGACTCCGGAACTCCACCAGGGCGAGAGGCGGTAGCGGAGTTGACGGGGGAGCCACGGCTGTCGATCCCGCGCCGTGAGGACGGGAGGTAAGTCGATCTAAGATACGTCGACTTCAGCTACACTATTCTCGTAGCTGAAGTTGCGTATCTTAGATTGACCCCCCCCCCCCCCAGTGTAGACCAGGCCTATGTATCTGTAGTTCAACTATGCTATTTTGGATGACGCCCCCTGCTAACACTTCAGGTACAACAATGGAAAAGCCAGACAGGGCGGATGGCCCATCAGCGAGGACAATGGGCTGTGAAAAGTTTTGGCCTTCCTGCAGACTCTCCATACTGCCCCTGACTCATGGACGCTGTGATACTACAGAGTCAGTTGGTCTTGTCACCTGATACTAAACATTACCTGGGACTTCTCATAACTTTCCACAGGAAGGAAAGGGAAGGGTGGGAGGAAGGCAAATGGGACTCCTCCTCTCCATGGCCTGTCTGCCCAAGAAGAAAGACTGCAAACACCACCTGAAGGGGAGCCCAGACTGAGACGGGGTCCAGTCTGAAAAGGAATATAACTGGAACTCTGAACCACAGAAACTTTGCAACCTGCCTAAAATAACATTTAGGGTGAGAATTTACATTTTGTAACCCGTTTCTTAAGTCTATTGAGCTCAGCTTGCGTACTTTGTTTTATTTGCTCAGTAATCTGCTTTGTTCTGTCTGTTATCTCTTATATTCACTTAAAATTCACCTTTTGTAGTTAATACACTTATTTCTTGTTTATAATATAACCCAATTTATGTAATTTCTAACTGGGGGTGGGGGGAAAGACGTTGTGCATATCTCCCTCCACACTGAGGGAGGGGGCGAATTTCATAAAACCTTTGGGTTTGTCCCCCTTAAAGGGAGTGGGCACCAGAGTGTTGGGGGAGCCCCTAAGGCTGAATCTTCCCAGAGCGGGTCTCTGTCTCTGTGCAGCTGGGTGTGGCCCTGCCTGTGTGCTTGGCTGGAAGAGGCTTGTGAGCCTAGCCCAGCAAGACAGGGTAAAGGGGACCCAGGCTGGCAGAATAGGCTGACTCAGTGGCACCCCAGCACATCAAGTGACACCCCAAAGGGCCCAAACCCGTCACAGGGGGTTCCAAAGAGGATGGAGCTCGGCTGTTCTCAGTGGTGGCAGATGACAGAACAAGGAGCAATGGTCTCAAGTTGCAGTGTGGGGGGGGTTTAGGTTGGATATTAGGAAACACTATTTCACTAGGAGAGTGGTGAAGCACTGGAATGGGTTACCTAGGGAGGTGGTGGAATCTCCTTTCTTAGAGGTTTTTAAGGTCGGGCTTGACAAAGCCCTGGCTGGGATGATTTAGTTGGTGTTGGTCCTGCTTTGAGCAGGGGGTTGGACTAGATGACCTGAGGTCCCTTCCAACCCTGATATTCTATGATTCTATGGTCTTGTCTGACCCCCTGGAGAGTACAGGCCAGAAACCTGCCCCACAATAATTCCTGCAGCAGATCTTTTAGAAAAACATCCAATCTTGGTTTAAAAATAGTCAGTCATGGAGAATCCATCACGACCCTTGGTAAATTGTAACTGTTAATTACTCTCTCCATTAAAAAATGACACCTTATTTCCAGTCAATTTGTCTAGCTTCAACTCCCAGCCATTGGGTCGTGTTAGACCTTCCTCTGCTAGACTGAAGAGCCCATTATCAGATCTTTGTTCCTGTGACAGGGTGCTGGCTAAGAAAATCTGAGCCAGGCTCTGTCACGCCAGCTCCAATCAAGAAAGGGGAATTGGAGCTGGCTGGCTAAGTCCAGGCCTGATTGGCAAACAGGGAACAGCTGCCGGCCTCGTTAGCCAGGGGCTACATGAAGGCTGGCAAGAAAGAAGCCAAGGGGGAAAGAAGGAAAGGGAGTGGGAACTCTTCTCTCCTGGCTGCAGGAGCTAGCAGTCCCTGAGGCTGTAATGCTGAGGCTGTTTGTAGCTAGAAGGTGGTGGGAAAGTATACTGGAAATAAAGAGCACGTGTGATTGCACCAGTGCAGAGGTCTCTGGCTGGTTTGTGGGTGCAGCAAGGGGCAGAAGTGAGGAGGGCCCAGTGGCATCTCGCCACAGTTCCCCATGTAGATACTTATAGGCTGTTATCAAGTCACACCCTTAACCTTCTTTTTGTTAAACTGAATAGATTGAGCTCCTTGAATTAATGACTATAAGGGGTGTTTTCTAATCTTGTGATGCCGTGTCCACCCCATACAGGACTGGAAGGGGCTATGGCCAGGCAGGCCTATTAACTCCACAGGCTGCACCTGAAGGAAGAACCAGGGAGCAGGGAATTGATTGCAAGAAGGTTCAGCTGGGCAGGAATAGGGGGTCTCTAAAGTCAGGAAGCTGGCAACAGAAGGGGGCTGCTGCTGGGAAAGGGCAGTCACTCCCGGGGAAGAGGGAGGGAGGAAGGTTTGGAACTGGTACACCCACAGCAAGGAGAGGAACCAGGAGTTGTAGGAAGCGGTCCAGGGAAGGAGCAGTGAGGGCTGGGAGAGGAAAGTCCAGAACTGCTGGGTTGAAGGTCCCTGGGCTGGAAGGAACCTGGAGAAGAGGGTGGGCCCAGGTTCCCCTACCAGCTACTGGGAAAATGGCACCACTGGGACAGTGAATGGAAAGTCTGCCTAGGTCACTGTAGGAATGACAGAGACTTTGAAGGATGGACACCAGAAGCGGGGACCACTGAGTGGCCTGGCTGGAGGGATGCGTCACGCAGCAACTCCTGGAGCAAGAAAGGGGCTGAAGACCTGAGAGAGAGACAGTGTGATGGCATGTGACCATGGGAAGGGGTGTCAATCTCCAGAGTGACCAGGAGGCGGCGCCACTAGCAGTGACTGGACCCTGTGACAAATCCTTTAATCATTTTCATGCCTCTTGTCTGAATCCTCTCCAATTTATCAACACCCTTCAGAACTGGACACAGGATCCCAGCAGCCGTCGCACCAGTGCCAAATACAGAGGTGAAATAACCTCTCTGCTCCTATGCGAGATTCCCCGGTTTATGCACCACAGGATCGCATTAGCTCTTTTGGCCACAGTGTCACACTGGGAACTCCTGTTCACCTGATTATTCTACACAACCTCCAAATCTTGTTCAGATTCCCTGCTTCCCAGAACAGAGTCCCCCAGCCTGCGTTCTTTGTCCCAGAGGTATACCTTTACATTTAACTGTATTAAAAAGTGTAGTGTTTGCTTGTGCCCAGTTTACCAAGTGATCCAGATCTCTCTGAATCAGGGATCTGTCCTCTCCACTATTTACCACTCCCCCAGTTTGTGTGTCATCAAGGGAGTTTGGCACTGGTGGATGGTGCTGGCTCAGTAATCCTGAAAGTGGAGTCCTACCTCTGCAGAAACGAATGTGTCCCAGGTGGCAGCAATATAAGCCATATAAGTAACTAACTGGGGATGAGTCCTTATTAGTGCCTGCTCCCCAATCCTGAGTTCATAGAGGCTAAATTTCTAAGGAGTGATAACCATGCAGGTAACCAGGTATGTGACTACCATGCAGGGAGGCAAGGGTCCCAGGTACTGTACCTATTGTGGGTACGGGGCGTTACAGCGTTGTCATGGTGACAGGTGGCACGGAGACAAGCTGGTATATGGAGTGAGGGGGATCCCATGTAAAGTGTTCTGGAAATGAGATGGAGCTATGAACGTGCCCCCTGCATGAGGCTGTAAGAGATAAACAGCGTTACTAGGCTAGCACCTGGTGGGGTGTGAGGGACGGGTGTGGAGTCCCAAGGGTGAGAATAAACGCAGGGCAACTGGGATTGGTTTGAAATCCTGATTTGTATCTTCCTTGGTACCCAGGCACTAGGAACAGCCCAGCCTATCTAATTGTCTAACGGCGCCACGAACAGCCTTCACCTACCGGGAGAGTCGTACACACGGCCAACCTCAAGCTGTGGAGAGGGAAATGGAGCATGTTAGGGGATCTGCCCTAGGAGAACAATAACACCACCTGGCATTCCTCTAACACTCTCCCTCTTAGGATCCTCCAGTGCTTCAAACCGCGCAGCCCCCCCTTCAGGTAACTAGGATCCCCGTACAGGTGGGGAAAGGGAGGCACAGAGCGGCAAAACGATGTGCCCAAACTTAACAGCAGAGCCTGGAATAGACCCTGGCCCGCTTGACTCCTTGTTCTGTACTTAAAAGCACAGCACAAGGCCATGCTGACGCTAAGGGCTTGTCTAGACGTACAATGCTGCAGCGTTTCACTGGCAGCGGCGCTGCTGTAGCACTTCATGAAGATGTGACTACACTGATTGGAGAATGTAGGCGGTAGCTATTGTGACAGGAGAAGCCCTCCCACTGACATAGCGCTGTCTACGCCGGGGGTTAGGTCAGTATAACTGCGTCGCTCCGGGGTGTGTTATACCGACATAAGTTGGTAGTGTAGATCCAGGCTATGGCGACCCTATGGCACAGCTGTACCAATGCAGCTGCATGCTGTAATGCAGCTGCTCTAAGCCCAGAGGAGAGAGCTCTCCCGTTGACTTAATTACTCCAGCCCCGTGCGCGACAGTAGCTATGTCCCCACCGGCTCTGAGGTCGGCGTAACTTATGTCACTCACGGGGTGACTCATTCACACCACTGAGTGACATCACTTATACCAATGTAAGTGATAGCGTGTACACAGACCAAGCCTAAGAGAAGCTAAATCAAAGGCAAAGTAGAGCTAAGCTGGCCGCTGTTGTTCTGGTTCTGCTCATTCCTATTGTGACACGACGCTCCATATTCTTTATAGAACTATGCTTATGAGATGAATATGGCATAACTAAGATATACTTTGTGCAAGATGGCTCATGTGAGATCATTGGAAAGGTTCTGATTTACTGAAAGTGATTATCCAAGTTGTGTGCCTGTATCATTTCTGTATCTGAAGTTAGGAATATTGACTATGGAACAATTACAAGTGTGTGTGTACAGATGCTCCCCGGGATATGCAAGACCCGACTTATGCAAAATCGCACTTATGGAAAAAGTTCCATGAGCCAGAAATAGGATTTTTGAGTTGCGGAAGTTTTTGCGTAACGTACAGGTATACGTTTCCGACTCTCACAAAATTCGAGTTACGCAAGGCTTTCTGGAACAGATCGATTGCATAAGTCGGGGGGCGTCTGTACGTGGGGAAACACCCACCAGACAGCAGGCAATCTTCCTGAATGAGCCATTTAAGAAGGACAATAGAACTCCGAAGATACTAATCTCCCACCTCCCTGAGGAGCTTCCTGGGATGCTGCATTGACACTACAAGGCCCGGTGATAATGTCACCTGATGAAAAATACCCCCTTAGACACAGTTGGTACTTTCCCACTGGAAACAAAGGCTTCCCGCCTTATGTCAATTCTATTTAAGGCTGGGAGGCAAGGCCATTGGGACTCTCCTCCATTGCCTACCCAAGAAGAAAGACTGCTGAAAGTACCTGAAGAGACAAAGGAACTGAGCTGTGGGAAAGGCAAGGGCTGAGTCCAGACTGAGACAGAGGAGACTAGTCTGTAAAGAGAAATAACTGGAACTCTGAGCTACAGAAACTCTGCATCCTGCCTAAGTCAACATTTAGGGTGAGAAATTACATTTTGTAACATATCAGAGGGGTAGCCGTGTTAGTCTGAATCTGTAAAAAGCAACAGCGTCTGATGAAGTGGGCATTCACCCACGAAAGCTTATGCTCCAATACTTCTGTTAGTCTTAAAGGTGCCACAGGACCCTCTGTTGCATTTTGTAACATGTTTCTTTAGCGAATCAAGCTTGGTTTGCATGTTTTGTTTTATTTGCTTAGTAATCTGCTTTGTTCTGTTTGCTATCCCTTATAGTCACTTACAATCTGCCTTTTATAGTTAATAAACTTGGTTTATTATTAAACCCAGTTTGTGCAATTTCTAACTGGGGACGGGGTAAGAAGTTGTGCATCTCTTCCTCCACGTTAAGGGAGGGGGCGAATTTATGAACTTACATTGTATAGATTTCTCTACAGCGCAAGACAATATTATCTGGGGTTTACCTCTTCACAGGGGGCGTGCACATGAGTGCTGGGTGAATCCTCTCATACACATCTGACTGCAGTCGTGTCTGCAGCTGGGTGTGGTCTTGCCTGGGTGTGTGCTGGAAAGGGGTTTGAGAGCCTGGCACAGCAACCCAGCACAAGGGAAACCCAGGCTGGCAGGGCCAGAGGGCTGAGTGGGACCCCAGCACATCAGGTGGCATCCCGGATTGGGGGGGTCTAACCCGTCACACCTATCATGTGTGGAACTGGGAACTGGGATGGGGGAGTTGGACTGGCCCCAAAAGAAGATTTAATGAAAAATCTTGATGTTTCAACATTTGCTTCCATTCCGATGCAGAACAAAACTAAGACCTTGTGAACTGGGGAGAGGGACTGACCAGCCCATCCCAGAATGGCGAATAGCTGGCCGTCTAAGGCATTCCCTTCATTCAGGCTAGTGACTTGAACCTTAGGGCAGGTCTTGACTATGGGGCTAAGTCGACCTAAGTTACGCAACTCCAGCTACATGAATAACGTAGCTGGAGTTGACGTACCTTAGGTTGACTTATTGCGGTGTCTGCACCACGCTGGGTCGACGGGAGAAACTCTCCCGTTTACTTACCTTATTCTTCTCGTTCCTGTGGAGTACCGAAGTCGATGGGAGAGCGATCAGCAGTCGAATTAGTGGGTCTTCTCTAGACCCACTAAATCGACCCCTGGTGGATCGATCACCATGTGTCGATCCCCTGGTAAGTGGAGACAAGCCCTTAGACTCCTACATACCAGGCGTGCTCTAGACAAGTAGCTATTCTGGCAGTCTCTTGCTCTGGTTTTGATCAGAAATCCCATCCTGGACCTGAGAAACCTTTCTGGCAAAATTTTAGTCAAAATAGATGTGTTTCTGTGAAAACGTCCAGTTTCAGAAAACCAAGATTTTGTCAAAAAGTGCCTGACCAGCTTCAGTCAGCAGTAGCTGAGGTAATTCCTGGCTGCCTAGAAAAGTGGTGACTGACTAGGAAAGAGACGGACAAAAATCTAGGAACATACGTTATAGTGGACAAGACAGACAATTTCATCCCCACGTTACCACAATGTGCCAGAGGCAGGAGCAAGGTGAGGGGGAGAGTGTTCATAGGTAGAATTTTAATGAATGTCTGGAGTAAGGATAAGTTATTGACCCACTTGAGAACTGTAACCAGTTGTGGAGATCGCTACTCGGAGACAACAGATGATTCCTAAAGAGCCTCTTGGGAGCAGGGCTGGCCAGAAAACAAGAATCCCGTTTCACACATTTTCAAAGTTTTGGCCTTTGTTTTGTTTTGCACTGGGACAAGCAGAGCCCTTTGAAACCTTTCACAAAAAAACAGAGAGCATGAGTGCACACCACTAGAACAGCCCACTGGCTAGGGCACTCAGCTGCGATGGAGGAGAAAGTAGCTCAGGTCCCTGCTCTGCCTGATTCAGAGGAAGGACATGAAGGTGGGTCTCCCATACCCTAGGTGAGGGACCTAACCACCTGGCTATTGGCTATTCTGAGATGGGCTGGTCTCTCTCTCTCTCCCTCCCTCCCAGGAAATTCTCAACCAGCTCTACTTGGGAGTGAGCATTGCCTGTATGCAGGTTCCCACATCCATGCATGCAACATCACCAGGAAAATATCTGCTGGCGTGGTCCAGTCACCTGGCTCTGCCAAGGTGATTACATCCACTGTCACTCACCTTGAACACTCCAATGATGGAATCCGCTCGCACCGCCCTTGAGTTCAGCACCTAGGAAACAAACCCAAGACTTTGGTTCACTGTTCCTGTGCTAGGAGGTGAAGACCCCATCTTCACCCCCACCCAACTGAGGGACAGCATGATGGCTCTATTACCCACAATTCCCAGCTCTGCGGTGCTGACATGAAGGGTCTGTAGGCCTGATTCTTCAATGCCTGGCACCCGTCTCATCACTTACACCGGCGTAAAATGCTACACAATCAGAATTCTCCACGCACCTTGCACAGGAGAAATGACTGCATAAGGTGCAAAGCAGAGAAGAATTGGACTTCAAGTCTTGAAAGCCCTAAATAGCAACTAGGCTCTGTGAATATAAAGTTCATCGATTCATAAATCTAAAGGCCAGAAGGAACCATTGTGATCATCTTGTCCTGCAGAACACAGGCCACCGGACTTCCCGGCATTAATGCCTTCTTTGAGTCCAATAGCTGTGGTTGAAGTAGAGCAGATGTTTTTCTAAAACATCCAATCTCGATTTAAAAATGGTCAGCGATGGAGAATCCACCATGACCTTTGATAAGTTGTTCCAACGGTTAATTATACTCGGGGTTAAAAATTTGCCCCTGTATTTACCTGGCTTCAACTTTCATCTGTTGGATTTTGTTATACCTTTGGCTGCTAGATTGAAGAGCTCTTTATTCTCAAATTTCATTTCCTCATGGGCAGGAACTTATAGACCGTGATCAAGTCACTGGATACGTCACATGCCCCTTAACCTACCCTTTTGATAAGCAAAATAGATTGAGGTCCTGGAGTCTCTCACTATAAGGCAGGTTTTCTACTCCTTAAACATTCTTGTGGCTCTTCTCTGAACCTTCTCCAATTTACCAACATCTATTTTAAACTGCAGGACAAAAGTGGACATAGTATTCTAGTATTGGTCTCACTGATAAGAGAGATTTTGAGCTGCTCTATTTTCCTAAGCACAGCACTGAAAACATTGCTTTGCCATCATTAACTGAAAATAGGGGAAGAGCGAAAATAAAATGAACGAAATTGGAAAGGAATATGGTGGCAACAGTAGAGCTTAACATTAAGATGCATAAATTAACAATTGGATACATAGTGAAAGGGATGAGGTAATTGTTTACAGTTTAATAGTTTGGTAAAGTGTTGGCACATAGCCAAGGAGAGTGAGAAATCAGTTTCAATTTAGCCTATAGTGAGTATGTTGGCAGACAAGTGTAGCCTGGGGTAAAGGTCACTCCCCCTCTGCAGGGAAGGGTCAGTCCAAAACTAGGTGAGGGTCACCAGACCATAATAGTAAACAGACCATAATACTACGACTTGTTATGTAACAGCTTTGACTGACAGCCAGATTTAGCAGTTGTGATTGGACTACAAGTATGGACCAATCAGAGAGGGTTTAAAGGTGATTGGAAGATAGAGTATGCTCATATCAGGATTGAGAAACAAGCCAATCTGAAAGGGTCTAGTGGCTGGTAAAACTGAATAAAAGGCAGGCAGTCAGCAGGCAAAAGTCAGTCAAGATGGGGAACCAGGAGAAGATCAGATCAGAAGAAAGAAACCTAAAAGAGCAAAGAACAGCAGAAAAGAAGAAGACCTGAAAGAAGCAGCAGCTGCTGCAGCAGCACCAGTGACAGAACAGAACAGAACGAGCCGTAGACAGAGCAGGGGGAGAGAAGCCTAAGGAGAGGAAGCATGCTAGTTACAGGATAGGATACAGGACAGAAATAGGATTAATGAGGGAGTATGTTTGCTATAATAAAGTTGGGTGCTGGGGTGTGTGTTTGTTACTATGTATAAAGTTTAGAGTTTATTCAGTGTTGCATAGGACTGATCACCATGTGCAGAACATAATCACCTAAGCCCTTCCAACAGTCTTTACAGGGTACTTTAACTTGTATACCCTGTGCTGTAGGATGTGCTGATAATTTGTTTAACCTATGCAATTTATATCCAGTGCTTAATAGGGATTTAGATTTAACAATTCAATTATTGCTGAACCTGTTGTCAGTAATAATAAAAATATTTTTGTTTTGGAAAAATACTGCCTGTGTGTTAATCCTTTGAATAGACGTCTGTATCTGTGTCCTCCCAGGGGTAAACAGATCAAGTCTATCCTGGGGAATTTCCTGAAGGGCATGGGGAGATCCTTGGTAAACCCTGAGAATTCTACTGGGGTGGGCCCCTCCTTTCACCTTGCTGGAACAGATTAATAGGTTAACATCTAGGGAACCCAGAAGTAAGCAACAGGAGAGCTACTCGGGGATCAATCTGTTCTTGGGGTAACAATTAATGGAGGTAAAACACCTCCATACTCTCCTGTTTATGCACACAAGGATTGCATTAGCCCTTGGGGCCACAGCATGACACTGGAAGCTCACATTCAGCTGATTATCCACCACAAACCCCAAGTGTCACTGCTTCCAAGAATAGAGTCTCTCATCCTGTAAACATGGCCTCCATTTTGTTCCCAGATGGATACATTTATATTTAGCCATATTAAAACACCATTGTTAGCTTGCACACAGCTAACCAAGTGACCCAGATCGCTCTGTATCACTGACCTGTCCTCTTCATTACTTACCCATCACCCAATTTTTGCATCACCTGCAAACTTTATCAGTGATGATTTTGTTTTCTTTGAGGTCATTGATGAAAATGTTAAACAGCACAGGGCCAAAAATCCCACTAGCAATACACCCGCTTGATGATGATTCCCTTTTTACAATTACATTTTGAGACCTATCAGTTAGCCAGTTTTTAATCTATATAATGTGTGTCATGTTGATTTTGTGTCGTTCTAATTTCTTAAACAAAATATTGTGCAATAAAAAGTCAAATGCCTTACTACTGTCTAAGTATATTACATCAATCTTATTACCTTTATCAACAAAACTTGTAATCTCATCAAAAAAAGACATGAAATTAGTTTGACAGGATCTACTTTTGTGCTCACATCATCAGAAAGAACTCCAATTAAACAGGAAAGCTCCTGGCCTTCTCCACTTTGACCCAATGATGTATTTACTTTGGGGCCAAGACCTGGGGCCAAGGGCGGCTCTGTGTTTTTTGTCGCCCCAAGCATGGCAGGCAAGTGGCTTTTGGCGGCGTGCCTGCGGGCGGTCCACTGGTCATGCGGATTCGGCGGCATGCCTGTGGGAGGTCCACTGGTGCTGCGCCATTGGCGTTCCCACTGCCAATTTGCTGCCAAAGCCGCGGGACCGGCGGACCTCCCGCAGGCATGCCGCCGAATCCGCGTGACCAGCGGTCCGCCCGCAGGCGCGCTGCCGAAAGCCGCCTGCCTGCTGCCCTCACAGCGACCGGCTTGCTGCCCCAGGCACGCGCTTGCTGCGCTGGTGCCTGGAGCCGCCCCTGCCTGGGACCCCCTTGTGACAGAGCCCCCTTGGCAAACAGCCTGCTGTTCTTTGCAAACAACTCTCATCTCAGGCCTGACAAACTCACTACACCAAACACGACTTGCAGGGTATTTATCCATAAGGAGTAACATGTAATGCATCTACAGAAAACTCACAACTTGTCAAGACTCATAATCATTATGAAATGTATGTACAGGAATACTTCAGGAATAATGTATTTCAGAAATAATGTAACTTTATTGACGGTATGCTTTATGGACTTGGAGTAAAAGTTAGTCACCAGGGATAATGTGTCTCGGTGATGGTCCATTCTGGCAGGAGGGAGCTGTCACCCCTCCCAGGTTAGCCAGTGAGGTATGCAAGGTATCCAGCCTTGCTCCATCTCAAGACTATCAATGGAAAACCATCACAGATAACTGCAAACAGTTGAAACACTTGGCAGTGAAAAAGAGACATTACAACAGACAGAGGATCTCCCTGTCTGTGAATAGAGTCAAAAGACTGTTTCAGTATAATGCCTAGTGGGGAGAGGTCCTCTGTATCCATTCGCTGAGGAGACATCTTGGGGGGCAGGGGAGTTTTCAGGAAGGTTTGGATCCTGGTTCCAATCACCGACTGAACTTTTGGGGAAAACCTCCTTTATTAGCTAGGAAAGGGAACTGTTAATAAACATAGGTCCTAGTGCGCGGTTTATGATTTTGGTTTATATTGTGATCATTTGTTTCCACCGCTCTCTTGTTTCTAGTGGAATCTTTATTCTTTCTTAAATGAACTTTTTTGTTTTATTAGAAGTGCTCACAAGTGCTGTGCATTGTACAGGTGCAGTGATTTAAGGTCAAACTGGCAAACTGGGGCAGAAAGAAGTTACAGGATTTGTGTGAGTAGCTGGTGTCAGGGGCTGGATGTCAGGAATACTTCAAAGGGACTTGGGGACTAGGGGCACCTCTTGTTAACCCACAAGGCAAAGACAGGGCTGGCCTAGCCCAGAGGAGAGGGCTTAAGTGTCTGAAAGGCTGGTGATTTCAGGAAGCTGTCACCCACCCACCATTGGCAAGGCTCCCTCATGCCGGAGGTAGGGGGTAATAAGATGATTCACTGTCACACAGTGACTCACTGTGTCACAGGGTAGTTTTGCGAGGGAGTTTAGAGGGGGAGTATGTGTGTGTGTGCCTAGATACACTTAACATTCTTTAAACTTAAAGCCAAAAACACCCCCTGATAAAAACAAAACAACAACAAAGAAACATGCTTCAGATGTAAAAAGAGAATGCAGGCTGACGTCCATCAACAGAGTGGGGGCTACCCAGTTTATTGCAGCATGTATGATTACCTGCCCTATGGGCGGGTGGCGTATGTGTGCATTCGGTGCAAGGAGCCCCTGGCCCTCACAGACCATGTACGGGCTTTGGAGACCAGAGTGGCTGAACTGGAGGAGCTAAGGGAGTCAGAGAGGTACACAGATGAGACTTTCCAGGACTCAGTAGAATGGCCCCACCCCCGGTCTGACAGCCTCTGTGCTGTTGAGGAGGATGAAAGTCTCAAGGAAGGAGAACATCCAACTGGAGCAGACAGAAATGATCCCATAGTTGGAACCCTCCTTCCAGATGATGTTGGGGTATCCTCTCACACTGAGGATAGCTCTTCAGGGGAGGGAACTCCAATTATTAGGAAGAGACAGGTAATAGTTATGGGGGATTCGATCATTAGAAACATAGATAGCTGGGTTTGCGATGACCAAGAGAACCGCATGGTGACTTGCCTGCTTGGTGTGAAGGTTGCGGAACTCTCGAGACATCTAGACAGACTTATGTGTAGTGCTGGGGAGGAGCCGGTGGTCGTGGTACATGTAGGTACCAATGACATAGGGAAGGGTAGGAGAGAGGCCCTGGAGGCCAAATTTAGGCTGCTAGGTCAGAGATTGACATCCAAATTAAAAAGGTCGTAGAGTGGTTTTTAAACTAAGGCTGGGGGAAAGCTGACAGGTGCGTAGGAGCATGTGGTTTGAACAGAGACACCCCTTAGGGGAGGATCTATTAATGGAGATTCTCTATGTCCTAGTAAGGAGGAGAGGAGGAAGATGATAAAATACGGGTAGGATCTGATGAGAAACAGTCAAATGAAAAAAAGTCCCAATCAATTAGATCATGTAATGGCAGACAGCTAAAAAGTGACAAGTTTTTAAAGTACCTATATACAAATGCTAGAAGTCTAAATAATAAGATGGGTGAACTAGAGTGCCTCGTATTAAATGAGGATATTGATGTAATAGGCATCACAGAAACTTGGTGGAATGAGGAAAATCAATGGGACACAGTAATACCAGGGTACAAAATATATCGGAAGGACAGAACAGGTTGTAGTGGTGGGGGAGGGGCACTATATGTGAAAGAAAGCGTAGAATCAAATGAAGTAAAAATCTTAAATGAACCAAATTGTACCACAGAATCTCTATGGATAGTAATTCCATGCTCAAATAATAATAATATATCAGTAGGGATATATGACCGACCACCTGACCAGGATGGTGATAGTGACTGTGAAATGCTCAAGGAGATTAGAGAGGCTATAAAAATTAGATTAGAGAAGCAGTGAGAGACAAAAAGGCATCCTTTAAAAGTGGAAGTTAAATCCTAGTGAGGAAAATAGAAAGGAGCATAAACTCTGGCAAATGAAGTGTAAAAATATAATTAGAAAGACCAAACAAGATTGTGAAGAACAGCTAGCCAAAGACTCAGAAAGTAATAGAAATTTTTTTTTTAAAGTACATCAGAAGCAGGAAGCTGCTAAACAACCAGTGGGGCCACTGGACGATCGAGGTGCTAAAGGAGCACTCAAGGATGATAAGGCCATGGCAGAGAAACTAAATGAATTCTTTGCATCAGTCTTCATGGCTGAGGATGTGAGGGAGATTCCCAAACCTGAGTGTAGCAGATCTCGAAGACTCACCGGTGTGGCACCTCCTGCTGGTCATCTGGGAATTAGCTCTTTTCCAGGCTCAGAGCGCCCTCTGCTGGCCGGTGTCTCACCTGCCTCAGTCCCTGTGTCCCTCCCGGACCCCGGTACCCTTTTACCTCGGGGTTCTGAGACCAGCAGGTTTAAAACGAACAAAAGGAAGTATTTCTGCACACAACACACCATCAACATGTGGAACTCCTTGCCAGGGGAGGTTGTGAAGGCCAAGACTATAACAGGGTGCAAAAAAGAACTAGATAAGCTTATGGAGGGTAGGTCCATCAATGGCTATTAGCCAGGATGGGCAGGGATGGTGTCCCTAGCCTCTGCTTGCCAGAACCTGGGAATGAGTGACAGGGAATGGATGATTTGATGATTACCTGTTCTGTTCATTCCCTGTGAGGCACCTGGCATTGGCCACTGTCAGAAGACACGATACTGGGCTAGATGGATCTTTGGTCTGACCCAATATGGCTGTTCTTATGTTCACCCCAAGAACAGTTCACCCCTCCAAGGGTCAAATAAGAGAAGATTTTTCATGAGTCACTGGTATGTTTTGTTGTGGCCCCCTGGGTACCTTGATCACTCAGATGTTGCTCCTGGCTCCAGTCTCACACCGGTGTCACTTGGGAGTAAACCCATTTAAATCGATGCTAGGATACTGTGTCCAATGGACATGCTGGCTGCTCTCTGTTTCCCCGGCACATCACGTCTGATTCACTCTTTCACAGATTTCAGGGCCAGAAGGGATCATTAGGTCTTCTAGTCTCTGTTATGCAGTGCTAAGTCATATGCCTTACTGTAGCGGGGCGGTCGCCCGCTCCAGCCCTGGAAGGGTTAAAGCCAGCCCTGGGAGAGGGCTGAGGCTGGGAAGGAAAGCCTGGGCTGATTGGGGAAGGCAGTAACTGCTGGGGCCATGCCCCAATCAGGCCCAGCTGGTCCCTATAAGAGGCTGTGAGCCAGAAGCCCAAACAGTCTCTCTCTGCTGGTAGAGAGAGAAGGGCCTGGCTGCCTGGGAGCCGACCAGGGTACCTGGAGTGGAGCAGGGCTGGGGGAAGGCTAGAGGAGCTGGGGAGCTCCAGCCTGGAAAACCCCCAGGCTGCGGGCCTAGCAGAGGGCCTAAGGCAAGTACTGGGGTTGCAAAGGGGCAGCCCAGCAATAGGTAGAGACAGCAGGTCCAGACCCAACCTTGCCTATGATGAGTGGCTGACACTGCAGTCTGCCCCAGGGCGCGGGGGTGAGTTGAGGACTGGCAGTAGCCTACGACTGAGGCGAGGTGGGGGTAGTGGGTGGGGGTTCCCCTGAGTGGGGAGACCTGGAGAAACAGTGGGGGTACTGCCAGGGGGCAGCACCCACTGAAAGGGTCACCCGGGAGGGACATGGGGGGCCAGCGGTAGCGCGACACCGGCCGACAGGGGGTGCTCCGGAGGCTGGAAGCTAATTCCCCGAAACAACCTGCAGGAGGCGCCGCCGGGTGAGTCTGCGCCTGATTACACTTACCAAAGGCTAAGTCTATTACATCTACTCAGTTACTTTTACCCACCAACGTGTAACCTCGACAAAGCAAGAAACCAGGTTTGTTTGACAAGCCCTGTTTTCCATAAAACGATGTTGACCAGTATTTATTATATTCCCAGCCTTTAATTCTTTATCAGTTGACTCCCAAATCGGCTTTTCCTTTATTTTCCATCCAAGATTGATGTCAGGCTAACTGGCCTATAGTTACCCTGGTCCTCCCACTTACTCTTTTTGGGTACATCTACACTGCAAAAACACCCCACAGCAGTGACTCTCGGAGCCTGGATCTACACACTCTGAATTGCTGGACTTGTGCTACAGTCTAAAACCAGTTGTGGAGACGTTCCCAAATGGGCTGGAGCCCAGAGCAGAGGGTGGGCTTCAGAGCCCAAGTGGGAACATCTATGTGACTATTTTTAGTGCCATAGTGCGAGCCCTGTGAGCTTGAGGCTGGAAACCTGGGCTCTGAGACACGCTGCCACGGATTTTTCCCAGGATAGACATAACTTTTGAATGCTGGCACAACATTAGCACTCTTCCAGTTTTCTGGAATTTCTTGAATACAACTGAAGTGTTGTCTGTGGAATTCAGCACCACAAAAACAGCCTATTGTGGGGGCAAGATTTTACTTCCTGTCCTTAGATGGAGTTGGCTTGGGGCAATATGTTTAGTCTCATCTCAGGACAAAAAACCCTTGTTAATCTATAGTTGCTTTGACCCACTCCACCCTTGTACCAAGACTCATGTTCAGTGTCCCGTGATAGCCATGTATGGACCATGGTTAATTCTTATGCAGTCAGAAGACACCACTGAGCATGCTCAGGAAATGCATAGTAATGGCCTACTAACGCTGACTGACATCAAGTTTAGCCCATCAGCAAACAGACTCAACACCAACTGTTAGAAGAAAAGAGTTAGAGGGCAGGGTGTTTCAAGGTTCTCCAGTGCCAAGAGAGTAAAAGGGGGGACTCAGGTCAACCAGGTAGAAGAGAAGTGATGTGAGGTGTTTCCTGCCCTTCATCTGGCCTATACCTGGAGTAGCTGGGAAGGTCCTGCCAGTGAGCTGTGAGATGCAAGAAGCCAGCTCCAGAGGTAGAGGGGTTCTAGTCTCACTATCGTACCTGTATGTTTATGGTCTCGTCAAAGAGCTGAGTAGGCGTCTCATGGAAGTTCTGGAAAAATATCTGAGAAAAACGGAGAGGTAAATTTAGCGCAGTCCCAAACCTGCCTGCGCTCTCTGGGGAGCTCAGGATTTCGCTCACATGCAGCCAGGGTTGTCAATTTTGGTTGGATGTATTCACAGAGGTTTCATCACATGACATAATCTTATACTCCAGGACATAATCCAGACTCCAGGATTTAGTTGAGGATTGGTCCTGCTTTGAGCAGGGGGTTGGACTAGATACCTCCTGAGGTCCCTTCCAACCCTGATATTCTATGAATCCTGGAGGGTTGGCAAACCTACATGCACCACCCCATACTAGTCCCCTCAGGAGTCCAGTCCAGACACTGCCCTGGGGAGGGAGACTATAACTCACAGGGATGGCTGCATCCCTCCTCAATCTCGCCTCCAACTCCCTCAATAACTGGTGCCCTGGGACCATCCTATGTTGAATTTGGAATTGGCTCACAGACTAGAGGGCCCTCTCCAGCACAGGCTTGATAAGTCCACAAAAGCAGGTGTGGAACCACATGATGCCCACCCACCTCATTAAAATAGGGGTTGTTCCCCGTTTTGATTCTCGTCCTGTACACGTGGTCTCCGATGAAGACCTTCACCACGGGCTTTATGTTGTTTCCCTGGAGCTGGCGGCCTTCAATGATCCTCACACGCACCTGCAGTGAGAAATACAGCGGTATGATTTAAAGGGTCTCAGGGCAGGGATGTTCTGTTAGCCCAGCTGGGCTCCACTGCTGGAACTGGTCCCAACGCCACCCTGACCTGAGGCGCCATTGGAGGCGGGACATGCCAATGACAAAGCAACCCCAGAATAATAATATCCATTTCTGTTATTTCCCAAGGCATCAGCTCCATCCAAGGTAGCAGGATGAAGCCCATGGATGAAGGAACATAGAGCTGGGATCCTCATATCCTACTACGGAGAGGGAACTAATTCTGGCACACTAGGTCTATCGCTGTGGGAAAAGGACCGACTTGGCCATTGAGACCCATGTACTGACCACTTTTACCATTGGGCCTGGGCTATATTGGGGGGGAATTTCTCCTTGACGGAGCTCATCTTGCCACGGTTCGCAATACCTGGAAGTCCTGTTTTTTGTCTGCGAGTTCTCTTCTGGAATTTATTCTGCCGCTGATTCCTTCCCTCTGATGATCCTTTCCTGTGATACTCTGGATGGCTGCGGTGACCCCACCGTGTGCCCCTGGAGAGGGTCAGAAAGGGAATGGATTGGCCTGGGGTGGATGACCTGGAAGAATAATCCTTTCCCACAGAGCAAGTCAGAACAAACATTCTCTGCTCCTCCTTTGGCAGCTTTGTCAAGGATGGTGTCAGACATGGGAGCTTTAATTTCACTGGTTTGACACAGAGTGTTCAGGGTCAAAGCAGTTAAGTGAGAATCTGGGACACAGACCATTGGATGTGAGGCGCCTAAGAGCATGTCCCATTATAAATGCCCCATTACATGCAGTCTGCATGATCTCAATACACACGTACCACATTGTGCCAATGGGGGGGTGAGCTCTGATCTTCACAGGGATCAATTGTGAGTCCTGCTGTGCACCTGCACATTTGGGTAAGAGCTAAAAGGAGATCCCGTAAATCCCTGAGCAGGCTGCCCATGTTGCTGGAGGCTGCGCAGGGTGTCAGGGGCTGCATCTGGGCTGGGCAGGGGGAGGACTGAATGAGCCTGGGCACTGCCCCTCACAATTCGTCGGTTCCAAGGCCAGAAGGGACAACTGTGATCATCTCATCTGACTCCTGTATCCCACAGGCCAGAGACCTGCCCCACAATAACCCCTAGCACAGGTCTGAGAGAAAAACAGCCAGTGATGGAAAATCCACCATGACCTTTGGTAAGTTTTTTTTCCAATGGTTAATTACTATTGCTGTTAAAAATGTATGTCTTATTCCAGTCTGAATTTGTCTAGCTTAACCTCCTAGCCATTGGACTGTGTTAGATCTTTCTCCGCTAGACTGAAGAGCCCATTATTTAATATTTGTTCCCTAGGTAGATACTGACAGACTGTGATCAAGTCACCTCTTAACCTTCTTTTTGTTAAACTAAATAGACGGAGCTCCTTGAGTCTATCACGATAAGGCAGGTTTTCTAATCCGTTGATCATTCTTATGGCTCTTCTATGAATCCTCTCCAATTTATCAACATCTTTCCTGAATTGAGGGCACCAGAACTGGACAAAGTATTCCAGCAGTGGTCGCACCAGTGCCAAATACAGAGATAAAATAACCTCTTGACTCCTACTCAAGATCCTACTTTTTACGTGTCCAATGATCACATTAGCCATTTTGGCCACAGCATTTTCCTGGGACCTTATGCCTGGCCCCCCAGTTATTTTTAGTCACTGTTTCCCAGGATGGAGTCCCCCTGTGCTGTAAGTATAGCCTACATTTTTTGTTTTATATTTAGCCATATTAAAACACATATTGTTTGCTTGTGCCCAGTTTACCAAGTGTATCCAGATCACTCTGTATCAGTGACCGGTTCCTCTTCACTATTTATCACTCCCCCAATTCTTGTGTCATCTGCAAACTTTATCAGGGATGATTTTAGGTTTTCTCCCAAGTCATTGATAAAAATGTTAAATAGCGTAGGGCCAAGAACAGATCCCTGCAGAACCCCACTAGAAACACACCTGCTTGATGAGAATTGCTTGTGTACAATTATATCTTGAGACCTATCAGTTAGCGAGCTTTACATCCATTTAATGTGTCCCATGTTAATTTTATATCGTTCCCATCATAAAATTATATAAAGTTAGTTTGACAGGATGTATTTTCCATAAACCCATGTTGATTGGCACTAATTATATCACCCTCCTTTAATTGTCCCATATCAGCTGCTCTATTACCTTGCCCAGGATCAATGTCAGACTGACAGGCCCATAATTACCCAGGTCATCCCATTCACTGTTTTTAAAACTTGGCACAATATGAGCCTTTTTCCAGACTTCTGGAACTTCCCCAGTATTGCAAGACTCATTGAAAAATCAACATTAACAGTCCAATGAGCTCCTAAGACAGCTCTTTAAAAACTCTTGGATGCAAGTTATCCGGAGTTGCTGATTTAAAAATGTCTAAGGCCTGGTCTACACTAGGAGCTTATATCGAATTTAGCGCCGTTACATCGAATTAACCCTGCACCCGTCCACACCAGGAAGCTACTTAGTTCGAAATAGAGCTCTTTTAAATTCGACTTCTGTAATCCTCGAAAACGAGAGGAGTAGCGCTAAATTCGAAATGGCAATATCGAATTAGGCTAGGTGTGGATGGAAATCGACGGTAATAGCTCCGGGAGCTATCCCACAGTGCACCACTCTGTTGACGCTCTGGACAGCACTTCGAGCTCGGATGCTCTGACCAGCCACACAGGAAAAGCCCCGGGAAAATTTGAATTCCTTTTCCTGTCTGGCCAGTTTGAATCTCATTTTCTGTTTGGACAGCGTGGAGAGCTCAGCAGCACTAGCAACGATGCAGAGCTCTCCAGCAGAGTTGGCCGTGCAATCTAATAGAAAGAGGGCCCCAGCATGGACTGATCGGGAGGTGTTGGATCTCATCGCTGTCTGGGGCGATGAGTCCGTGCTTTCAGAGCTGCGCTCCAAAAGAAGGAATGCAAAGATCTATGAGAAGATCTCTAAAGCCATGGCAGAGAGAGGATACAGCCGGGATGCAACGCAGTGCCGCGTGAAAATCAAGGAGCTGAGACAAGGCTACCAAAAAACCAAAGAGGCAAACCGACGCTCCGGATCCCAGCCCCACACATCACGTTTCTACGAGGCACTGCATTCCATCCTAGGTGCGGCCGCCACCACTACCCCACCAGTGACCGTGGACTCCGAGGATGGGATATTGTCCACGACCGGTTCCTCCTCGGAAATGTTAGGTGACGGGGAAGATGAGGAAGGAGATGAGGAGGACGAGGCAGTCGACAGCGCTTGCACCGCTGATTTCAACGACAGCCAGGAGCTCTTCATCACCCTTACCGAGATCCCCTACCAACCGTCCACAGCCCTTACCCCGGACACCGAATCAGGGGAAGGATCAAGCAGTGAGTGCTTTAAACATCTAAACATTTCATTTTAACATAAGTGGAATATTTATATTGTTAAGAATGGGCTTTTCAGTCACTCAGTTAAACATAGAAACTTTTATTTATAACAAAACAGGAATAATAACTATTTCAGTAATTTGTTGTTCATGATTTATTTGGCTTAGTAAACTTTTTACTACTAACTATGTATAGAAAATCAAGTACTGTCCGGATATTCATGATTAGTCCACAACACGGCCCCTCCACTCTGTAGTCCGTTATGCTCAACTTAAAGGAAAAGGCGGTCAATGTGCCCGGGAATGGACAGACAGTCCTCCTGGGATAGCTCCGCATAGCTCTCCTGGAGGTACCGCTCCAGCATGCGCACGAGGTTCAACGGCAGGGCAATCTTGTTTGGTCCCCCGTGGTAGCACACGTTCCCACGCCATGAGTCCATGAGGTAGTCGGGGATCAGTGCGCGGCACAGCATGGCGGCATACGGCCCAGGCCTCTGCATGCATTCACGCAGCATCCTTCCCCTCTCGGTCTCCGAGATCCTCATGAGGGTTATGTCACACATGACGCCCTGCTTTAAATTAGGGAGGGGAATGTTAGTATTTGGACTGCTTTACAGCCACGCGGTGGAGGCGGCAGAGGGGCAGCATACAGGGATCTTTCCCGGGGACAGCCGCGAGGTGGTGGGACAGGGGCAGAGCTCATGCTTCCCTGATTGCTGCCAGCAGAGAGTGGCCTTGCATTCAGTGCGAAAGGAGCCCAGTGCTACTATTACATGTTTAAGCTGCCACAAGTCTACGGCTTACCATGTTTGCCCGCAGCAGAAGTAGAGGTGTCCTGCAACGCTTCTCTGATCGCAACTGCAGGACCCCAGACACATAAGGCGAGGGCCGAAAATTCGACCTTGTCCTGAGTGCGCATGTGAAAGGTGCAGTGCATGGTGTTGTTCACAGAGAAAGACTATGCTCTTTGTTAGCAACTTCATTTATCTGTCTCAGGAATTTACTCCCTTTTTCCCATTCCCACAGACACATCTGCGACTGTCTCCCAACCCAGCCTGGCATCACACTCCCAGAGGCTAGCGCAGATTAGAAGAAGGAAGAGAAAAACTCGTGAAGACATGTTTTATGAACTTATGGAGTGCTCACGAGAGCAGGCAGCCCAGACGACACAGTGGAGGGAGAACTTGTCACAAATGCACAGAGCAGTCATGGAACGGGAGGAGAGGTGGCGCCAGGAGGACCAGCAGGCTACTCAAACCCTGCTTGGACTAATGAGGGAGCAAACGGAGACGCTCCGGCGCCTAGTGGATGTTCTGCAAGACCGGAGGCAGGAGGACAGAGCACTGCTGCTGTCTATCTCTAACCGCCCTCCCCCGCCACCAAGTCCCACACCCCCCTCACCAAAAGTACAAAGAAGGAGGGGCGGCAAGGGCCGTTAAAACTGTCAGTCGGCCACTGCACACTGCTGCAGCAATGGAAGGCTCTCGTTCCAAACTTTGAAAAGTCCTTTCCTACCCATCTCACACTAGCCCATGTCCAAGTTTCCTTCCCCCCCCCCCTTTTCATGTGCGGTTCGTAATAAAACATCTGTTTCTGTTAAGTACTGTTTCCGAGAGTGTCTTTTGGAGGGGATTCTGTCTGAAGGGGGGGAAGGGGTTTGTTACTTGGACAGGACAGTCACCTGTAGCAGGCTACAGAGGCGGGGGCAGGTCCAGCATCAGGACACATACACAGCACAGTCACCAGTTACCCTGGTCAGTCTGGGAGGCGGTTTTCTTGTTCTGGGGTGCGAGGGGGTTGATCTGTGACTTTGTGTCGGGGGAGGGCAGTTAGAGATCCTATGCCGCGGTCCTTATCCTGGATCACAGAGCCACGCAGCAGGGGATCTGTTACCCTCCGCCCCCTGCCAGAAAGTCACTTGGCCGACACATACATCCAGTCCCGCCCAGGACTGCTGGCAGGCTGCGTTGAAACAACCAATGCAGCACTGCGGAGCCTGTCATTCCCGGACTTTAGAAGCATCATTTGCATCAAAACAGTAAGCCCGCCCCCCGCCACAGTCTGCGTCCCCGGTTTAAAACATTCCCGCGAAAACAGTAAAAAAGAGAACCTTGTTCATTAACAGAACAGAACAGATTTTATTTGTTGGGAAGGTGGGGAAGGGGGTATGTAACTTGGAAGGATAGTCAACAGTAACTGGGTAAAGAAACGGGGGCAGGTTCAGCATCTGTGTCCACAAAGTAAAAAGTCACTGGAGACCCTGTTCAGTCAGGAACCTGGCTTTCAAAGCCTCCCTGATGCACAGTGCGTCCCGCTGTGATCTTCTAATCGCCCTGCTGTCTGGCTGGACGTAATCAGAAGCCAGGCTATTTGCCTCAACCTCCCACCCCGACATATAGGTCTCCCCCTTGCTCTCACACAAATTGTGGAGCACACAGCAAGCAGCTATCACAATGGGGATATTGGTCTCGCTGAGATCACAGCGAGTGAGTAGGCTTCTCCATCTGCCCTTGAGACGGCCAAAAGCACACTCCACCACCATTCTGCACTTGCTGAGCCGGTAGTTGAATAGTTCTTTCCCTGAGTCCAGTGCGCCAGTGTAGGGCTTCATGAGCCAGGGCATTAGCAGGTATGCAGGGTCCCCGAGGATGACTGTAGGCATCTCCACATCCCCAACAGTTACTTTGTGGTCCGGGAAGTAAATACCTTCCTGCAGCCGTCTACACAGACCAGAGTTCCTGAACACCCTAGCGTCATGAACCTTGCCAGGCCATCCAACGTAGATATTGGTAAAACGTCCCCGATGGTCCACCAGTGCTTGCAGCACCATGGAAAAGTAGCCCTTCCGGTTGATGTACTGGCTGGCCTGGTGGTCCGGTCCCAGGATAGGGATGTGAGTCCCATCTATAGCCCCACCGCAGTTTGGGAATCCCATCTCGGCAAAGCCATCTCTGATGAGCTCCACGTTTCCCAGGGTCACTACCTTAGATAGCAGTAGCTTGACGATTGCCCTGGCTACTTGCATAACAGCAACCCCCACGGTAGACTTGCCCACGCCAAACTGGTTAGCGACGGACCGGTAGCTGTCTGGCGTTGCGAGCTTCCAGAGGGCTATGGCCACTCGCTTCTGGACAGTCAGGGCTGCCCGCATCCGGGTGTCCTTTCGCTTCAGGGCAGGGGACAGCAACTCACACAGTTCGAGGAAAGTCCCCTTCCGCATGCGAAAGTTGCGCAGCCACTGGGATTCATCCCAGACCTGCAGCACTATGCGGTCCCACCATTCCGTGCTGGTTTCACGGGCCCAGAATCGCCGTTCAACAGTATCAACAAGACCCAGTAACAGCGAGATGTCCTGGGCGCTGGGTCTCATGTTCTCAGAGAGGTCGGAGCTAGTGTCCGACTTCATGCCGTCACGGTAGTGCCGTAGCCTCCTCTCATGATTGATCTGCAGCTGCCTCTGGTACAGGTGGAGGAGAAGCTGCGAGGCGTTGAGAACTGCCACAACTGCAGCGATGGTCGCAGCGGGATCCATGCTCGCACTGCTGTGGCGTCCGCGCTGTCAGTAATCAGAAAAGCGCGCGAAATTATTTCCCGCCGGCGCTTTCAGGGAGGGAGGGAGGGAGGGAGGGCTTGAGTGACGGACGGATGACGACAGGCGCCCAAAAGCACCCTCGACACATTTTTTTACCCAGAAGGCATTTGGGGCTCGACCCAGAATTCCAAAGGGCAGGGGGGACTGCGGGAACTGTGGGATAGCTGCCCACAGTGCACCGCTTCCAATGTCGACGCTTGCCCCGTTAGTGTGGACTCACAAAGTCTCACAAAGTCGAATTACTGTCCTTAGTGTGGACACACACGTTCGACTTAGTAATATCGATTCCACATAGTCGAATTAACTAAAATCGAAGTACTCTCGTAGTGTAGACAAGGCCTAATTTATTTGGTTCCGTTTAACATCCTCATGGCATACTAGTAGAATGGAAAGCGTGTTATCATCACCATGTGAAGAAATTACATCCCAAATACGTTTTTATTTTGTCCCTAATGCATGCCAGAAATATTTATTGAACACGTCTGCCTTTTCTGCTTCATTACTTATAATTCTACCATTTCCACTGAATAATGGACCAATACCATTGTCAGGATTCTTTTTGTTCCTAATATTCTTAAAAATCTCCTTTTTATTGTCCTTCACTCTGCTGGCCATAGATTTCTCCTTCTTCCCTTTGCTTCCCTTTACAATTTTCTACAATTAATAGCTTCTGATTTATATTCATTACTATCAACTTCCCCTGTCTTCCATTTGTTATGTATATATTTTTTATTTTTCATATCCACCTTCACTTCTCCTCTAAATCAGGTTGTTTTTTTTAAAACTGGTATGGCCTTCTTTCCTGGTTGTGGGATTGTGGCTTTTGGGACACCTGTTACAGTGTTCTTAAACAATTTCCAATGATGTTTCATATTTTCCTGATTAAATTCTTCCTCCCAGATTATTTGGATCATAATTGTTTTCAGTTTTGTGAATTTGGCTCTTTTTAAAGCACCAAGTATCTATCTATCTATCTATCTAGTCAGGACTTTATTCTGTTTGCACATTATATAGGTGATCAAATCATGATCCTCTCTACCTAAGCTACCATTAATTTTTAGTCCTGTGATCAGTTCCTCTTTATCTGTTAAGATGAGGTCTAATATAGAATTCCTCCATGTTGGATGCCACACTTTTAGATTTAGGAAATTGCAATCTATAATATTTAGAAATTCCAGGGATGTTCTGGTACTGGCAGCATGAGACGTTCAACAGGTATCACTCAAATTGAATTCCTGCCCACTGTGTCAGCCCATGTCCAAGTGCTAGTGCAGAGAGGGAAGCAAGCTATGTTAGCCAAAGGGCTGCTGCTTCACTTCCCCATGGGAGCAAGGGGGAAGTAGGGATTAGACCATGATTCACGAAGTCAGTGTGGCCCCAGCCCACAGAGATTAGAGTTGGCAAAGGACCTATCCGACCTTGCCCATCCTCTCCTGAGCCAGGTGGTGCTGTCCCATGTGGCTCATTCTCCAGGGCTTTGTCCAGTTCAGTTTTACATGACGCAAGTGATGGGGCCTCTACCGCTTCTCTTAGGAGATGATTCCACATGGCACAGGGAGGAAATGGGCATCATAATGGTCTCTGGAACTGGTGGGAATGGTCACATTCTCATCATGGGGTGGGGATGTGTGAGATGGAGTCAGGTTGGGGGTACTTTTCCCCTCCCCCCCATGCTTTTCCCCTCACAAGAAACCAAGGCCAAGTTGATCTGGAAAATGTAAACTTGATAAATTACATTTACAGCACAGGAAGGTCCTATCAGCAGATGCTCACTTACCTTCACCACTGGCTTTTTGTTTTCCTGGCTCCCCTATGGCCTTGAGTCCTGGAGGGGTGTAGGAGGCACTTAAATTGGTGGTACACTGAAATTCAACAACAAATAGAATTAAACCACCTCCATTGGTTTGGGTGTAGGTGGGGTGACACTATTCAAGGCCCAAGAGCAGAGGGTACCCTCCCAGAGTTCATTCCAGAGTTGCATACACATCCCATGCAGGCTCTGTTTGTTTCCAATACGGTAATGGCCCCAAACACTATGCGTTACTCTAAGGGTGCATGGGGCTTTTCCTCTGGTGCAGAGATCCTCAAACTGTGGGATGCGCCCCTGTAGGGGGGCACAGAGGAACGTGCACGGTGTGTGTCTGGGGTCTGGGCCATCCCCATGAGGGGGCAGGGAAGGAGCGCCGCCCAGCTCCGCTCCTGGCCCCAGCTGCCAGCCCCGCGCCAGGGGCTCCACTCCTGACCCTGTGCCTAGGAATAGACTGTCAGTCCCACTAGGCTGTGCCATGCTTGGCCAGAGGGGGCACTGTTACACTGATGCACCGCCTCACAGGGTCCTTAAAGAAAGAGACTTTGGGGAGAAAAATTGGCTACTGAAGTGAGCTTATCATTATGGTTGCCACCCCGCCCATCTCCTGGGATGCAACCATCATGATGCCGAGCGATGTCCTAACCAGACCGGGCCAGAGAGAGGGACCCAGATGACATCACCACTCTGCCGGCTCTGGCTGGATCCCAACCCCTACCTGGGATGAAATGGGATCAGACTAACAGCAGCTCCAGCCAACTCAACTAACTTCTTTCCCCCCCCAAGGACAGTTATTACCATCTTTGATACTATCTAACAGACTGTCAAACACGGGGGGAAGTGGGAGGTTTCCCTTCTAAAAACTCTCTTCAGCTAAAGGGAACGGGAACAAAGGATGTGGTTCAAAGGAACGCCTTACTTAATGTTTTGCATTTCAAAGGCTTTCACTGTTCCCCCCTATTTTCTGTACCTTTAGTAAAAGGTTAAAATGTTGTTTCCTGGTGGATTTGCCATGGTACAAAGCAGGCTGAGATCTCTGCATACCAAACCCCGGACATTTTTGGACACTGTTTGACCTTGGACAATGACTGGGTTACGGTAACAACTTTGGCTCATTTGTTGCATCTATATAAGACCACAGGATACCCCTTCTCTAAAGTGAGGGTTACCCTTCTTACTTACGCCTGTCGGCTGGTGGCCACTGTCCAGAAGGGGCAGGTCCTTCAGGGTGAGGATGCTGCTTGGTTTTGCAGCAAGAGATGTTAGAAATACAGTAGCAGAGCCCAGATCCCTGGAGGATAGAAACACCTGCTTGTCAGTAGCACTAACATTCCCCCCATCAATCCCAGGAAGGGAGTCTCACCCTGATGGACTCAGTGAGGGTCTCAAGGTGTGAGAATGGTAGCCAGTGTTCTGCTTTTAAAGGATGGAGGAGCCCTGTGGCCCAGCGATTAATGCCATACAAAAGATTTGGTTAGATTCCTCAGTGCCAGACTCCACTCTTTGCAGGGAGAGGGTCCTGGGCAGGGGCAGGGGCTGGTACATTCCAATTTTGAGGGGCTATTTGGGGGTAGAGCAGAATTGTTGCTACTTGGAAATGACCATTTAGTCTTTGTCTTGCCCAGGAAAGGCAGCAAAACTTAGGTCAGGGGTAGCTGGCATGTGTTGAATCCAAGCTACATGGATTTAGTTGAGACAAAGCTTTAGAAGAAGGAACAAGGTCTCTGGTCTCCTTGGCTGGAAGGAAAATACTGTAGTATGTGTGTGGGAATGGGGGAGTACGTGTGGATACACAAGGCTGCAAAAGGATCAGGAAGGGCCCTCCCCCAAAATTGCCCAAGAGGCTCCGTCTTTACTTGCTGTTGGCGATTCACCTTTCTGTAGCCAAGTGACCCCACTCCCGGAGTTGTATGTCCACAAAGGAAGCGCTGTCCAGGGGCTGATCACCCAGGAACCACACCAGGGTCTGCAGGGGAAGCAATGCAATATACACTTCACCATGCACTGTGGGTCTGATCCTGATCTGACACTGGAGTTACTCCCGATTTACACCGGAGTGACATCTGAATCGAGCCCCGGAGAAGGGCAAGGAGACAAAGGCAAGCAGGTCTAGAATTGTTGCCCAGGTTAAACATAAATAGTGCCCACAGCACTGCAACCAAGTGGGGATGCTCGTGAGTTTGTAGAGGGAAGCCTGGGCTGGCAATCAGGAAAACCCCAGGCCTTGTGAGAGGGCCTCCAAATTAATTGTGCTGCCCCTTGCAATTGCCTGATGAAAAACAGCTGGAAGACCAGCCCCCTGGGGGCTGTTGGTTGGCCCCTGTTGCATGTCTGCTCTCTCTTGGTCACTGCTTCCCTGTGGGCTCAGTTTTGACCTCTTCTCTTACTAACCCATGTTGCTCTGTCGTCTGCTATTCTGGGTATGTCTACACTGCAAAGAAACACCTGCAGCAGTGAGTCTATAGACCCAGGCTCACCGGGCTCAGGCTACAGGGCTAAAAATAGCCGTGGACATGTTCCCACTCGGGCTGGAGCCCGGGCTCTGAAACCCAGTGAAGGGGCAGGTCTCAGAGCCTGAGTGCCAATGTCTACACAACTATTTTTAGCCCTGTAGCCTGAGCCCTGTGAGCCTGCGTCTATAGACCCAGGCTCCAAGACTCGCTGCCGTGGGTTTTTTTTTTTTTTTGCAGGGTAGATGCACTGTGGCCTGGGGGACTTCGACTCATAGACTTTAAGGCCAGAAGGGACCATTGTGATAATCTGCTCTGACCTGCTGCACGTTACAGGACACAGAACCTCACCTACCCGCTCCTGTAACAGACCCCTAACCTCTGGATGAGTTACTGAAGTCCTCAAATTATAGTTTAAAGACCCCAAGTTACAGAGAATCCACCATTTACTCTAGTTCAAAGCAGCAAGTGACCCGTGCCCCATGCTGCAAGGAAGGCGACCCCCCCCCCCCGGGTCTCTGCCAATCTGACCCAGGGACAATTCCTTCCTGACCCCAAATATGGCGATCATTTAGATCCTAAGCATGTGGGCAAGGCCCACCAGGCAGATACCTGGGAAATTATTCTCTGTAGTAGCTCAGATCCCGCCCCATCTAGTGTCCATCTCCGGCCATTGGAGATATTTCCGGCTAGCACAGATCGGCTACGTGCCATTGTAGGCAGTCCCATCATACCATCCCCTCCATAAACTTATCAAGCTCAGTCTTGAAGCCAGGTAGGATTTTGCCCCCCACTGCTCCCCTTGGGAGGCTGTTCCAGAACTTCACTCCTCTGATGGTTAGAAACCTTTGTCTAATATTGAGCCTAAACTTGACAAATGTGCTCGCACCATGGAGTCTGCCAGGCTGAAACAGAGGCCTGAGGGGAATGCACTGACCTACCGTGACAGTATGCACCCATGTATTCACACCCTACACACTAGTGTAATAATCCTTGTACAAGGCATGCTTAGAGGTATCACTTGAGAACTGATAAATTTGCTGGTCAGTATTATCATAGTAAAGTGCACATAGTAACATTATATGTAAAGTTATGAACGTAAGCTGAAATCATGACTGAAGTATGTTTCCCAGATCAATCTGGAGAGTGGTTAAACCAGTTTCTCAAAGACAAAAGGGCAAGCTGACACGCCAGCCAGGTATCAGCAAAGCTAATGGACCTTTACCTACCCAGTGTCTGGTCTTCGGCAAGGAAGGGAGGCAGGGACAAAGAGATCTGCATCTTAGCAAAGAAACAGCATGAAGTCTCCTTCTTCCTGCAGACTGCCTGTCTCCTGGTTTTTAGCTGGGAATGCTTTTCAAAGAGGGACTAAAAACTATAAAAAGGAGGGGGCAAACACCCCAAGGCACCCCCTCTCTCTCCCTACCCATCTCATTCTCTGCATCTGAGAAAACAAAGGAAGCAGCTATTGGACTCTGGGGGAGGGGAACTGACATGAAGAGTTTGGTCAGTAATGCTGCTGGACGCATGCGGTGAGAAACTTTGCTTTGGAACTAATATAGTTTGTTACATTAGACACTAGAACGTGTTTTATCTTTCTTGTATTTTTCTTGTAAGCCTTTCAGACTTTTATGCCTCATTGCTTGTACTCTCTTAAAATCTCACCCTTTGTAGTTAATACACTTGTTCTATTGTTTTATCTGATATAGTGTGTTTAAGTTAAAGTGCCTAGATAACTCCATTTAGGGTGGTAAGTTGTGTGTATATTATTCCCTTGAAGGAATAATGGACTTAATAGATTTGGACAGTCTAGGAGAGGGATGGGCAGTACAAGACATACATTTTTGGGGGGAAATTCAGGACTGGGGGTGTGCTGGGGTCACCCTGCAGTATAACCATGGCTGGTAAAAGACAGAAGATAACCCAAGTGTGACTGGCAGGCTGCAGTACATGCAAACATCTGGGAGTGACTTGCATGCTGGTGGCTGTTTGAGAGCAGTCCACATTGGAGGCTACAGCAGCAAGGCACTGCAAAGGCATCCCAGGTTACAGGACAGGGGTGACACAGCCGCTCACTGGTCTGGATTGTACCCTGATATATCCCACCCATTTCAATCTTTTCTTTGACCACCCTGTACTTGTAGGTTTCAGATATTCATACATGGTTCAGTCATGGATTGCAAAGATTTTAGGGACCTATATGATAAGGTCAGGTTCTAGGATCTTGTAGAGAGCCATAGGGCTGGTGGCAGGTGCTAGGAATAATTTCTGCTGACTCATCTGACAACCAGATGGGAGAAAGCATCTGTGGGGTGTGTGTGTGTGTGTGTGTGTGTGTGTGTGTGCGTGTGTGCGTGTGTGCGTGCGCGTGTGCGTGTGTGCGTGTGTGTGTCAGTCAGACACAGGCAGAGGGGGGACACTCTGCAGGGAGGGATAGCTCAGTGGTTTCAGCATTGACCTGCTAAACCCAGGGTTATGAGTTCAGTCCTTGAGGAGGCCACTTAGGGATCTGGGGCAAAATCAGTACTTGGTCCTGTTAGTGAAGGCAGTGGGCTGGACTCAATGACCTTTTGGGGTCCCTTCCAGTTCTATGAGATAGGTAGATCTCTCTCTCTCTCTATATATATATATATAACACCACCTGCTCACAGGGTCTTACCTCATTCCAAGTGGGATTCTGTTCCTTCTGTATCACTCTTGTACTTCTTGTGACATCTAAGAGAAATTAGACATACCATGGATTCCCAGCGTGCAGCTCCATGGAAGTGGCGGTGTCTGAAAGTGTGTGTGAGGAGAGAACACAGCCCATGTTTATGGTGTTCTTTGGGTCAGGTCTCTTTTTCTTATGATATCCAGTGTTGACCCCAGCCTGCTTTTGCAGGGAACAACCTTGCACTGGGAGGGAGATGGACTGGATGAGTGAATAGGTCTTTTCCATCTCCAGGCTATTTCTTAAATTCATAGATTCCAAGGCCAGAATGGACCACTGTGCTCATCTAGTCTGACCCCCTGGATATCACAGGCTAGAGGACAGCCCTGGAGGTCAAATGCCATAAGAAGCCTAAACTTTCAAAAGTTTCTAAGGGATTTGGATGGCCAGTTGCCATTAATTTTAATGAAATCTGGGCATCCAAATCTCCCAGGAGGCTTTGAAATCTCAGCCTTCATGTTTACGAATCTACGTTTTCTTCTCTTGCTTTAGTTTTGACCTGCTTTGTGCTTCAGGCAGACACCTTAAAGATGCTGCTCTGAGCCCCTTTAACTCCTGAAGGCACTTCCCTTGGGGAATCCTTGAGACACTCCCCTCTCAAGCCCGCCTCTACCCTAAAGTCTGTGGATCCCATCAAAGGGGGAGATTGGCCCTTTCAGAGAGAGCACCTGGGCCTGGGGAAAGAGAGGCCAGGTGAGTGAGAACTCGGAAGCTGCCGGAGGGCCCAGGGTCCCGCGGGGGGGAGGCAGTGAGAACCTGAGAGGAACTGTCTAAAAGAGGGCCTCCAGGGAGAAAAGCTGAGGGGGGTAGTGCTCTTGGAACAGGGCACAGAAGCAGGAATCAGGAGCTGCAGGACTTCCCGGGGAGGGGAGGCCATGAGAGTCTGAGAGGGAGAGGGGGGAAATCCCCTGGGAATTGTAGCCAGGGTGAGATTTTGTTTGGTTTTGTTTAAGTTTGGACAATAAACCTGCGGAAAAGGTGGGTGTGGCAGAGTCGTTACCAAGATGGGGAGAACCCTGCCTTGTTACAATCCCCAGCTGCACGGAGGGGCTTCTTGTCTTGTCCTTATATACTTAGTAGATTCATTTCCCCTGTGCCACCCAGCTAGGAAGAGGAGGAGGCCCTTAATGTCCAGAGACCACTTTGTGATCCTCAAACAAAATGCACCCGAGAAAGGCAAAGGATGATCAGTTATCTCCTGGAAAATGCTGAACGAATTACTGTTACCTCTGAAGCTGGCAGACACGTGTGAGTCAGGTGTGGTGAATTTTGCAGTTGGGATGTTAGCAGACAGAATGACGAGGTGTAGCATTTCTGTCCCACCTTCTTCCCAGCAAATGGCTTTATTCTGCAACGATGCAAGCCCGTCAGTTCTTTCTTATTTCCCCTTCACTCTGCCCCAGCCTGTTTTTGTCCTGCAGGCGTGCTGTTAGTAGTAATAGCTCCTGTGTTTACAGCTTACCTCCTAATGCCACTTGGTGGTTTTGTCTCAGAAGTCCTGTCTGTACGGAATGCGATTTCCGTTTCCAGGAAGTAGATCAGAACAAGGAGTGACATCATATAGAGGAAAGGGTCAAATAGTGCATCCAGGAAGTGATGCCATAATAGGAAGGAAAGAGGCTTCCATTCATAGACCAGCTATGTTCAGCTGTTTAATCAGTGATATGGTTTTTGAGGTAAAACCTGAGATGCTGACCACGTTGGGTATTGGTAATACCTGGACACTTTCTGGTACCTTGAACAAATTCCCACTCTGGTACCTGCATTTGGCCTGCCTTTTCAATTGGATGGTATGCTTTTTTCACTGTCTGACAGAGACGTTATGTAGTGTTGATATGAGTTGTTGAACAATGGCCAAGCTACTCTCCAGAGTTGGCTACATTTAACTGGTGGGCAAATAAACCATAAGCACCCTCTTTCTTAAAATGAAGCTTTGTTCTGTATTGAGTCACTTATAACATTTTGAAGACTTGATATAATAATAAGTAATCATTTTCAGACAATGTCCTTTCCTTCTCTGAAAATGTACCTAGCTACCAAGAGTGTGAGGCTTAACTAATGTTTAAGTGCTTCGAGATCCCTGGAGATAGAGAATAGCAATTAGTCAACAGAAGATCTAATTATTTATTACTGCTTATTTCAGCAGCTTATAGAAACTTCCTAAGCAGAGTGATAGGCTGCTGGGGACCCATGCAAACCCTGAGGGAGAAATTCTGCCCCCTTGAAGTGGAAGGGGTATTTTGCCACTGACTTCAATAAGGCCTGGGTTTTCAGCCTGACCATCTAAGTGCCCCTGTTTCACCTTATCATGGGATGTGTCATGCTTCAGTAGCCAGTTATGTGGTTGAAACAAGCTATGTGCTGGTATTTAAGAGCATAAGAACATAAGAACAGACATACTGGGTCAGTCCAAAGGTCTATCTAGCCCAGTATCCTGTCTTCCAACACTGGCCAATGCCAGGTGCCCCAGAGGGAATGAACAGAACAGTAATCAGCAAGTGATCCATCCCGTCGCCCATTCCCAACTTCTGGCAAACAGAGGCTAGGGACACCATCCCTGCCCATCCTGGCTAATAGCCATTGATGGACCCTATCCTCCATGAACTTATCTAGCTCTTTTTTGAACCCTGTTATAGTCTTGGCCTTCACAACAACATCCTATGGCAAAGAGTTCCACGGGTTGACTGTGCATTGTGTGAAAAAATACTTCCTTTTGTTTGCTGCCTATTAATTTCATTTGGTGACCCTTAGCTCTTGTGTTATGAGTAAATAACACTTCCTTATTTACTTTCTCCACACCAGTCATGATTTTATAAGCCTCTATCATATCCACCCTTAGTCATCTTTTTTCCAAACAGAAAAGTCCCAATCTTATTAATCTCTTCTCATATGGAAGCTGTTCTATACCCCTAATCATTTTTGTTGCCCTTTTCTGAACCTTTTCCAATTCCAATATATCTTTTTTGAGATGGGGCGACCACATTGCATGCAGTATTCAAGATGTCGGTGTACCATGGATTTATATAGAGGCAATATGATATTGTCTGTCTTTTTATCTATCCCTTTCTTAATGATTCCCAACATTCTGGTCGCTTTTTTGACTGCCGCTACACATTGAGAGGATGTTTTCAGAGAACTATCCACTATGACTCCAAGATGTCTTCTTGAGTAGTAACAGCAATTTAGACCCAATCATGTTGTGTGTATAGTTGGGATTATGTTTTCCAATGTGCATTACTTTGCATTTTTCAACATTGAATTTCATCTGCCATTTTGTTGCCCAGTCACCCAGTTTTGTCAGATCCCTTTGTAAGTCTTCGCAGTCTGCTTTGGATTTAACTATCTTGAGTAGTTTTGTATCATCTGCAAATTTTGCCACATCGCTGTTTACCCCTTTTTCCAGATCATTTATTAATATGTAACAGACCCCTCGGGGACACCACTATTTACCTCTCTGCATTCTGAAAACTGACCATTTATTCCTGCTCTTTATTTCCTAGCTTTTAACCAGTTCCTGATCCATGAGAGGACTTACTTTGCTTAAGAGCCTTTGGTGAGGGACCTTGTCAAAGGCTTTTTCAAAATCTAAGTACACTATATCCACTGGATCCCCCTTGTCCACATGCTTGTTGACCCCCTCAAAGAATTTGAGTAGATTGGTGAGGCATGATTTCCCTTTACAAAACCCATGTTGACTCTTTCCCAACAAATTATGTTTATCCATGTGTCTGACAATTTTCTTCTTTACTATAGTTTCAACGAGTTTGCCCGGTACTGAAGTCAGGCTTACTGGCCTGTAATTGCTGGGATCACCTCTGGAGCCCTTTTTAAAATTGGCGTCACATTAGCTATCCTCCAGTCATTTAGTACAGAAGCTGATTTAAATGATAGGTTACAAACCACAGTTAGTAGTTCTGCAATTTCACATTTGAGTGCCTTCAGAATTATTGGGTGATACCATCTGGCCCTGGTGACTTATTACTGTTTAGTTTATCATTTTGTTCCAAAACTTCCTCTAATGACACCTCAATCTGGGACAGTTCTTCAGATTTGTCACCTAAAAAGAATGGCTCAGGTTTGGGAATCACCCTCATATCCTCAGCCATGAAGACTGATGCAAATAATTCATTTAGTTTCTCCGCAACAGCCTTTTTGTCCTTGAGTGATCCTTTAACATCTCGATCGTCCAGTGGCCCCACTGGTTGTTTAGCAGGCTTCTAGCTTCTGATGTACTTAAATGTTTTTTTGCTATTACTTTTTGAGTCTTTGGCTAGCTGTTCTTCACATTCTTTTTCGGCCTTCCTAATTATATTTTTACACTTCATTTGCCAGAGTTTATATTCGCTTCTATTTTCCTCACTAGGATTTGACTTCCACTTTTTAAAGGATGCCTTTTTGCCTCTCACTGCTTCTTTTACTTTATTGTTCAGTCATTGTGGCACTATTTTTAGTTCTCTTACTATGTTTTTTAATTTGGGGTATACCTTTAAGTTGTTCCTCTAGTATGGTTAAAAAGTTTCCATGCAGCTTGCAGGGATTTCACTTTTGGCGCTGTACCTTTTAATTTCTGTTTAACTAACTTCCTCATTTTTGTGTAGACCCCCTTTCTCAAATCAAATGCTACCGTGTTGGGCTGCTGTGGTGTTTTCCCCACCACAGGAATGTTACATTTAATTATATTATGGTCACTATTGCCAAGCGGTCCAGCTAGATTCACCTCTTGGACCAGATCCTGTGCTCCACTTAGGACTAAATCAAGAATTGCCTCTCCTCTGGTGGGTTCCAGGACTAGCTGCTCCAAGAAGCAGTTATTTAAGGTGTCAAGAAACTTTATCTCTGCATCACGTTCTGAGATGACATGTACCTAGTCAATATGGGGATACTTAAAATCCCCTATTATTATTATTGAGTTTTTAATTTTTATAGCCTTTCAATCTCCCTGAGCATTTCACCATCACAATCGCCATCTTGGTCAGGTGGTTGGTAGCATATCCCTACTGCTATATTCTTATTATTTGAACATTGAATTAATCTATGATACAGTCTGGTTTATTTAAGATTCTATGCTTTCTTTCACATTTAGTGCCCTTCCCCCACCAGCGCGACCTGTTCTGTCCTTCCGATATATTTTGTACCCTGGTATTACTGTGTCCCATTGATTATCCTCATTCCACCAAGTTTCTGTGATGCCTATTGTGACGTTGCACTCTATATGATTTTATGAAAATATGCTAATGAGTGTGAATATAATGTAACTGGAATATGCTTCATGTGTAAGCAGTGTCAGGATGAGCTCTACCCTGACATCTGGTGGTGAATTATGGCGAGTGTGGAAAAGAACTCCAGGGGCTGATCTTGTTTGCATAGGCACACCCACTCGCCTGGCATGGAACAACAGCAACTGAAAGTGGTTACTTTGGCTGGTGTGGGATCCCCAGTTTCTCTATTATTGGGGCAGGAAGAATAAAGTTTTGTTACCCTGATTCTGTGAATCAAGGCCAGTGGAACTGTGGTATGACAGAAGGACTGAGTGAGTCCTTCACCATTACCTAAGTAGCACTTGCTTGACAAGGGGCATGGGTTACAAAACCCAGTGAATTGAGAGAGGATGGGGACAGGTATTTGTACCTGATGGTATGGGCCCCCTCTGAGGGTTTGAAACACCAATTGCACCATCTCCTCTCTCCACTGTTGAATGTCAGAGCTAACTTTGATTCCATTAGGAGTCTAGTTACAGGCTGCTGAGCTGACTTCACTTTGGGCCAATGGTGCACCAGCACTAGGGCTCCCCTACTATTGAGCTGAAATCACTAAGAGCTGAAATCACAAAAGAGCTAAAGTTATTAAGAGCTGAGATCACTGAGTGAAGTGTTAACAAGTGGGGGAGCCTGAAGCTATATTGCTCAGCAGCTGGCGGAGCAATTTGTGGGGACGACTGGAGGAGCAGCGAGCGGCGCGGAGCCTTGCGGGGCCGGTTGGAGTGGCCCAAGGAACGGCGAGCGGAGCTGTTTGCGGGGACGGCTGGAACGGCTCACAGGTCGGTGAGCGGAGCGGAGCGGAGTGGAGCGGAGCAGCTTGTAGAGCGGAGCAGTTCGTGGGATGGCAGGAAAGTGGACTGGCTCGTGGTGAAGGCTGCGGCGGAACCCCCACGGAGAAACAGACGGCTGGCCAGCCTCGGATCACGTAAGGTGCCCCTTAACACCCTGCGTGCCCCCCCTTTTTGCTCTGGGGCTGCACTGACCAGGGACAGAGACTTTGGGGGTTGTTGGACTTTTGGGACTTTGGGTGGTTGCTGGACCCAAGAGACTTTGGGGGTGTTGGACTCAAGAGACAAAGGGAAAGGACACAGCCCAATTTGCTGGGGTGGGTTTTGCTCATGGTTTGTGTTATGAATCCTGTTTGGTGTTTTTTCCAATCTTATGCTGATGTCGTTTACCTCATGTTATTAAACATTTTCTGCTACACTCAGACTCCGTGCTTGCGAGAGGGGAAGTATTGCCTCTTAGAGGTACCCAGGGGGGTGGTATGTAATTGTCCCAGGTCACTGGGTGGGGGCTCGAGCCGGTTTTGCATTGTGTTATTGAAACAGAACCCCTAGATACAGAACCCGGCCCTTGTTGCTGCCAACTTAGATGGGCAGAAGGGTTACATTTTTGGGGGCTCGTCCGGGATTCCCTGGGTCAGTACCCCTCGCAAGCACCTGTTGAGTGTTCCACTGCATTGGGAAACAATTGTGGTTATATTTTGAGGAAATTACTGTTTGTATAATGGCTAATATGTCAGGTTTGTTGGGCCCCGGCCCTGCAGCCTCTAGCTCAGGGGCCGCAGCCTCAGCCAATGATTGGGCAAAAGCACTGGGGCAAATATTGGAAAAGGTTGTGCTGTCCCAGGCTATGTTAAACTCTTGTCGTGAGTTAAGATTATTTGCTGGGGCAGAGGAGTTTGAACCCTGGTTGGAGCATACCACTGAAATGCTGCAGGAGTGGGCCGTACCTGATGCAGAAAAGCGAAGATGTCTAATAGAGAGCCTTAGTGGCCCAGCATTAGATGTGATTCGCACCCTGAAGCTCATTGACCCTGGGGTCAGTGTGAAGGACTGCCTAGAGGCCCTTGATCATACCTTTGGGAGCGTAGAGGGCCCTGAAGACAGTTACTGTAAGTTCCTTAATTCCCGACAGCAAATTGGCGAGAAGATTTCAGCCTATATACAGAGGCTGGAGAGACTGCTTCAGAGAGCTGTCATGAGGGGAGCAGTAACTGCTGAACAGATGGATCGGACCAGACTGGCTCAAATTGTAAGAGGAGCTCAGTATCAGAACCCGATTCTACTCCATCTCCGGCTAAGAGAACGACGGGAGCATCCCCCAAGTTATTCCCAGCTGATAAAGGAGGTCAGAGAAGAGGAAGAAAGGCAGGCTGCCAGCGAGTTTTGGGAAGCCCAAACATTGGAGCCAGCCGGCACAACACCACTGCAAACGGCTAGTGTACTGATGGTGAGCACCACAGAGGAACTTGCCCAACAAATGCAGGTCCTGACAGAACGGATAGCTGAACTGCAAAGCACCATTGACCGAGCTAAGACTTCCAGGAATAAGGCGCCTCTGACTGTGGCGATGGAGAAGTCAGCATTTAGAGCCACCATCCCACCTGGGCGAAGGGGGAAAGGACAATTCTTCTGCTACCGATGTGGTCAGGATGGACACAGTGCTGGCAAGTGCCATAATGAAGAAAACCCCTCCTTAGTGTATGGAAAGCTAAGGATCAGTTGGGAGAGATCCGGTAGCTGCCAGAGAGTCCGGGGACGGGGACCACCCAGGCCTGCAGGATTTGAAGATTCCCCCAGAAGCGACCGTCCAGCTGGGATCCCCGCAGGACTGATAGGGCCTCGAGCAGAGGTCATGGTGAAGATTGAAGGGGCGGAGTGTAAAGCCGTGCTTGACACTGGATCTCAAGTGACTATTATATTTCAGTCATTCTACCAACAGATGCTTAGGCACCTGCCTATACAGCCACTGACTGGCGTTGGTCTGTGTGGCCTCAGCATGGATGAATACCCCTACCAAGGGTATGTCATAGTGCACCTGGAATTCCCAGAGGAGGTTGCTGGGGTAAGAGAAGAGGTGGACACAGCTGCATTAATATGCCCTGACCCTAAAGGGACCTCTGATGTGTCTGTGCTGATAGGGACCAACTCCAGTCTCTTCAAGGTGCTCGCGGATTACTGCAGACGACGGGCTGGGGACCAGTACCTGAATACCCTGATGATCCATACGCTTTGTGCTGAAGCCTATAGGAAGATTGAGGGTGCTAAAAAGGAGACATCTGAGCTACCGATTGGGGCACTGAAGTACATGGGCACAACCCCCTTAGTAGTGCCTGCAAGGACAGAGCAGGAAGTGCTTGTCATGAGTACCCGGCTGAAAGGCAGTAAAGGGGCATTAGCAATGGTAGAGCAGCCAGTTGAAGGAGAGCTCCCAGAAGGAGTGCTGGTCCCCAGTGGAGTCATAACCCTACCTGCTGAAGCCCAGGAAAAGGTGACTATACTGATTGCTAATGAAACAAGTCGAGATGTTGTTGTGAAGCAAGGACAAAAGATAGCAGACCTCTTCGAGCCTGAATCAATTGTAAAACCCCAGTGTGAGACTCAAGTTCCGACAATAGACCCGGCAAAGTTTGACTTTGGAGATTCACCGTTGTCCGAGGAGTGGAAAGATCGCCTGAGGAGGAAACTTTGTGAAAGATCCAAGGTGTTCTCATTGCATGAGTGGGATGTGGGATGTGCAAAAGGAGTAGAGCACAACATCAGACTACATGACTCTCGACCTTTCAGGGAGAGATCTAGGAGGATTGCCCTCTCCGAGATGGAAGATGTGCGACAACATCTTCAGGAGCTGGCTGCGAATGGCATCATTACAGAGTCCCGCAGCCCATACGCCTCACCCATTGTGGTGGTCCGTAAAAAGAATGGGAAAATCCGGATGTGTATTGACTACCGCACCCTAAACCGCCGTACTGTGGTTGACCAGTACACAATGCCCCGAGTCCAAGATGCCTTAGACTGTTTGCTAGGAAGCCAGTGGTTCTCTGTGTTGGATCTTCGGAGTGGATACTACCAGATCCCTCTGGGTGAAGAAGATAAGGAGAAGACAGCCTTCATCTGCCCATTAGGGTTTTATCAGTTTGAACGCATGCCCCAAGGGATTTCTGGAGCACCTGCCACATTTCAACGTCTTATGGAGAAAATTGTGGGAGACATGAATTTACTGCAAGTGTTAGTTTATTTGGATGACCTGATTGTGTTTGGAAGAACCTTGGAGGAGCATGAAGAAAGACTTCTTAAAGTGCTTGATAGGTTAGAGGATTATGGTTTGAAGCTTTCAATTGACAAATGCCAGTTCTGCAGGACCTCAGTGAAGTATGTGGGTCACATCGTGTCCCAAGAGGGTGTGAGTACTGATCCCGATAAAATAGAAGCACTCACTACATGGCCATGTCCAAGTAACTACAGAGAACTCAAGACCTTTCTTGGGTTTAGTGGCTACTACCGCAGATTTGTGAAAAACTATGCTACGATTGTAAAACCTCTGAATGATCTTACCAGGGGATACCAGTCCAGCAGGAACAAATCTAAGACCAAGAATAAGGGGAGGTCCCCAAAGCCTCCTGTGCAGAGACACTATGGCCCCTTCGAACCATTTGGGCCACGGTGGGATGAGAGATGTGAAAGGGCTTTTCGAGAAATCATTACTTGCCTAACTCATGCTCCAGTCCTAGTCTTTGCTGACCCAAGCAAACCATTTATCCTGCATACTGATGCCAGTTTGGAGGGTCTGGGAGCAGTACTGTACCAGGAACTGGAAGGAAAACGTAAACCTGTAGCCTTTGCCAGCCGAGGACTGTCTGATAGTGAAACTCGCTATCCCACCCACAAGCTGGAGTTCTTGGCCTTGAAATGGGCCATCACTGAGAAATTTCGAGACTACTTATATGGTGCTCAGTTCCAGGTGTGGACCGACAACAACCCACTGACCTATGTGTTAACAAGTGCTAAGCTGGATGCTACAGGGCAAAGATGGGTGGCCGCTTTGGCTAGCTATGACTTCAGCATTCAATACCGATCAGGGAGAAGCAATGTAGATGCAGATGCATTGTCCAGGCGTCCACAGGCACCAGGAGTTGCTGTGATACCCACAGATGGAGTGAGGGCTATTTGCAGTGTGAGTCGCCGGGAGCCAGAGTCCCATGAAAGTCTTCATGGATGTGCTGCCGAAGCTTTGGGCCTGCCCCCTGAATGCGTGCCTTCTGCTTCAGTGAACTATATTGCGTTGGACCAATCTCCTTTGCCCATGCTCAATGCGGCTGACTGGCAGGAAGCCCAGCTACAAGATATTGACATTCGTGATACACTACTTGCCAAAAGGGAGGGGCGAAGCCCAGCTGTGGTTGTCCCACCTAACCCGGAGGGTAAACTACTATTGAGAGAATGGACCAAACTAAAACTGATTCAGGGAGTGCTACACCGAGTGACCACAGACCCTTTACAAAAGCAACGAGCACAGCTAGTGCTGCCAAAAGAGTACAGAGCCCTGGCCATGAGGGCCCTGCATGATGACTTTGGCCATTTAGGGATGGAGAGGACCCTGGAACTTATTCGTAGTAGGTTCTATTGGCCTCGGATGGCTGAAGATGTTCGCAGGAAATGTGAGACCTGCGCTCGATGTGTTCAAAGGAAAACTCTGCCCACGAGGGCTGCATATCTGAAGAACATCACCAGCAACAAACCTCTGGAGCTGGTATGCATTGATTTCTTGTCTTTAGAAGTAGACAAGAGAAATATTGGGAACATTCTAGTAGTGACTGACCATTATACGCGATATGCGCAGGCATATCCCACACGTGATCAGAGGGCCATCACTGTTGCTCGAGTACTGTGGGAGAAATATTTCTCAGTTTATGGATTTCCAGCCCGGATACACTCGGATCAGGGGCGGGACTTTGAGAGTCACCTTCTGAAGGAGGTGCTGAGGATAGCGGGAATTAAAAAGTCTAGGACAACGCCTTATCACCCTCAAGGTGATCCACAGCCAGAGAGGTTCAACCGAACCCTATTAGATATGTTGGGGACTTTGCGGCCAGAGCAGAAGGCAACCTGGAGCCAACATGTCGCATTTCTGGTGCACGCCTACAATGCCACAAAGAATGATGCTACAGGAGTCACCCCATATCTCTTAATGTTTGGGCGAGAACCAAGATTACCCATAGACCTGTGCTTTGGTGTATCAGAGGATGGAGATAGCTATGAAACTCATCAGCAATATGTATCCCGACTAAGAGAAAAGCTGCGGGATGCTTATCACTTAGCTACATCTGCGGCTCGGAAGAACGCAGACCGGAACAAACATCGATATGATGCTAGGGTACGTCTGCAAGAACTCCAGCCGGGGGACAGAGTCCTGCTGCGAAATTTGGGTATTACTGGCAAACACAAGATAGCTGACAGATGGAAGGCAATACCTTACTTGGTGATGGAAAAGCTAGGAGATCTGCCGGTCTACAAGATCAAACCTGAAGATGGTCCAGGGCAGACAAAGACAGTGCATAGAAACCTTTTGCTCCCTGTGGGGGAATTGGTAGACACCCCGTATGAGATGGGCCACAACAGGGCAATCGGGCGGAACGAAGGTGCTGGACCAAAGCTGCCCTCCAACGTGGACAGCCAGCCCCCTGCAGCTAACCTACCCCTATGCAGCACATGCGAGAGTGAGTCTGAGGAGGAAGACACAACCATGGTGTATCCTGGGATGGAGACAAGATTTCAGTCTCGATCAGCATCAAAAGAGAGCTCCTCCTCTTCCGCCCTAAACCCCATGGCAGAAGTATTTAGGCCCATTCCTGACACCACTGGGCCACTGGTGGGACCCCCATGTGATGACACACACAGGTTATTGGACAGTGGAGACATACAGGTGGAGGATGTCCTGGGCACCTTGGACCCTCCACTGTTAGAACTAGAACTGCAGGGGCCTATGCCAGTAGCCGAGGGGCCCTCAAAGGAAACCTCCCCATCTGTCGTTCAAGACGCTGTCCACTCTACCACGGTAACAGAGAGTCTCAATAGATGAGACAGGGTAATAAGACCAGTAAAACGGTTGACTTATGATGCACCTGGGGTGACTAGTGAGGAACCAATATGTTTAGCACACAGGCTTGTGGAAGCTAAAGTGGGCTATCTGAGGCCCTTTGGAGGGAACCAGTGAGTTGGTATATAGGGTGTGATTTGTCGGGACGACAAATTCTCGGCTGGGGGGAGGATGTAAGCAGTGTCAGGATGAGCTCTACCCTGACATCTGGTGGTGAATTATGGCGAGTGTGGAAAAGAACTCCAGGGGCTGATCTTGTTTGCATAGGCACACCCACTCGCCTGGCATGGAACAACAGCAACTGAAAGTGGTTACTTTGGCTGGTGTGGGATCCCCAGTTTCTCTATTATTGGGGCAGGAAGAATAAAGTTTTGTTACCCTGATTCTGTGAATCAAGGCCAGTGGAACTGTGGTATGACAGAAGGACTGAGTGAGTCCTTCACCATTACCTAAGTAGCACTTGCTTGACAAGGGGCATGGGTTACAAAACCCAGTGAATTGAGAGAGGATGGGGACAGGTATTTGTACCTGATGGTATGGGCCCCCTCTGAGGGTTTGAAACACCAATTGCACCATCTCCTCTCTCCACTGTTGAATGTCAGAGCTAACTTTGATTCCATTAGGAGTCTAGTTACAGGCTGCTGAGCTGACTTCACTTTGGGCCAATGGTGCACCAGCACTGGGGCTCCCCTACTATTGAGCTGAAATCACTAAGAGCTGAAATCACAAAAGAGCCAAAGTTATTAAGAGCTGAGATCACTGAGTGAAGTGTTAACAAGTGGGGGAGCCTGAAGCTATATTGCTCAGCAGCTGGCGGAGCAATTTGTGGGGACGACTGGAGGAGCAGCGAGCGGCGCGGAGCCTTGCGGGGCCGGTTGGAGTGGCCCAAGGAACGGCGAGCGGAGCTGTTTGCGGGGACGGCTGGAACGGCTCACAGGTCGGTGAGCGGAGCGGAGCGGAGTGGAGCGGAGCAGCTTGTAGAGCGGAGCAGTTCGTGGGATGGCAGGAAAGTGGACTGGCTCGTGGTGAAGGCTGCGGCGGAACCCCCACGGAGAAACAGACGGCTGGCCAGCCTCGGATCACGTAAGGTGCCCCTTAACACCCTGCGTGCCCCCCCTTTTTGCTCTGGGGCTGCACTGACCAGGGACAGAGACTTTGGGGGTTGTTGGACTTTTGGGACTTTGGGTGGTTGCTGGACCCAAGAGACTTTGGGGGTGTTGGACTCAAGAGACAAAGGGAAAGGACACAGCCCAATTTGCTGGGGTGGGTTTTGCTCATGGTTTGTGTTATGAATCCTGTTTGGTGTTTTTTCCAATCTTATGCTGATGTCGTTTACCTCATGTTATTAAACATTTTCTGCTACACTCAGACTCCGTGCTTGCGAGAGGGGAAGTATTGCCTCTTAGAGGTACCCAGGGGGGTGGTATGTAATTGTCCCAGGTCACTGGGTGGGGGCTCGAGCCGGTTTTGCATTGTGTTATTGAAACAGAACCCCTAGATACAGAACCCGGCCCTTGTTGCTGCCAACTTAGATGGGCAGAAGGGTTACACATGCAAAAGGTCTTTTGTAAGGAATCATTACGAAGCTTATAATCTACTGAGTGTGGTCATCCTATCTGTATAAATGTATCACTCTTGTATCTGAAACTAGAAATATGAAATATAACTCTGAGGTCCTATTGTAGTTATGCAAAGTGTGGGCCATTAATGATGGTTTGAAATCTTGATGGCTCCCATTAACCAGGACAACTGACTGTGGATGGCTCTGTTTGCTTGCAGGCCTTCCTGTGAGTCAGGCTGGGAAGAATGAAGGTTTGGGGTCTCACAGGACATGTGACCATGTCACCTGGTACTGAAATCCATCTTAAACCTGGCGCTTTTCCATTTAGAAGGGGTGGGGGGGTTCCAGAGAGACAAAAGATTCCTGCCTTGTGCCAAAGCTATATAAGGGGGTGGAACAGAACAAATGGGGCTGCAATAATGAGAAATCCCCTAGCTACCACCTGAGCTGGAACAAGGACTGTACCAAGGGAAAGGATTAGGCCCAGACCAGAAAGGAGTCTAGTCTGTGAAAGAAGCTTATTGGAACATCTCTGAGGGTGAGATTTCATCTGTAATCACTTTCTTACTGTATTAGGCATAGACTCGTGTGTTTTATTTTATTTTGCTTGGTAATTCACTTTGTTCTGTCTGTTATTACTTGGAACCACATAAATGCTACTTTTTGTATTTAATTGTGGCAAATTGCCGGCACTACTATGATGGGTCTCGTGCTTTCTCTTCTTGGGGGGGGTTCAGGGCGCAGTTTCTTGCCCCTGAACTGGGATATTAACTGCCCCACTAGTGTCCTAGAGGAGGGGAGTGGAGACGGAGGGACTTGGGCCCACCCTCTACTCCGGGTCCCAGCCCAGGGGCCCTAGGGATAGCAGTAAACCACTTGAACTAACGGTTCCTTCCCCTGGGCTACTTCCCTCTCCTGCCCTTTAGCTTGTGGGGGCTTCCTGCCCTCCCTCTGCACAAGCCAGGTGTCCCTTTACCTAGGGTCTTGGTCTTCTTAGCCCACCACAGCACTTCTCCAAACTTTCCTCTGCTTCCCTCTAAACTGCTCTCTGCTCCCACACCAATCCACTCTGTTTCTACTCCTTCAAACTGTTCTCTGCTCCAACACCAATCCTCTCTGCTTCAACTTCTTCCCCTGTCTGATTGAAGCAGGGTTTTTTTTATCAGGTGACTGACTTCAGGTGCTCTAATTGGCTTCAGGTGCTTTAATTAATCTATAGCAAACTTTCTTCCCTCTACCGGGAATAAGGCTCCCTTCTAACCCTCTCCTGCTGCTCTCTGGCCATGCTGTATCACATTAATAAAATAACTTTTTAATTATTATTTAACCCAGAGTATGTATTAATACCTGGGGGGGAGAACAGCTGTGCATATCTCTGGTCTTCCTGAGTAGCCCCGCACCCTGGTTAAGCAGGGAGAACTGGAAGTCCTGGTACAGTCAAGGAATTATGATGTGATTGGAATAACAGAGACTTGGTGGGATAACTCACATGACTGGAGTACTGTCATGCATGGATATAAACTGTTCAGGAAGGACAGGCAGGGCAGAAAAGGAGGGGGAATTACACTGTATGTAAGAGAGCAGTATGACTGCTCAGAGCTCTGGTATGAAACTGCAGAAAAACCTGAGAGTCTCTGGATTAAGTTTAGAAGTGTGAGCAACAAGGGTGATTTCATGATGGGAGTCTGCTATAGACCACCAGACCAGGGGGATGAGGTGGACGAGGCTTTCTTCTGGCAACTAACAGAAGTTACTAGATCGCAGGCCCTGGTTCTCATAGGAGACTTCAATCACCCTGATATCTGCTGGGAGAGCAATACAGCAGTGCACAGACAATCCAGGAAATTTTTGGAAAATGTAGGGGACAATTTCCTGGTGCAAGTGCTGGAGGAACCAACTAGGGGCAGAGCTCTTCTTGACCTGCTGCTTACAAACCGTGAAGAATTAGTAGGGGAAGCAAAAGTGGATGGGAACCTGGGAGGCAGTGTCCATGAGACGGTCGAGTTCAGGATCCTGACGCAAGGAAGAAAGGAGAGCAGCAGTATACGGACCCTGGACTTCAGAAAAGCAGACTTTGACTCCCTCAGGGAACTGATGGGCAGGATCCCCTGGGAGAATAACATGAGGGGGAAAGGAGTCCAGGAGAGCTGGCAGTATTTTAAAGAATTCTTATTGAGGCTGCAGGAACAAACCAGCCCGATGTGTAGAAAGAATAGTAAATATGGGAGGCGACCAGCTTGGCTTAACAGTGAAATCCTTGCTGATCTTAAATGCAAAAAAGAAGCTTACAAGAAGTGGAAGATTGGACAAATGACCAGGGAGGAGTATAAAAATATTGCTCAGGCATGCAGGAGTGAAGTCAGGAAGGCCAAATCACACTTGGAGTTGCAGCTAGCAAGAGATGTTAAGAATAACAAGAAGGGTTTCTTCAGGTATGTTAGCAACAAGAAGAAAGTCAAGGAAAATGTGGGCCCCTTACTGAATGAGGGAGGCAACCTAGTGACAGAGGATGTGGAAAAAGCTAATGTACTCAATGCTTTTTTTGCCTCTGTCTTCACGAACAAGGTCAGCTCCCAGACTGCTGCACTGGGCAGCACAGCATGGGGAGGAGGTGAGCAGCCCTCTGTGGAGAAAGAAGTGGTTCACGACTATTTAGAAAAGCTGGATGAGCACAAATCCATGGGGCCGGATGCACTGCATCCGAGGGTGCTAAAGGAGTTGGCAGATGTGATTGCAGAGCCATTGGCCATTATCTCTGAAAACTCATGGCGATCGGGGAGGTCCAGGATTACCGGAAAAAGCTAATGTAGTGCCCATCTTTAAAAAAGGGAAGGAGGAGGATCGGGGAACTACAGGCCAGTCAGCCTCACCTCAGTCCCTGGAAAAATCATGGAGCAGGTCCTCAAGGAATCAATTCTGAAGCACTTACAGGAGAGGAAAGTGATCAGGAACAGTCAGCATGGATTCACTAAGGGTAAGTCATGCCTGACCAACCTGATTGCCTTCTATAATGAGATAACTGGGTTTGTGGATGAGGGGAAAGCAGTGGACGTGATATATCTTGACTTTAGCAAAGCTTTTGATACGGTCTCCCACAGTATTCTTGCCAGCAAGTTAAAGAAGTATGGGCTGGATGAATGGACTATAAGGTGGATAGAAAGCTAGCTAGATCGTTGGGCTCAACGGGTAGTGGTCAATGGCTCCATGTCTAGTTGGCAGCCGGTATCAAGCGGAGTGCCCCAGGGGTCGGTCCTGGTGCCGGTTTTGTTCAATATCTTCATTAATGATCTGGAGGATGGCATGGATTGCACCCTCAGCAAGTTTGCAGATGACACTAAACTGGGAGGAGTGGTAGATACGTTGGAGGGTAGGGATAGGATACAGAGGGACCTAGACAAATTAGAGGACTGGGCCAAAAGAAATCTGATGAGGTTCAACAAGGACAAGTGCAGAGTCCTGCACTTAGGACAGAAGAATTCCATGCACTGCTACAGACTAAGGACCGAATGGCTAGGCAGCAGTTCTGCAGAAAAGGACCTAGGGGTTACAGTGGACAAGAAGCTGGATATGAGTCGACAGTGTGCCCTTGTTGTCAAGAAGGCTAACGACATTTTGGACTGTATAAGTAGGGCATTGCCAGCAGATCAAGGGACGTGATCATTCCCCTCTATTCGACATTGGTGAGGCCTCATCTGGAGTACTGTGTCCAGTTTTGGGCCCCACACTACAAGAAGGATGTGGAAAAATTGGAAAGAGTCCAGCGGAGGGCAACAAAAATGATTAGGGGGCTGGAGCACATGACTTATGAGGAGAGGCTGAGGGAACTGGGATTGTTTAGTCTGCAGAAGAGAAGAATGCGGGGGGATTTGATAGCTGCTTTCAACTACCTGAAAGGGGGTTCCAAAGAGGATGGATCTAGACTGTTCTCAGTGCTACCAGATGACAGAACAAGGAGTAATGGTCTCAAGTTGCAGTGGAAGAGCTTTAGGTTGGATATCAGGAAAAATGTTTTCACTAGGAGGGTGGTGAAGCACTGGAATGGGTTACCTAGGGAGGTGGTGGAATCTCCTTCCTTAGAGGTTTTTAAGGCCCGGCTTGACAAAGCCCTGGCTGGGATGATTTAGTTGGGGATTGGTCCTGCTTTGAGCAGGAGGTTGGACTAGATACCTCCTGAGGTCCCTTCCAACCCTGATATTCTATGATTCTAAGGGTTGATGGGTGCTAAAGGGCTTAGGGATCAAAGCCGCATTAAGAAGCTCTCAGCCTTTCCTAGCAGACCGCTAGGCTCAGCCCACCCATAGGCGCCAACTTTTCCCGGCGCCGGTGGGTGCTCGCGCCCCTGGCAGTGCCCCGAATCCACCCTTTCCCTGCCCCGCCCCCATTCCAACGCTTTCCCCAAAGTCCCCGCCTCCTCCCTGTCCCTATTGGACCCCTTCCCCAAATCCCCGCCCCAACCCCACCTCTTCCCCGAATGCGCGGTGTTCCCCCTCCTCCCAGTCCTTGCCACATGAAACAGCTGTTTCGCAGTGCAAGCGAAAAAAGTATTGCCAAAAAACAGCTGGGGCAGGGGAGACATGGTCCTATGGTAGGTACCATGGCCTGGTGGGGGGGGGGTGTCTGGGCGGTGGCCCCGTGGCTCGCTGGGGGGGGGGCTGTGTCTGGGTGCGGGCCCCGTGGCTCGGGGGGGCACCACGGCGCGGGTGTCTCTGGCCCGTTGCCCCGGCCCGCAGCTCCCCAAGCGCTGCCCGTGGGGTCCCGCCGTGCCCGGCTCTGCCAGCTCCGCTCCGGGCGGGGAAGGTTCCACCTTCCGGGTTGTCTTAGCGCCGCCGGCTCCGCGCCGGGATTCCTGTTTCCGTGTCTTGTGGGAGCGAAGCATGCGCAGTGCGTGGGGGCGGCCGGGCGGCTGAGGCTGCGGCGAGGCCTAGTAGAACGCCGAGAGCCCGGGGCGCGGATGCCCCCGCGCGGTGAGTCCCGCCTCGACCCCACCTAGTCCCCCTCAGTTGCCCCCATACCCCCCGCCCTGCCCTGCCCCCTAGCGCCCCCCGCCCCACCTAGTTCCCCCAATGTCCCCTGCCCCCACTTCTCCCGCCCCCACCTAGTGCCCCCGTACCCCCCGCCCCTGCTCTGCGCCCCCGCCCCCACCTAGTCCCCCCAGCGCCCTCCGCCCCCACCTAGTGCCCCCGTACCCCCCGCCCCCTGCTCTGCGCCCCCACCTAGTCCCCCCCAGCGCCCTCCGCCCCCACCTAGTGCCCCCGTACCCCCCGCCCCCTGCTCTGCGCCCCCACCTAGTCCCCCCCAGCGCCCTCCGCCCCCACCTAGTGCCCCCGTACCCCCCGCCCCCTGCTCTGCGCCCCCACCTAGTCCCCCCCAGCGCCCTCCGCCCCCACCTAGTCCCCCCGCCCTCCCTGCTCTGCTCCCCAGCCCCCCCGCCCCCACCTAGTCCTCCCTGCCCTGCCCACACCCCTCCCGCCCCCACCTAGTCCCCCCGCCCCCCTGCTCTGCTTCCCAGCCCCCCACTGCCCCCTGCCCTGCCCCCCACCTAGTCTCCCCCTGCCCCCCAGCACTCCCCGCCCCCACCTAGTCCCCTCCCACTGCCCCCCGCCCCGCCCCAGCCCCCACCTGGTCCCCTCCCTGCCCTGACCCCAGCCCCCTGCTCTGCTCCCCAGCGCCCCCATCCCTAGTGCCCCCGCCCTTTCCCCTTGCCCCCCAGCACCCTTGTACCCAGCGCCCCCCGCCGCTCCTCTTGCCCTGGGGGCGGGGAGGTTGGCTGCCTGCCTGGGTGGGTGTTGCAGCAGGGGGTCAGGCTGTGGGGGGCATTAAGGAGGGATTTGGGAGGGGGCGGTGCCAGATGCTCTGCCCGCAGGATATCAGAAGGGGCACGAGGATACTGGCTTGTTTGGCTGGGGGTGTTATGGGGCTGGAGCTGGATGCAATAACGTGCCACTGGGGTGTCTGTCTCCTGGGGTCTGGTGAGGGAGTGGCTGCTATTCCTGGGCACGGCTTTGTCATCTGTGTTGGGGATGGGGCAATACAGCAAGGGCCATTTCCCCACAGCGTGTTTACCTCCCTCTCCCATGTTGTCCCACAGCAAGGTGGGCAGGATGAGGAGCCGGAAGAAGCATTTACATTGGCACTAGAAGTGGGGACGCCCCGGAAGACATGTCGTACCGAGGCAGCGAGCGGGACTTCCAGACTTCAGCCAGGAGGATGGGAACTTCGTTGCTCTTCCAGCTCTCTGTCCATGAGAGAGAGCTGGACCTGGTCTTCTTGGACCACAGCTATGCCAAGCCATGGAGTGCCCACCCCGACGCTAGCAGTGCCCGCCCTACTCGGATGCTCTTTGTCACCCCCAGGAGGCACCAAGACAGCACCATGTGAGCATAGCCTTTTCTGGTGCTACTGAGTTGGTTGGGTTTGGGTCCACGTGTACCTTGGATATTCCTTCCCTGTGCTCTGATGGTTCACTTGTTGCTTTCTGTGTCTGTTTTCAAGGTGCTTTTTAAACACATTAGGTAACACATGTTGAAACCCCAGTCTAAGAATATAAGAACGGCCATACTGGGTCAGACCAAAGGTCCAGCTAGCCCAGTATCCTGTCTACTGACAGTGGCCAGTGCCAGGTGCCACAGAGGGAATGAACAGAACAGGGAATCATCAAGTGATCCATCCCCTGTCGCCCATTCCCAGCTTCTGACAAACAGAAGCTAGTGACACCATCCCTGCCCATCCTGGCTAATAGTCATTGATGGACCTATCCTCCATGAGTTTATCTAGTTCTTTTTTGAACCCTGTTATAGTCTTGGCCTTCACAACAACCTCTGGCAAAGAGTTCCACTGGTTAACTGTGCGTTGTGTGAAGAAATACTTCCTTTTGTTTGTTATAAGCTTGCTGCCTATTAATTTCATTTGGTGACCCCTAGTTCTTGTATTATGACACTTCCTTATTTACTTTCTCCACACCAGTCATTATTTTATAGCCCTCTATCATATCCCCCTTTAGTTGTCTCTTTTCTAAGCTGAAAAGTCCCAATCTTATTAATCTCTCCTCATGGAAGCCGTTCCATACCCCTAATCATTTTTGTTGCCCTTTTCTGAACCTTTTCCAATTCCAATATATCTTTTTTGAGATGGGGCGACCACATCTGCACGCAGTATTCCAGATGTGGGCGTACCATGGATTTATATAGAGGCAATATGATATTTTCTGTTTTATTATCTATCCCTTTCTTAATGGTGCCCAACATTCTGTTTGCTTTTTTGACTGCCGCTGCACATTGAGTGCATGTTTTCAGAGAATTATCCACAGTTACTCCAAGATCTCTTTCTTGAGTCATAAGAGCTAATTTACACCCTAACATATTGTATGTATGGTTGGGATTATGCTTTCCAATGTGCAGTACTTTGCATTAAGCAACATTGAATTTCATCTGACAATTGTCTAGACAGTTCAAAACAAAAAGTCACTTTGGAATTTAATTCAGTAAAAACACAAACTTAAAAAGGTTGAAATAGAAATGAAACAGTTCAAAATTGTACATATATTCTGAGGCCAGAGAGATCATTATGATCATCTGGTCTGACCTCCTGTATAACACAGGAAAGAGCACTTTCTCAAAGTAATTCCTGGAGCAGATCTTTTAGAAAATCATCCAATCTTGATTTAAAAATGGTTGGTGGTGGAGAATCCACCATGATCTTTGGCAAATTGTTCTATGATCAATTACTCTCTCTTTTTTTTTTAAATTATGTCTTCTTTCCAGTCTGAAATTATCTACTTTCTGCTTCCAGTCATTGGATTGTGTAGGACCTTTCTCTGCTACATCAGTGATTTTCAATCTTTTTTTCATTTGCGGGCCCCTAAAACATTTCAAATGAAGATGTGGACCCATTTGGAAATCTTAGACATATTCTGTGGCCCCTCAGGGGTCTGCGGACCACAGGTTGAAAACAACTGTGCTACACTGATGAGCCCATTATCAAATATTTATTCCCCACGTAGGTACTTGTAGACCAGTAGTTCTCAAACTTTTGTACTGGTGACCCCTTTCTCACAGCAAGCCTCTGAGCATGACCCCTCTTATGAATTAAAAACACTTTTTTTTATATTTAACACTATTATAAACGCTGGAGGTGAAGCGGTGTTACGAGGTGGAGGCTGACAGCTCACGACCCCCATGTAATAATCTCGTGACCCCCTAAGGAGTTGCAACCCCCAGTTTGAGATCCCATTATAGACTGTAATCAAGTCACCCTTTAATCTTCTCTTTGTTATACTAAACAGATTGAGCTCCTTGATGTCTTATTATGAAGCAGGTTTCTAATCCTTTAATCATTCTCATGACTCTTCTCTGAACCCTCTCCAATTTATCAACACCCTTCTTGAATTGTGGGCAGCAGAACTGGACAAAGTATTCCAGCGGTGGTCGTACCAGTGCCGAATAGAGGTGAAATTACCTCTCTACTCCTTCTCCAGATACTGAAATTAAACGTTTCAATTGACTCAATCTGAAACTTTTTTGCATTTTCAATCCATGTAAATTTTCAAGATTTTGACTTTTAACCTAGATTCAAGATGGGAACATTTTTCAGAATCTCGAAAATTCTCCTGGGTCAGGAAAACTGTTTCCTGCCCACCTCTGATGCTAACATCACGCCTTTAAATTCTGGTCCAGACAAGGCCTGAATTGCTCGTGAAGTCCAGTGAAAGCCTAGAGATCTGCTTAGTAAGGCCTTGGCTACACTTGAGAGTTACAGCGCAATAAAGCCGCCCCCAGCGCTGTAACGTACTCCCCGTCCACACTGGCAAGGCATTTGCAGCGCTGTATCTCCGTGGCTGCAGCGCTGCAGGTACTCCACCTCCCCGAGAGGAATAACAGCTGCTACGGAGTGGCTGAGATGGAGTGGCTGAGACGCTGGTGCTCCAGTTTAAACGGAGAGTAACCTTATTATGCAGTGATTGACCTTCGGAAACTCCCCATAATCCTTTTAAGTGAAGCTTTCTCTTTGTTTTGTTGTGAACTCCGGGCTCCCGAGGCTGCTTATCAAAAAAACAAACACAGCTACTGTTTGCTGTGAATGAGTAGAGGCAGGCAGGGGGGCTCCCTTTGGAACGCCCACAGCTGATGTTTGCTTGAAGAGAGAGGCGGCCGCGGGAGGGAGAGGGGGATCCGTTTCGGCTGCTTATCTGGTCTGTGAGGGAAAAAAAACAAACAGCTGCTGTTTGCTTTTAGTGAGTGAGAGGGGGTGGAGGAGGGAGCGGGGTCGGAACTTGCAAGGCAGGGTGCGTATCTGCACTCCAAAAACCCACTCTCTCTCCCCCCACGCTCCCTGTCACACTCCACCCCCCCCCCTTTTGAAAAGCACATTGCAGCCACTTGAACGCTGGGATAGCTGCCCATAATGCACCGCTCCCAATGCCGCAGCAAATGTGGCCACGACAGTGCGCTGGCAGCTGTCAATGTGGACAGACTGCAGCGCTTTCCCTACTCAGCTGTACGAAGACAAGTTTAACTCACAGCGCTGTACAGCTGCAAGTGTAGCCAAGGCCTAAGTGCTTAAAGTACAATGGCTTTGTCTTGACTAGAGTTTTAGAAGCTGTTAATTAGATCAAGCTAGTTAACTTGAGCTAACATCACATCTCTAAATCCTAGTCTAAACAAAACCTTTAGGGAGGGACTGGGTGTGAGCTAATAAACTCGCAGACCCGGTGTACACTACAGAATGTCACCATGTCTGAACATGATTGCTGGGCTTGGTAGCTAGCCAGTGCTGAATGCATTTTAGAAGTCAGCGTGTGCAGCAGGTCAGACTGCCTTCAGCTGATTGTGACATGGTGGGTCCTTCACTGTCAAAATAATAATAATAATAATAATTAATGGAGATATCCCATCTCCTAGAACTGGAAGGGACCTTGAAAGGTCATCGAGTCCAGCCTCCTGCCTTCACTAGCAGGACCAAGTACTGATTTTTGCCCCAGATCCCTAAGTGGCCCCCTCAAGGATTGAACTCACAACCCTGGGTTTAGCAGGCCAGTGCTCAAACCACTGAGCTATCCCTCCCCCCAAGGGATAGCTGTCTTCAGCAGCATGTGCACTCACATGATTGTTGATGACCATAGTTAGAAAGAGTAAAATTTCCAAGTGCAGACCAGGCCTCCGCACATCCCTCCAAAAGGTTGGGGGGTTGGTATTTCTCAAAATAGGTGATGGGACCACTGGAGCAGTCATGGGATAAGAGAAGGGGATGTTTTATTTTTGTTGCCTATATTTTGCAGCCTAGTGTGTCCCCTCTCTTATTTTCCTTTATTGTTTTATGTATTTTCCCTTTGTGATGCTGGAACTGTTTCCTATGTGTATGTGTGGGATGGGTGGATGGAATAAAAGAATCAAGGTCGGCCTGATTATGTTATAGTCATCAAATGGGGGTGTTTCTAGTGCAGTTCTGCAGGGATTGGTTTTCTGCCTGATGCTGTTAAATATATTATCAGTGATCTGGAAGTAAATGTAAAATCACTGCTCCCGGTGCGATGCTGTGGCCGAAGGGCTAATGCGATCCTTGGCTGTGTGCACAGTACAGTAGAGAGAAGGAGCAAGGAGGTGATCCGTCTCTCTGTATACAGCATGGGTGAGACTGATACTGGAATGCTGCATCCAGTTCTAGTATTTATATTATTACAGGGATGTTGAAAAATCAGAGAAGGTGCAGAAAAGAGCCACAGAAAGTGTTCAGGGTCTGGAGAAAATACCTAACAGGGAGTCTGAAAGAGCTTAATCTTATCAACAAGAAAATTGAGAGGTGACATTATTATCATCATCAATTCCTTCAGGGGAGGGAAAAAAACACCAGGTACGAAAGGCCTCTTTAATCTAGTGCAGAAAGGCAGAAGAACCACCAATGGCTGGAAGCTGAGATCAGACAAATTCAAATTAGACACAAATTTTAACGGTGAGGGTGATTAACCATTGAACAAACTACCATGGGAAATGATGGATTTTCCATCTCCTAAAGTCTTCAAATCAAGACAGGATGTGCTTTAGTCAAATTCAAATTAATGGGCTTAATTCAGGAGTAACTGGGTGAAATTCCCTGGCCTGTGGTCAGATGAGATGATCTAATGGTCCCTTTTGGTCTTAAACTCTGAATCTGTGAATACAGATACCACTGGAGGGCTCCCCAGATGATGCAGGGGTCACAGAGCCCTGATCATGTGTGAGATAAATTTACTTGCCGGAAGTGATGCAACTTATCTAGGAAAACAGGTGGGATGTTTTCTCCTCAACTGCTCTATGGTGCAGTAACTTCTGCAGAGTCTCTGCTACTACTTGAGCTGAAGAGTAAAGAGTAAAGTGGGGCCACTGGACAATCAAGGTGCTAAAGGAGCACTCAAGAAAGACAAGGTCATTGCAAACACGTTAAATGAATTCTTTGCATCGGTCTTCACTGCAGAGGATATGAGGAAGATTCCCATACCGGAGCCATTCTTTTTAGGTGACAGATTTGAGGAACTGTCCCAGATTGAGCTGTCAGTAGAACAAATTGATGAATTAAATAGTAAGAAGTCACCAGGACCAGATCCTATTCACCCAATAATTCTGAAGGCACTCTCATATGAAATTGCAGAACTACTTTTTGAATGTAACTATCACTTAAATCAGTCTCTGTACCAGATGACTGGAGGATAGCTACTGTAATCCCGATTATTAAAAGAGGCCCCAGACGCAGTCCTGGCAATTACAGGGCCGGAAAGCCTAACTTCAGCACCAGGCAAACTGGTTGAAACTTCAGTAAAGAACAGAATTATCAGACATGTTCATGAAACAGTATGTTGGGGAAAAGTCAGCACGGCTTTTGTAAAGGGAGATCATGCATAACCAATCTTTGAATACTTTTCGGGGGTCAGCAAGCATCTGAACAAGGGTGATTCAGCTGATATAGTGTACTTGGATTTTCAGAAAGCCTTTAGCAAGGTCCCACACCAAAGGCTTTTAAGCAAAGTAAGCAGTCAAGGGGTAAAAGGGAAGGTCCATTTCTGGATCAGTAACTGGCTAAAAGATAGGAAACAAAGAGTAGGAATAAATGGTCACTTTTCACAATGGAGAGAGGTAAATAGTGGTGTCCCTCAGGGATCTGTACTGGGACATGTGCTGTGCAGCATATTCATAAATGATCTGAAAAAGGGGTAAACAGTGAGGTGGCAAAGATTGCAGACGATACAAAATTATTCAAGATTAAGTCCAAAACTGACTGTGAAGAGTTCCAAAGGGATCTCACAAAACTGGGTGACTGGGCTACAAAATGGCAGATTAAATGCAGTGTTGATAAGGGCAAAGTAATGCACATTGGAAAAATAATCCCAACTATACTTACAAAATGATGGGGTCTAAATTAGCTGTTGCCACTCAAGAGAGAGATTTGGGGGTCATTGTGGATACTTCTCTGGAAACATCCAGTCAATGTGCAATGGCAGTCAAAAAAGCTAACAATGTTTGGAACCATTAGGAAAGGTAGAGATAATAAGACAGAAAATATCATGCCACTAGAGAAATCCATTGTATATCCACATCTTGAATACTGGGTGCAGTTCTGGTTGCCCCATTGGCAAAAGTACAGAAAAGGGCAACAAAAATGATTGGGGGTATGGAACAGCATCCATATGAGGAGAGATTCAAAAGACTGGGACAGATCATCTTAGAAAAGAGACGACTAAGGGGGGAGGGGATACAATAGAGGTCTATAAAATCATGAATGGCGTGGAGACAGTAAATAGAGAAGTGTTATTTACACTGTCTCATAACACAAAAACTAGAGGTCATCCAGTGAAATCAATGGGCAGGAGATTTAAAACAAAAGGAAGTACTTCTTCACACAATGCACAGTTCACCTGTGGAACTCATTGCCAGGGGATTCTGTGAAGGCCAAAAATTTAACTGGATCCAAAAAAGAATTAGACTAGTTTGTGAAGGGTAGGTCCATTAATGACTATTAGCCAAGATGGTCAGAGATGCAACCCTATGCTCTGGGTGTCCCTAAACTCCTGACTGCCAGAAGCTGGGAGTGGACGACAGGGGATGGATCCTTCGATAAATTGCCCTGTTCTGTTCATTCCCTCTGAACCATTTGGTACTGGCCGCCATCGGAAGACAGGATATTGGGTTAGGTGGACCTTAGGTCTGATCCAGTATACCTGTACTTATGTTCTTAAACTGTATGTGAGCCATGTTACCAAACTGCTACCACCTCGGGCCATTGAAGGCCCCAGTGGGGCTATGAAATCTGCAAGCATGGACCCCTGCATGTATGGTGTCCCGCTGACTTCTTTGGAACGTCATGTAGACACACAGGTGTGTGCCACAGGATCTGTGCCTACGACCAGGGCCAGCGCTTCCACTAGGCAACCCTAGGCGGTCGCCTAGGGCGGCAGGATTTGGGGGGGCGGCATTTTGCTGTCCTCGGCAGAAATTCGGCGGCGGGGGGTCCTTCCGCTCTGGGTCTTAGGTGGAAATTCGGCGCCGGGTCCTTCACTCGCTCCAGGACTCGCCGCCGAAGTGCCCCGAAGACGCGGAGCGGAAGGACCCCTGCTGCCGAATGCTCAGAGGAGGAGCGTTGCTGCCTAGGGCGGCAAAAACCCTGGCATCGCTTCTGCCTACGACTGAAGTGGGTTGGGAGACACAGACTCATAGAATATCAGGGTTGAAAGGGACCTCAGGAGGTCATCTAGTCCAACCCCCTGCTCAAAGCAGGACCAATCCCCAACTAAATCATCCCAGCCAGGGCTTTGTCAAGCCCGACCTTAAAAACCTCTAAGAAAGGAGATTCCACCACCTCCCTAGGTAACCCCTTCCAGTGCTTCACCACCCTCCTAGTGAAAAAGTTTTTCTTAATATCCAACCTAAACCTCACCCACTGCAACTTGAGACCATTACTCCTTGTTCTGTCATCTGCTACCACTGAGAACAGTCTAGATCCATCCTCTTTGGAACCCCCTTTCAGGTAGTTGAAAGCAGCTATCAAATCCCCCCTCATTCTTCTCTTCTGCAGACTAAACAATCCCAGTTCCCTCAGCGTCTCCTCATAAGTCATGTGCTCCAGGCCCCTAATCATTTTTGTTGTCCTCTGCTGGACTCTTTCCAATTTTTCCACATCCTTCTTGTAGTGTGGGGCCCAAAACTGGACACAGTACTCCAGATGAGGCCTCACCAATGCCGAATAGAGGGGAATGATCACGTCCCTCGATCTGCTGGCAATGCCCCTACTTATACAGCCCAAAATGCCGTTAGCCTTCTTGGCAACAAGGGCACATGGTTGACTCGTATCCGGCTTCTTGTCCACTGTAACCCCTAGGTCCTTTTCTGCAGAACTGCTGCCTAGCCATTCGGTCCCTAGTCTGTAGCAGTGCATGGGATTTTTCCGTCCTAAGTGCAGGCCTCTACACTTGTCCTTGTTGAACCTCATCAGATTTCTTTTGGCCCAATCCTCTAATTTGTCTAGGTCCCTCTGTATCCTATCCCTACCCTCCAACGTAACGTATCTACCACTCCTCCCAGTTTAGTGTCATCTGCAAACTTGCTGAGGGTGCAGTCCACGCCATCCTCCAGATCATCAATGAAGGTATTGAACAAAACCGGCCCCAGGACCGACCCTTGGGGCATGCCGCTTGATACCGGCTGCCAACTAGACATGGAGCCATTGATCACTACCTTATAGTCCATTCGTCCAGCCCATACTTCTTTAACTTGCCTGCAGGAATACTGTGGGAGACCGTATCAAAAGCTTCGCTAAAGTCAAGGAATAACACGTCCACTGCTTTCCCCTCATCGACAGAGCCAATTATCTCGTCATAGAAGGCAATTAGGTTAGTCAGGCATGACTTTCCCTTGGTGAATCCATGCTGACTGTTCCTGATCACTTTCCTCTCCTCGAAGTGCTTCACAATTGATTCCTTGAGGACCTGCTCCATGATTTTTCCAGGGACTGAGGTGAGGCTGACTGGCCTGTAGTTCCCCGGATCCTCCTCCTTCCCTTTTTTAAAGATGGGCACTACATTAGCCTTTTTCCAGTCATCCAGGACCTCCCCCGATCGCCATGAGTTTTCAAAGATAATGGCCAATGGCTCTGCAATCACATCCACCAACTCCTTTAGCACCCTCAGATGCATTGCATCCGGCCCCATGGACTTGTGCTTGTCCAGCTTTTCTAAATAGTCCTGACCCACTTCTTTCTCCACAGAGGGCTGCTCACCTCCTCCCCATGCTGTGCTGCCCAGTGCAGCAGTCTGGGAGCTGACCTTGTTCATGAAGACAGAGGCAAAAAAAGCATTGAGTACATTAGCTTTTTCCACATCCTCTGTCATTAGGTTGCCTCCCCCATTCAGTAAGGGGCCCATGCTTTTCTTGACCACCTTCTTGTTGCTAACATACCTGGTGAAACCCTTCTTGTTACTCTTAACATCCCTTGCTAGCTGCAACTCCAAGTGTGATTTGGCGTTCCTGATTTCACTCCTGCATACCTTGGCAATATTTTCATACTCCACCCTTGTCCACCTTGTCATTTGTCCAAGCTTCCACTTCTTGTAAGCTTCTTTTTTGAGTTTAAGATCAGCAAGGATTTCACTGTTAAGCCAAGCTGGTTGCCTGCCATATTTACTGTTCTTTCTACACATTGGGATGGTTTGTTCCTGCAACCTCAATAAGGATTCTTTAAAATACAGCCAGCTCTCCTGGACTCCTTTCCCCCTCATGTTATTCTCCCCGGGGATCCTGCCCATCAGTTCCCTGAGGGAGTCAAAGTCTGCTTTTCTGAAGTCCAGGGTCTGTATTCTTCTGCTCTCCTTTCTTCCTTGTGTCAGGATCCTGAACTTGACCATCTCATGGTCACTGCCTCTGAGGTTCCCATCCACTTTTGCTTCCCCTACTAATTCTTCCCTGTTTGTGAGCAGCAGGTCAAGAAGAGCTCTGCCCCTAGTTGGTTCCTCCAGCACTTGCACCAGGAAATTGTCCCCTATACTTTCCAAAAACTTCCTGGATTGTCTGTGCACCGCTGTATTGCTCTCTCAGCAGATATCAGGGTGATTGAAGTCCCCCATGAGAACCAGGGCCTGTGATCTAGTAACTTCTGTTAGTTGCCTGAAGAACACCTCGTCCACCTCATCCCCCTGGTCTGGTGGTCTATAGCAGACTCCCACCACGACATCACTCTTGTTGCTCACATTTCTAAACTTAAATCAGGGACTCTCAGGTTTTTCTGCAGTTTCATACTGGAGCTCTGAGCAGTCAGACTGCTCTCTTACATACAATGCAACTCTCCCACCTTTTCTGCCCTGCCTGTCCTTCCTGAACAGTTTATATCTATCCATGACAATACTCCAGTCATGTGAGTTATCCCACCAAGTCTCTGTTATTCCAATCACATCATAATTCCTTGACTGTACCAGGACTTCCAGTTCTCCCTGCTTGTTTCCCAGTCTTCTTGCATTTGTGTATAGGCACTTAAAATAACTCGCTGATCGTCCTGCTTTCTCAGTATGAGGCAGGAGTCCTCCCCTCTTGCGCTCTCCTGCTCGTGCTTCCTCCCGGTATTCCACTTCCCCACTTAGGGCTTTGGTCTCCTTCCCCCGGTGAACCTAGTTTAAAGCCCTCCTTACTAGGTTAGCCAGGCTGCTTGCGAAGATGCTCTTCCCTCTCTTCATTAGGTGGAGCCCATCTCTTCCTCGCAATCCTTCTTCTTGGAACACCATCCAATGGTCAAAGAATCCAAAACCTTCTCTCCAACACCACCTGCGTAGCCATTCGTTGACTTCCACGATTCGATGGTCTCTACCCAGGCCTTTTCCCTGCACAGGGAGGATGGACGAGAACACCACTTGCGCCTCAAACTCCTTTATCCTTCTTCCCAGAGCCACATAGTCTGCAGTGATCCGCTCAAGGTCACTCTAGGCAGTATCATTGGTGCCCACGTGGAGAAGCAGAAAGGGGTAGCGAGCTGAGAGCTTGATGAGTTTTGGCAGTCTCTCTGTCACATCATGAATCCTAGCTCCTGGCCAGCAGCACACGTCTTGGTTTTCCCGGTCGGGACGGCAGATGACTCAGTCCCCCTTAGGAGGGAGTCCCCGACCACCACCACCCGCCTCCTTCTCTTGGGAGCGTTGGTCGTGGAACCCCCATCTCTAGGACAGTGCATCTCATGCCTTCCAATCGGTGGAGTCTCCTCCTGCTCCCTTCCCTCAGATGTATCATCTAGTCCACTCTCCGCATTAGTACCTGTGGAGAGAACATGAAAATGGTTGCTCACCTGTATCTGCATTGCTGGTACATGGAGTCTCCTCTTTCTTCTTCTGGAGGTCACATGCTGCCAATTTTCTTCACCGTCCTTCTGTCCCCGCTGCGCAGTCTGCTGTGATTCTTCAGAATGTTGTGCCCGTAGAAGCATATCCTGACATCTGTCCAGGAAATCTTCATTTTCTCTTATGCAACGCAGGATTGATACTTGTTTCTCCAGACCTTGAACCTTCTCTTCCAATATGGAGACCAGCTTGCACTTTGTACAGAGAAAGTCGCTTCTGTCCTGTGGAAGAAAGACAAACATGGCACATCCTGTGCAGGTCACAACAGCTGATTGCTCACCGTCCATATTACCTTCCCTCTAAGAGCTTCCTCAGCTATTGCAGTAACTACTCACAGAAGCCCGCAAGATGAAAGCCTCAGTGGGCTCTCCCCAGGCAAACTCCCTCTATTATCCTCCACTGTTCGCCGCTCAGCTGGTTCGCAACTGGCTGCCTTTTTATAACAGTCAGGCCCACACATGGTTAAAACCTGATTCAGGGCTTATCAGCACTACAAATTGCAAGTAACCTTGTCAGGAGACAATCATGTTGTTAGATGACATTTCATTTTGTAGCGTAGCCTGGCCCCAAGACAGAGGTTTCGGGTGCAGAATACGGTTACAAATGCAATGAAAAACAGCACGGTTCCATCTTCTGCTCCAGTGGCAGCAGCTTCAAAGGCTGTGTCTCAGCCATGGTCAGATACTGATTTGGAGCTTGTGTGGGACGGAGGATGAAATAAGCTTGAAGGAGCCTTGTGCTTTCAGACAGGTGGGCACAGGTGTGCTGTCTCTGTTCCATCTTGCGCAGGCAGGTACCTGTAATCCAGTGCAGTGTGTTTCCAGTTCCTGTTTTGTGTTGAGAAACCTGCTGCTCTAAGGCTGCTGTGATAGGGCAGGGTCCTGTTCTCTGAAATCCCAGCTCTCCTTTCAGTGAGGTGGATATCCCCATCGATGTGGAAACCGTCACACCCACGCCTGTCCCGCTCTACGACAACCAGAAAGCGCGCAGTGTTATGAACGAGTGTGAGCGCCACGTCATCTTTGCCCGTACGGATGCCGATGCCCCTCCTCCACCTGATGACTGGGAGGAGCACATGAACAGGTAACATGGCTGGGATGCTGTTGGGGGTTTCTGTGCTGCAGTTCTTACTGAGAGGCTGTTAGCTGGGAAGAGGAATAAAGTAAGTAACGTGGAAATGACAGGTTTCAGAGTAGCAGCCGTGTTAGTCTGTATCCGCAAAAAGAACAGGAGTACTTGTGGCACCTTAGAGACTAACACATTTATTTGAGCATAAGCTTTCGTGGGCTACAGCCCACTTCATCGGATGCATAGAATGGAACACACAGAAAGAAGATATTTATACATACAGAGAACATGAAAAGGTGGGAGTAGCCGTACCAACTGTAAGAGGCCAATCAATTGAGATGAGCTATCATCAGCAGGAGAGAGAAAAAAACCTTTGAAGTGATAATTGAGATGACCCATAGAAGGTGTGAGGATATTTTAACATACTTTAACATGAGGAAATAGATTCAATTAGTGTAATGACCCAACCATTCCCAGTCTCTGTTCAAACCTAAGTTAATTGTATCTAATTTGCGTATTAATTCAAGTTCAGCAGTCTCTCTTTGGAGTCTGTTTTTGAAGTTTTTTTTGTTGCAAAATTGCCACCTTCAGGTCTTTCACTGAGTGGTTAGAGAGATTGAAGTGTTCTCCCACTGGTTTTTGAATGTTATGATTCCTGATGTTATATTTGTGTCCATTTATTCTTTTGCGTAGAGACTGTCCGGTTTGGCCACTGTACATGGCAGAGGGGCATTGCTGGCACATGATGGCATATATCACGTTGGTAGATGTGCAGGTGAATGAGCTCCTGATGGTGTGGCTGATGTGATTAGGTCCTATGATGGTGTCACTTGAATAGATATGTGGACAGAGTTGGCATCGGGCTTTGTTGCAAGGATAGGTTCCTGGGTTAGTGTTTATGTTGTATGGTGTGCAGTTGCTGGTGAGTATTTGCTTCAGGTTGGGGGGCTGTCTGTAAGCGAGGACTGGTCTGTCTCCCAAGATCTGTGAGAGTGAGGGATCATCTTTCAGGATAGATTGTAGATCTTGATGATATGCTGGAGAGGTTTTAGTTGGGGGCTGAAGGTGACGGCTAGTGGCGTTCTGTTACTTTCTTTGTTGGGCCTGTCCTGTAGTAGGTGACTTCTGGGTACTCTTCTGGCTCTGTCAATCTGTTTCCTCACTTCAGCAGGTGGGTATTGTAGTTTTAAGAATGCTTGATAGAGATCTTGTAGGTGTTTGTCTCTGTGTGAGGGATTGGAGCAAATGTGGTTGTATTGTAGAGCTTGGCTGTAGACAATGGATCATGTGGTGTGTCCTGGATGAAAGCTGGAGGCATGTAGGTAAGTATAGCGGTCAGTAGGTTACGGTATAGGGTGGTGGAAATGGTAGTACGTAGAGGCAGCGATCTAGTGGTCACAGCAGAAGATTGGGATTCAGGAATCCTCTTGTTGGTTGTATTTCACTAGCGTAGAGAGCCTCAGCAGAGGTTGGGACTTCACAGTGCCAGGCACTGTGCATACAGATAAGAGAGGGTCCCTACCCCAAGGAGTCTACAGTCAATACAAAGGGTGGGAGGGGAAACTGAGGCGGGGTGAAATGACTTGCCCAGGTTCCCATAGCAGGTCAGTGGCAGAGCTAGGAAGAGAATCCAAGTCTCCTGACTCTGTCCATGCCCTATCCACTGGTCCATGATCTCTCTGGGTTCTATATCAGGAGGTAGCCGTGTTAGTCTGTATCCACAAAAACAACAAGGAGTCCGATGGCACCTTAAAGATTAACAGATTTATTTGGGCATAAGCTTTCGTGGGTAAAATGAAGAAGTGGGTTTTTTACCCACGAAAGCTTATGCCCAAATAAATCTGTTAGTCTTTAAGGTACCACCGGACTCCTTGTTGTTTTTCTGGGTTCTATGCTTGCCTGGGCGAATTAATGTTTGTAGAGTGTTTTGAGGTCCTGATGCAAAAAAAGCTATAAAAGGACAAAGCATTATTCATTTGCGGACATGAAGCTGACTCGCATTCTCACTTAAAACCAATGACTGTTCTGTAATGTTGTCTTGTGCGATACAAGATGTGTAGATCACAGACCTAGGCTGTGGTTAAAGAGTTTATTCTGTAATGTGCATTGGACAGCAGGCCTTTTCTCACTTTTGCATTGGGATTGTGTATATGCAGTGATTGGCAGTGAGTTTTTTGCAGGATGAGGGCCTTGGTTTGGTTTTTTGATTTGTTTTAATGTGTCTAGACATGCACTGTTCCACTTTAGGTGGGTTTTCACATCCTTCTGGGCTTTATTTATTTAATCTTATTATGTTCAGATTTCTAGAAATATATTTCCCAGAATTCCCAGTAATTTGAGACTTCAGTTCCTTTATAAACTGTGGAACTTTCACTTATTTAATTGCACAGGTGTTCAAAGGAATGTGTTATCCAGCTGTTAATTTTACGACATATGAGCCTCTGAAGTCAACATCTGTAGAAAGGCTGCAGTTGCTCATAGTCTAGCCACTTCCTGGGGCTTTAGTTACCAGTCTTAATAAATGGATTTTCTGTCCTCTCTCTCCCCCCCCTCCTCCCCCCCATAAGCCCTGTTAATTCTTGTGGCTTTCTAAACTTCAAGTATCACACTTGCCCTGAATTTTGCATACAAGTACAACTGGATCAGATACTGCTTGTTTCTCACTTGCATGAGAGTTCACATTGGTCCAAGCTCCCTTCCCTTTTTTCCTCAGTCAGTCTTCAATCAAGCAAAATATTCCTAGGAAGAGCTTTCAGTTGCCTCTCTATATGTGCTAGCCATCAGTCTCCTTTACAGAGGCCTTTCTCTTCTGAAGACTGTCTGTAGTCTGAAGCAGGCACTCTTCTGTTCTGTGTAAGATACTGTACATCAGTTTTGCATCTGCATGTGTATTGTGGACTGCAGCCTGGAGCTCCTAACTGTGTTTCTTCTTAAAACATTGTTTGTAAATGCTTTTTCTGTCTGAGTGCTTTGTTTATTAGGAAGGAAAGGCGATCTTTTGTCTAAGGAATGGGGTTAGAAATCAGCTAGAATGCAGGTCACCCATCTATCTGTGGGCTTTTGTCCCCTGTTGTGTAATATCTGAGTGCCTCTCGACACCCTTGTGAGACAGAGGAGCTGGGGCATAGCATGTGTGTTGGCCAAGATCACACAGGAAGTCTGTGACAGAGCTGAGAATTGAATTCAGGTCTTCTGAGTCCCAGGTCTGTGTTGGTTAGGGGTGTGAAACAAACTAACTCACTGGTGACATAGCTATGCCAACAATACCCCAGTGGAAACGCAGCTATGCCACTGGCAGAGGGCTTCTGTTACCATGGCTAATGTCATTTGGGGAGGTGGTGTTCCTGGGCCAGCAGAAAACCTCCTTCTGCTGTGTATGCCCTTGGGGCTATGCTGGCATAGGCTGTGTAGTGGAGACATAGCCCTAGCCTGTTCCTGGCTTACCACTGACTTGCCCACAGCGCTGAGGTCATGAGTGAGATCCTCCTTGCAAACCGAGGGAAATCTGCCTGTAAAGAGAAAGGTGGCACTTCTGATCATCCACGAGACTTGAGCGTGACTATCTGGACATTCAGGCCCCTCTGATGATAGATGCATGGGTCGCTTTCATGTAAGGTGGTTGGTATTTTCTCAGTCTGCATTGCCCAGCTCATATATGTAGCCAAAACCATAATACAGTGTAGAGACAATGATTATTTATTGAGAGACATGGGATCTGAGCACATGCCTGGGAGCCATTAACTCCTGGGTGCTAAAAGCTGATAGATCAACTGTACTGTTTTACTTACCTGGGTTGTTTTAAGAGTTAGGAGTAAAAAAATGTAAACCCTTTATATCCTGTCTAAACTACTCTCTTGGTTTTCCTTTCAGGTCGGGTTGGACGATGGCCCAGAACAAGCTATTTAATAAGATCCTTAAAGCCCTGCAATCTGACAGGCTGGCCCGCTTGGCCAATGAAGGGGTAAGATCTTTCTTCCCCCATCCCCTCTTCTTCAAGCTGCAGCAGCTGCATTGCCTCCTTATGCACCCAATCCTTCCTGGCAGTGGAGATGAAACATGTAGGACAGTCTGGCTCCTCGGCTCTTACAACCTCCTCCATGAGCAGGTTTATGGCTTTGATATGGACTAGAATGTGGTCTTCGGTGGGAGACGGATTGGCCCATGCTCACTCACCAGAGGAACAGAGGCTGTAGCAGCAAATTTTGCCCTGGTGGATTTTGTATGGTCCTGGCACACTCACTTTCCTTATGCCCATGTGGTCTGCTTCCCTTGTTTTTAGGCTTGCAATGAGCCAGTGCTGAGGAGGATAGCAGTGGACAAATGCGCCCGGCGGGTCCGCCAAGCTCTGGCCAGTGTGAACTGGGACACCAAGCTGATCCAATGGCTTCACACCACGCTGGTGGAGACGCTCAGTTTACCTATGTTGGCTGCTTACCTGGATGCTTTGCAGACACTTAAGGGAAAGGTGATAAACACAATGAGTTCTGGAATGTACTTTGCTTTCACTTAATACCACTTTCTCTTCAAACAGTTCGTTCAAGGGAAGCTGATGGGACATTGATCTCCTTTCTGGGCGACTGGGGGAAAAGTAGCCTCTTTGCCCCTGTTCTCCTTCCCTTTTCCCCACTGCACTAGCTTGGGGGAGCTTTTGCCTTGAGGATTAGGAGGGAGGCCTCCTGGTTTTTCTGTGGCGGTAGTGGGTGATCTTCAGCATGTCACTTAGCCTCTCTGTCTTGGTTGCCCTATCAAGAGAGTGAGGAAAGGAGAGGCCACTAGCCTGGGATTTGGGAGAGGCTGGGTCAGCTCCTCGCTCTGACACAGGCTTCCTCTGTAACGCGGGCAAATCCCTTAGCTTCTGTGTGCCTCAGTTGCCCTCTGTACTATGGGGATAACGGCTCTGCCCTGCCACAAGAGGGGTTGGGAGAATAAATACAGCTTAGCATGAGGGGCACCCAGTTATCTTAGATAGATAGATTTGTAAAAGAGGGCTAATACTTTACAGGGAGGTTGTAAACAATTGACAAACAATTAAGTTTGTAAAGCCCATGGAGCTCCTGGGATGAGAGTTATTGTAGACGGGCAACATATTAGTTTCTAAACTTTTATTGAAGTGATTCAGAGAAATACAGGGGACTTAGGAGGTGCTGTGCTAGGACTCAGGGGACCTGGGCTCTGCCACTGGTCTGCTGGGTATCCTTGGGCAAGTCACCTCACACCTCTGTGCCTCAATTTCTCCATAGATAAAATGGGAGTAATGATACTGAGCTAGTTTGGGAAGTGCTTTATATCTATGGATTGAAAATCGTGAGATCAGAGCTAGGTAGGGGTGATGGTGGTAGTAGTAGTAGTATTCAGTACCCTTTTTTATGGTTTGTATGCAAGAGGCACATGCCACAGTTAAATGTTCTTGGCAAACAGAGAAGACTCTTAGGAAAGGTACTACAGGAATGTTGTTTATTATTAAAATGAGTCTAGACCAAACTTCGTTAATTGATCTTTTTCTCTCAATTTAAGTAGAATTGTGTATTTTATTTGTTTGGATAAGCACTTTCAGTACAATGTTCCCATCCCACGAAGCCAGGGTGAATCGGTACACTACAGCTGTACTTTTGCATAGCATCCGTCATACAAACTAACTCCCCAAATGGCTAAATACAATAAATATTAGAGGTGCAGAAGAACGAGAAGGTAGGAGAAAGACATTTACAGCAGAGAGATATCAGCTAAGATTAGGGCCATCAAATGATTTAAAAACACAGTTGCGATTAATCGCAGTTTTAATCGCATTGTTAAGCAATAATAGAATATCACTTATTTAAATATTTTTGGTGTTGGGGGGAAGTGTGTGTGTTTGGGGAGCACTGTCTCTTTAAGCAGAGCGCTCAGGAGCCTGAACGCTTTTTCAGCCAGCAGCAGCTGCTGTCTCCAGCACTCACTGCTGAGCCGGGAGCAGCAGACAGGCTTCCCCTGTTCCCCAACCCCAGCTCAGCGGGGACTGGGCACATGGGGGGGGGGTGTGGAGGGGGGACACCCAGACATCAGCTCCTCTGCTGCCTCCCCGCCACTGCTCTGTGCAGCACACAGGAGGCAGGTTCCCGGTCTGGAGCAGCTTGGCCAGGGGCTCCATGGAGGTGGGAGCAGCAATGGAGCAGGGCGGCAGTAGGAGGGGTACCCCTGCCCCGGAGGCACGCAGCGGCGCCCCCTTGAGGATGGCCCTGGTGTGTGGTTAACATTCGTTTAAAAAAAAAAAGCGTTAATTTGTTTTGAGTTAATTGTATGCGTTAACTGTGATTGATTGACAGCCCTAATTGTTATTTTTGATTAGAAATATTTGCACTGTGAAACAGATAAAAGAGAGTGCGATCTACAAGTCAAAGCATGAAGGGCATAGAAATGCTTAGCACAGCGGTTCTCAAACTGGGTCGGGACCCCAAAGTGGGTTGCAACCTTGTTTTAATGGGATCACCAGGGCTGGTTTAGATTTACTGGGGCCTAGGGCTGAAGCCCAAAGGCTCAGGTTACAGGCCCCCTGCCAGGGCTGAAGCCCTTTGGCTTTGGCCCCCCACCTGGGGCGATGGGACTCGGGCGGGCTCAGGTTTCAGTCCCCTTCTCCTGGGGTCGTGTATTAATTTTTGTTGTCAGAAGGGGGCCGTGGTGCAATGAAGTTTGAGAACCCCGGGCTTAGCATATCTGGCACGTCAATACCTTGCAACCCCAACTACGGCAGTGCCATACGAACGCCTGTTCTCACTTTCAGGTGATGTAACTAAGAAGCGGGCAGCATTATCTCCTGTAAATGTAAACACACTTGTTTGTCTGAGCGATTGGCTGAACAAGAAGTAGAACTGAGTGGCACACTTGTGCTCTAAAGTTTTACATTGTTTTGTTTTTGAGTGCAGCTGTGTGTAAAAAAAAAAAAAAAAAAAAAAAAAATAAAAAAAATAAAAAAAAAAAAATTCTACATGTGCAAGTTGAACGCTAGAGCTTGCACTACAGAACTTGTATGAGGTGAACCCAAAACTATTTCTCTTATCGTTCTTACAGTGCAAATATTTTTAATCAAACATAATATAAAGTGAGCACTTTGCATTCTGTGTTGTAATTGAAATCAATATGTTTGAAAATATAGAAAAACATCCAAAATATTTATAATACATTTCAATTGGTATTCTATTAGTGTTTAAGTGCGAATAAAACTGCGATTAATGATGATGGATTTTTTAAGCTAGTTAATTGGTTTTGCGTTAATCGCTTGGGGTAACTGCGATTAATTGACAGCAGTTGCTAAAATGGAGAGTCAGTGAAGTAGAGGGAGACTGTTCCACCGGATGGCAGGAGGTTCAAAGGAGAAGGCTTTCATGTCAGCAGCGATGCGCTGGTGTGAAGGGATTAAAGGAGAGCTCAGTGGTAGTTAAGTGGAGGAAGCAGAGAGGGAAGAAATCAGCCAAGGTCTGGACAGGAGGCTGGAGAGGTGCATGCAGGGTTTTAACAACAAAGAGGTCATTTATTCAGCTGCCTCTTGCAATGAAGGAGAGCCAGTGGAGCTGTTTGGAGGTGAAGGTTGCACATTGAGACAACAGCGTGCAGCTATATCAAATACAGACTCTCCCTTCGGGTGGGTTGACACTTCTTGGTGCTCATGCAGTATCTTAGGAACGAGTCTCTGCTAAGAAAAGGTATTGGAATCGCTGGTGGCACCTATTCACTGATGTGTTGTCCTTACCTAGTGCCCTGAGGAAGGAACATTTACTGGTCCATTTCAGTGCTCTAAAGGTCTCGTTTTCTCCAACTAAATTCCAGTGCCCTGAGTCAGCAAGTTCCTCGATGTGCGAAAATGCAAACTCCGTAGTCCATCAGTCATGCTCTGCGAGCAAGTATTCCCCAAAGGGCAACTTGGCTGGACCTGTGTCTGACAACATCTCCTAATGAGCTGTGGCCTGTGCACTCCCAGCTGTGCTGCTCTGGGTCTCCTCCAGGGCAGTGCAAAACCCAAGTACTAGCCCCTTGACTCGTACCCCATAGTGTGTGTGGGAGGGGGAGTGCCAGGTGTGCTTTCTCCCGTTGCTGGGGAGAAGCTAACTGAATTTCCCATGCTCTGGTATACACATTGAAGTGCCCAGTGAAATCAGTTCTGAAGGAAGGTCCCATAGGATATCAGGTGTATGGTTAATAAGTTTCTTCAGCCACAGTCTGGCCTTTGGTTTCAGATCCCCACCCTGATTGACAGGATGCTGCTCTCGTCCACCACAAAGACAGGGGCGGCAGGGGCTGAGGCTCTCTCCCTCCTCCTGAAGAGACCATGGGACCCAGCTGTGGGTGTCTTGTCACATAATAAACCTGTGAGTACATCCCTGGGCTTGCAAGGAGGGAGGGGCTCAGCTCAGTGTCTGGTTGGTGCCTGAATCTGTTCGCTCTCCCCAGGCCTCTCTCTGTGCTTCTCCGTCCAGGTCTCTCTTGTATGCTCGGCATCATGATCTCTGTCATGATGTCTCTACCCCCAGTACCTCCTGTCTTCAAAGTGCCCTCTTCTCCTTCAGACCCAGTCTTTCCAGGAATCCATGCTGCCTTTTCTCTCTCTGCAGCCTTCCTAGTCTGATACTGTCATTCCGTGCCGTGTGTGTGTTGTGTAACTGTGTCGGTCTCAATGGATGAGAGTATTGTGTTGGGATGCAGCACCGTCCTAGTATCCCAAGAAGGCCTCTTCCAGTGACACCTGCTCCCAGCTCCCAGGATGAGCAAGGCAGGGAGGGTCTCTAGTTTTCCCTTCAGTCTGTGCCCTGGGGATGCTATTTAGCTCCTGTTCTAGGAGGCCTGGGCTGGGCTTGTCCTTTGTCGATGGTCCATAGCTGTCTTTGATTGTTAGCAAGGGTTGTGCCGAGAGCATCACGGATGCTCTTAAGTACTTTGGGCCATGTCATGTTCTCGCACCTGTGGCAGAGGGTGCCCGAGTGCATGTTTGGGCTTTGTAGCAGCTCTGGTTCAAATGATCTGCAATCTTAACTTGCACACAGCTTTTCAGTAGCTCAGCCTGACCAACTCCTCTGTGTGTCCTGTGCTGTTGCAGATATCTGAGTCCTTTGCTCAGAGCAGCTGGGGGGAGGATTGGTTGGATGTGGGTTGACTGGTACGCGTCGCAGGCTTATCCTGGGGATCATGGATGCTAGGGAGCGGGCAGGTCTCAGGGAAAGGAAGCTGCTTGCCTTATCTTTGTATTGCGGTGAATTTTGTAGAACAAGTTGCCTGGTTCTCCTCTCATCCTGATTGCATCTTCCGGACCTTCCAGTTCTATGTTCCCCACCTCTCGCCGGCATCGGTTCTGGCAATCGCAGCTCTCTTGCCTGGGAAAGGTTTGTAACTCGGCATGTTTTTGAAGGGAGGGGCTGTCGTTCATACTAGCAGCTCTTCCGGGGCATTTAGGGGCGGTGTGATCCTGCAACTCCTGTTAAACAGCCCAACAGCTTCATTGTGCTGATCACTTCAGCAGAGAGGTCCTCCCATGGAGCTGTTCCCCTCAGACCTGCACTGCTTGGTCTTCCAGGAGGGGCTCTCCATACCTCTGCTGCCATGCTCCATAGCAGGAGACCTACTGTCCTAGCACATGATTCTGCTTCAGGGATTGCCCAATTGAGTGGATTGAAGAGCGTGTGGCTGGGATTCTCCAGTATAAACAGGTCAGGGGAAAGGGGTTATTTGGTGTCTGGTAGCCTGTCTTCTGCCTGGGAGAAGTGCTGCTCCAAGCCTTCCTTGTGCATTGACTACATCAGCACTATAGGAGGAAAGCCAGTAGCAGGAGGGGTGGGTTGGTCGGGGAATGACAGTAAACCCCTGAGTCCTGACTCTGTGTGTTCACCCCAGTGGATGCGTCCCTGTGAATGGCCATCAGGACATGCTGCTCCACAGTGGAACTGCTATGATTTATACAGTGCTCTCTTTGCGGCTTGTGTTCCAGGTGATCCCTGTTGCCACCCACCTGCTGAATAATGGTAGCGGGGTGGGAGTGTTGCAGTGTCTTGAACACATGATTGGTGCAGTCAGAGGCAAAGTGCTGGAGGTAAGTGTGTGGGCAGCCTAGGTGGGCCTGCACCGTATGCCACTAACACCCATGACCTTCTCTGTGCTTGCACTGTCCTGCTGCCTTTCCTCTCACTCCCTCTTCTTTCTCGGCCAGATTCACAACCATTTCACCCACAAGCCGATCATCCTGATTGGGTGGAACACAGGAGCCTTGGTGGCCTGTCATGTAAGTAACTTCTTGTCTTGCATCCTATCAGAGGCCATTTTACACTGTACCTCTTGAATAAAAGTCACCTGGATTGGCTCTGATTCCCACGTGCCCTCCTGGCGCTTGGCCCCATGCTGGATTGGGCATGGGTGGTAACTGAACAGAGCAGCCGTCAGGTTTATCCAAGCTACTTATAAAACAGCGAGGAACCCTGATATTCCCTGGCTCTTGTATTACCAGACCAAAGGCACTTGTGTGGCCCATCACCTGCCTCCCCCCTCCATGTTACTGAATGTTCAAGTGGTGATGAGCAAGTTAAGTTGATTAGTGGCAGTTGGGATGGATGTGGCCGGTGGGGAACTGGATAAGGCAAACTAGGGCAGTGGGTAAGAGTGGAGTTGGAGATGCCAGTGTAGGGGTTTGATACATGGTTGCAGCCCAGTGAGTATATGGGACTGTTCCAGATATGTCACTCTGGCAGGGTATTGGAGTTAAAGGACCCACTTCTCTTCTAGAACATGAAGCACTCATTGAAGCAGACGGCCTGATTCTGCCCTCTTGTATCGCCCCTTGGAGTTCAGTTTGCACTTACATCCGGGCAAAAGTGAGCTATGGGAATCAGGCTCGGTGTCTTCAAGGGAGGTTCTGTATTCCAGGAGCACAGGCAAGGGAGAAGAATAACTGTGCTTTCCCTTCCTCTTGCAATCTCCGCATGAGCACTACAATACCAAGAAGGGGGTGGGGTAAAGTACAGTAGAGCCTCAGAGTTATGAACTGACCGGTCAACCACACACCTCATTTGGAACTGGAGGTACACAACCAGGCAGCAGCACAGACACAAAAAAGCCAGTACAGTGCTGTGTTAAACATAAACTAAAAAACTAAAGGGAAAGGTTTTTTTTAAAACAAAAGATTTGACAAGGTAAGGAAACTGTTCCTGTGCTTGTTTCATTTAAATTAAGATTGTTAAAAGCAGCATTTTTCTTCGGCATGGTAAAGTTTCAAAGCTGCATTAAGTCAGTGGTCAACTGTAAACTTTTGAAAGAACAACCATAACATTATGTGCAGTGTCATGAACCTTTCAGTGTTATGAACATCCCATTCTCAAGGGATTCGTAACTCGGTGATTCTACTGCACTGGTGTATAAAGTTAAAATCACAGCCCATCCACACACGCTAAGGGCTGAACAAACTTCCTGGAGGGATTATGGCGCTTCTGTGCAATTCCTGTTGTATAGCTTCCACATATCTGACCTCCCTCCTCCTAACCCTGGGCAGCTAGGTAGCAAACCCTGTCTAGCCTGCACGTTTCATCGGGTAGAGAGATGAGAGGGCTCCTCCACCAGGAGGAGGTGGCTTAGTGCAGAAATTGAGATGAAAAGAGGAAGCCGCTTTTGGGAGGAGAATATTCTGTCCTCCAAGCAATAATACAGGCCCAGAGCGTGGAACCTGAGGGTTGCATGAGGGGGGTGGGGTGGAGCTGCTTGGAGATCCAGGTCGTAGGGAGGGAGAGACAGCTTAGGAAGAATCTAACTTCACGGTGATAGAAAGAAGCTTGCTATTTGGCAATCACACCAAGTAAAGCCTTGTATTCCTAGATTCCCAGCTTCATGCTGAGCTGATGTTTGGAGTAATCTGTTCCTAGGATTATGTGTGACTATGATTAAAAGTCTGTCCTTGACTGGTGGTCTGCCTGTTGTCAGTACACAGCCCCAGTGTTCCCTCTCATTTTTTACGTCCATGTGCGGAATGAATTTTGTTATGTGCACCAATATGGAGGTGATGTATGACACCACATCAGGGCTAGGGCAGAGGGTTGGGGTGTGGGGTTTGGGGTGGGGCTGGGAATGAGGGGTTTGGGGTGTGGCCTCTGGGGTGGGGCCAGGGATGAGGGGTTTGGGGGTGCAGGCTGAGGTGGGGAGAGAGGACTCCCCCCAGCCCTCTCGCTGCTGCAGCTCGGGGCAGGGGGAGAGGCACCTCTCCCTGGCTGCAGCAGCTCCGGCGGGCCTGCGCTGGGCCAAGGGACGGGCTTCTCTCCCCCGGCCATGGCAAGTCTGGAGCAGGTCCGCGCTGGGGCCGGCGGGGAGGGGCGCCTCTCCCCTGGCCGCGGCAGCTCTGTGCTGGGGGAGAGGCATCTCTCCCCACCGCAGCCCTAAGCCCTTGCGCAGGGCTTAATAGGCAGCTGCGTGGCCACGCAGCTGAGAGGGATCTTAGCCCAACCCTGAAAGGGCTTCTCTCCTTTCCCTCCCATTCTGAGATCCTGTGTTGCAGCCTCCATCTTTTTGGGCACAGACAAATGAGGAGTTTGAGATCTTTGCTAGAAGGAGGTATTGTCAAAGCCAGGGGTGTGCCATGGCGGGAGCCCAGCAGCGAGGGCTCTGCGAACTACGTTGACGCTGAGCTGGATTGTTCTGGGAGAGCTCTGGGTAATGATACTGTCTTGCTGGTCTCTCTAGGTCTCAGTGATGGAGTACGTCACCGCAGTTGTGTGCCTTGGATTCCCTCTGCTCACAGTGGATGGGCCCAGAGGGGTAAGCCCAAAGCAGGGGTCAGAGTTCAGAAGATGGGATTGGTTAGTTAACCAGGCCACTGGACCTGTGAACTTGCTTTAAAGTCCAGCCAGAAGAGCAAGGGTCTGAAGTTTGGTTCTTCACCTGCAAGTATTTTCAAGTGTGTCTGAGCCCATCTAGTGTTTGGGGTGATGGAGAGCCAACAATCCGGGCTTTGGGCAGTGAATCACAGTGGGGCAGTCTGGGAGGGAAGGAGCTCAAGGGTTTGACTGCATCCTTGGTGTGACGGCAGTGGTGTGTGCCTGTAACACATCTCTAGAGCCTCTCCTAGGCCTCACTCCAGAAACAGTTGTTGATCTCACCTTGTTTTGCACCCAGCAACAAGAATGACTTAGGCAGACTTATCTGGTGGCCTGATGTGCTCCTTTGTTAGCTGGCCTGTCTGCGACTGATTCAGGAGTGACCTTGGGACCCTGGTGCCACTCAGGTGACTAGCTTTGGGGGCTGTGTGAGAAGAGTAGGCCCAGGCACTGTATTGCCTCCATATAGAAGGCAGGGAGTTCCATACAGGGGACAGTTCTGTACCAAAGCCTTGTTCAGGGCCACATTTTCCCACTGGGAAAATCCCCTTTGGGGCGTAACCTGGAAAGTCCTGAGACTGCATGGTACAGGCCTGCGACTTACTATTGCATGTTAGTCGATCTAGCATTGCATTTGGGTAGCTACAGCAGTGATGGGGGGAAATGCAGCGAGAGTGGCTGTTTTGATAGGGGGTCAGTCTCAGCTGGTGTAAGTCAGTGGAACTACACCAATTTAGACCATCTGAGTTTCTGACTCAGTATAAATGTATTTACTTGCCCCATAAAAGTCGTTAAGTCCCGGGCCTTCATATTCCATCATCCAATGGCCCCTCTGTCCTTCAGTTTTAAAATGTCTCGTTGTCCCATGCTCCTGCAGGATGTGGATGACCCCCTTCTGGACATGAAGACCCCAGTTCTCTTTGTGGTTGGTCAGAATTCTTTGCAGTGCAACACTGAAGCTATGGAAGATTTCCGAGAGAAAATCCGAGCTGATAACAGCCTGGTGGTGGTGGGAGGAGCTGATGACAATCTGAGGTATGGCTCTGTGACATAGTCCCATGCTGTTGGGATGCCGTCTTCCAGAAGCATTGAGCAATGTCTGGTTGGGCCCATTGGCCATGCAAGAGGATTCTAGGACTTCATTCTGAAATTAGATGGGGACTGGATGGCTGACAGAATAAAGAGCCTTTTATTCCTGGGTAGTCAAGTTAAATCAGGCCCAGGTTGGGAGGAGAAACTTACTGCCATCAAAACAGCTATGTGGAATGAGTTGGTAAGACATGGTCCAGCTCCTAGTGGTCACATGTCCACTTCACAGTTGGCACACATTGGTGACTTTGTGGCAGTCAGAGCTTGAGTGGGCCATAGAGAACGTACTGTCCTCTTTGTGGCTATAAGTCATGCTTTTCCAGATCAAGGTGGAGGCAGGCAGGCAGGGCAGTGTGTGCGGGAAGCTTGTGCTGTTCCTGCCATCCAGGCTCTGTCTGTTCCATGGGCAAATGGCAAACTCAGTTCTCCAGGGCTGACAGGCTTTGAGCATTCGTCACACGGGGCTGATGGGTGCGTGTGGGGTGACGGACTGCAGCCGATTTACAGCATTCCTTTCCGCTGACAGGTTGAAAGTCCTGGGTGCAGCAAATATCCCCTTTGCGAAAGGCCAGAGAGCCTGAATTCTGTAGGCTTTCCTTTTCCAAATCATTCTTGGCTCTGCTCTTGGAGGTGGATTTTGGCAGTTTGCAGTATCCTAAAGGGCACTCCTTTGGGAGGTGGTCAGCGGGAGAAAGGGTGCTGTGGGACTGGCAGGAAGCCATGGGCCACCTGCTCCAATCACACTGGTGTAAATCTTGAGTAACCCCATTGATCTCAATGGAGCTGTACTGCTGTAAAACGAATGTGAGAGGAGAATCAGGCCTGGCGGCCAAATTATGCAGGCGCTGTCATGACAGTTGTTACGTGTAAGTAGGAGCCTATAATAGGAATGATCAGAAAACTGGGGAGGGGCGTGAAATGCAAAATGAGCGACTAGCAGCGTTGAAAATGAAGCTTGAAGGGCGAAGGCGCATGTAGCCCTTCTGAGGAAGCTTTGGGCCTGAATTTCAGAGCTGCCGGGCCATTTCCCGCTGCAGCCAATGGGAGCGCCAGGCGCTCAGCATTAGAGCTGGATGAACAATGGAGTTTTTGCTTCGCTGGCAAATCCAAAACATTGAAAAAAAATTCGTCTCGGGTGGAAGCAGAACCAGTTTTTTGTTTGGAAATTTTCATTGAATCAAAAAGTAGAAAAATGTTCGTGTCAGAGTGACGTGTTTTGGTTCAATCCAACTTTTTTGATTTCAGGCATTTTGATAAAAGCCAAGGAGGACTAGATTCACAGACTGGGGGAGGAAGGGAGCTGAGCCCTTATAACCTTGAACCCAGGGGTTACGGTTCTCTGCGGTGAGTGTCCAGGTTCAATTCTCCCTTCTGCCCCATGGGGAGAAGGGGTTTGAACTTGGGTCTCCCACATTGCAGAAGAGTGCCTTAGCCTCTGGGATACCGGATAGGCTGGTGTAGGGTTTTCTCAGTCTCTCCTGTTGAAGCTGTTCCACTTGTTATAAATAAATAAATAAATAGTCATTGGAGCAGGGATGTGAACTTGAGTTGCGCACCTCCCAGGTGTGTGCCCTTACCACCAGGTGATAGTCTCACTCCTTTTCTAGTCACTGTCATCTGAATTTCACCCACCTCTACTTGGCACATTGTGTCCAGCAGATGGAGCCCTTGAGTTAAGCACTCTTCGAGCTAATTAGCCCCTACTTCCTATTGGTGGAATCTCAGTAGCACAGCAAACCCTCATTTGATTATTGGCTTTCAAGCTAAGAATGTTGGCCACGGCGCGGTGGGGGCAAGAGAAAGGGGGGAAGAATGAACATCTATTGACTCGCCCACTTTTTTAAATAGGATAAGCAAAGCCAAAAAGAAGGCGGAAGGCCTGACCCAGAGCATGGTGGACAGATGCATCCAGGTAACAAGCAGAGAGATCTTTCGGAGCAGTTTCCCCTCCATAGCGTGACTGCCCAGTCGTCTCCATGAGCACACGCTCCAGTGCTGCTGCCTAGATTGACTGGGCAGGGGTGGGTGGGCAAGTGAAATCATTGACAGCATTGCTGTCAAGTGCCCTCGAGGTGAAATCAGTAGTCCTGATATGTTAACCCTTTGGATGCTGCTATCAGGGCCATAGTCCTGCATTTGACTGGCCTGGGGAAGCAGGTGTTTGTGGTTCTTCCTTTCATGGTACGGAGAGCGGCATATTCCCCTCCTGTTCCCAGAGAGCCACCAAGATTAAGCTTTAACACAATACCTAGTAACATTAAAAATAGCTAAATTCTTCTTGTCTTGAGCAACGTAGCTGGGAAGGTCTGAGGGGAGTAGAATCCAGCAAAGCCCAGGCTGTTCTCTCTGTTTCTGGAATCTTAGTATTTATTTCTTTAGACCATTAAGCTAAATTCCCTGCACCCTAGCAGGGCAGTAACTGGAAGCTGCTTCTAGGCAAACCGTGGAGGCTAGTTGTTAAGAGACGTCTGACCCCTGTGTAGGATGAAATAGCTGACTTCCTGACCGGAGTCCTCACCCGCGCGGATAACCATTCAGGCTCCGACCCCAGGGACCTCGATGCCGAGAAAAAGAAGAAACCACGTGACTTGACCAGGAGGGACCTGTCGTTTGACTTGCCAGAAAGAACCAGCAGTCCCACCTCCCCGGCAGCCAAGGTGCCGGCCTCGCCTTCTGGCTCAGAGGTAGGGACTGGCCCTCTGGGATGTGGAGCTGGGGAAGGCCTGTGTTTGAATGACCATTTTGTGGGCTGTTTTTGCACTGAGGAGCCAGGCTGTGAGAGCACAGAGATGATGTCAGTGTGGAGGGAGAGAGGGGTGCTTATGGAGGTGTCAGCTGCTCACGTGGTGGCAAATGGCTCTTCCAAAATAAATGAGTTGCATTTTAAGGTTTCCTGCAAGGCTTAAGAACATAAGAACAGCCACAGTGGGTCAGATCAGAAGTCCATCCAGCCCAGTATCCTGTCTTCCGACAGTGGCCAATGCCAGGTGCCCCAGAGGGAATGAACAGAGCAGGTAATCAGCAAGTGATCCATCCCCTGTGGCCCATTCCCAGCTTCTGACAAATAGAAGCTAAGGGACACCATCCCTGCCCATCCTGGCTAATAGCCATTGATGGACCTATCCTCCATGAGCTTATCCAGTTCCTTTTTTAACCCTGTTATAGTCTTGGCCTTCACAGTATTCTCTGTCAAGGAGTTCCACAGGTTGACTGTGGGTTGTGTGAAGAAATACTTCCTTTTCTGTGTTTTAAACCTGCTGCCTATTAATTTCATTTGGTGACCCCGAGTTCTTGTGTTATAAGGAGTAAACAACACTTCCTTATTTATTTTCTCCACACCCGTCATGATTTTATGGACCTCTATCATATCCCGCTTTAGTCGTCTTTTTTCCAAGCTGAAAAATCCCAGTCTTTTTAATCTCTCCTCATACGGAAGCCGTTCCATACCCCTAATCACTTTTGTTTCCCTTTTCTTTACCTTTTCCAATTCCAATATATCTTTTTTGAAATGGAGCGACCACATCTGCATGCAGTATTCAAGATGTGGGCATACCATGCATTTATATAAAGGCAATATGATATTTTCTGCTTATCTATCCCTTTCTTAATGATTCCCAACATTCTGTTCGCTTTTTTGACTGCCGCTGCTCATCGACTGGATGTTTTCAGAGAGCTACCCACATTGACTCCAAGATCTCTTTCTTGAGTGGTAACAGCTAATTTAGACCCCGTCATTTTATATGTATAGTTGGGTTTATGTTTTCCAATGTGCATTACTTTGCATTTATCAACATTGAATTTCATCTGCCATTTTGTTGCCCCGTCACCCAGTTTTGAGAGATCCTTTTGTAGCTCTTTGCAGTCTGCCTGGGATTTAACTGTCTTGAGTAGTTTTGTATCATCTGCAAATTTTGCCACCTCACTGTTTACACCTTATTTCAGATCATTTATGAGTATGTTAAATAGGACTGGGCCCAATTCAGACTCCTGGGGAACACCACTATTTACCTCTCTCCATTCTGAAAACCGACCATTTATTCCTACCCTTTGTTTCCTATCTTTTAACCAGTTACCAATCCATGAGAGGACCTTCCCTCTTATCCCATTACAGCTTACTTTGCTTAAGATCCTTTGGTGAGGGATCTTGTCAAAAGCTTTCTGAAAATCTAAGTACACTATATCCACTGGATCTCCCTTGTCCACATACTTGTTGATTCCCTCAAAGAATTCTAGTAGATTGGTGAGGCATGATTTCCCTTTACAAAAATCATATTGACTCTTCCCCAACAAATCGTGTTCATCTACGTGCCTGATCATTCTTTTCTTTACTATAGTTTCAACCAATTTGCCTAATACTGAAGTCAGGCTTACCGGCCTGTAATTGCTGGGATCGTCTCTGGAGCCCTTTTTAAAATTGTCATCACATTTGCTATCCTCCAGTCATTTAGTACAGAAGTTGATTTAAATGATAGGCTACATACCACAGTTATTAGTTCTGCAATTTCCCATTTGAGTTCCTTCAGAACTCTTGGGTGATACCATCTGGTCTTGGTGACTTATTACTATTTTATTTATCAATTTGTTCCAAAACCTCCCCTAATGACACCTCAATCTGGGACAGTTCCTCAGATTTGTCACCTAAAAAGAATGGCTCAGGTTTGGGAATCTCCCTCACATCCTCAGGTGTGAAAACTGATGCAAAGAATTCATTTAGTTTTTCTGCAATGGCCTTATCGTCCTTGAGTGATCCTTTAGCATCTCGATCGTCCAGTGGCCCCACTGGTTGTTTAGCAGCTTCCTGCTTCTGATGTACTTAAGACATTTTTTTCTGTTACTTTTTGAGTCTTTGGCAGGCTGTTCTTCAAATTTCTTTTTGGCCTTCCTAAATATATTTTTTTACACTTCACTTGCCAGAGTTTATGCTCCTTTCTATTTTCCTCACTAGGATTTAACTTCAACTTTTTAAAGGATGCCTTTTTGCCTCTCACTGCTTCTTTTACTTTGTTGTTTAGCCATTGTGGCACTTTTTTGGTTCTCTTACTATGTTTTTTAATTTGGGGCATACATTTAAGTTGTTCCTCTATTACGGTGTCTTTAAAAAGTTTCTATGCAGCTTGCAGAGATTTCACTTTTTGCGCTGTACCTTTTAATTTCTGTTTAACTAACCTCCTCATTTTAGTGTAGTTCCCCTGTCAGAAATTAAATGCTACTCGTGGTGAGCTGCTGTGGTGGGTTCTCCCCCTACCCCCCAACAGGGATGTTAAATTTTATTATGTTATGGCAGTTCAGGTAGATTACCTCTTGGACCAGATCCTGTGCTCCACTTAGGACTAAATCAAGAATTGCCTCTCCTTGTGTGCATTCCAGCACTAGCTGCTCCAAGAAGTGGTCATTTATGGTGTCTAGAAACTTCATCTGTGCATCCCGTCCTGAGGTGACGTACCCAGCCAATATGGGGGTAGTTGAAATCCCCCATTATTATTGAGTTTTTGTTTTTATCGCTTCTCTAATGTCCCTGAGCATTTCACAGTTACAATCACCATCCTGGTCAGGTGGTCGGTAATATATCCCTCCTGCTATATTCTTATTCAAGCATGGAATTACTATCCATAGAGATTCTGTGGTACAGTTTGATTCATTTAAGATTTTTACTTCATTTGATTCTACGCCTTCTTTCACATATCGTGCCGTTCCCCCACCAGCACGACCTGTTCTGTCCTTCCGATATATTTTGTACCCTGGTATTACTGTGTCCCATTGATTATCCTCATTCCACCAAGTTTCTGTGATGCCTATTACATCAATATCCTCATTTAATAGGAGGCACTCTAGTTCACCCATCTTGTTATTTAGACTTCTAGCATTGGTATATAAGCGGGAGGGCGCCTGGGCTGGGGGTCGGAGTGCAGAGGTGTGGGGGGGGAGGGGCTGGGCTAGGGGTCGGAGTGCTGGTGGGGGGGCTTGGCCTTGGGGTCGGAGTGCCGGGCGAGGAGGCTTCAATTCCTGAATGCTAATCCTTGCTCTGATACTGACTCCTGGTGTGACTTCAGGCAGGTTACCTGCCCTCCATGCCTGAGTTTCCCCATCTGTAAAACAGGGATGGTGATATCAAGCTTGGTCATCGGGGGTTGTGAGGGTCAAGTGGGAACTACCGATTTGTGGAGGTGTAAAGTAATTGCTACACCAAGCATTATGAATAACCCATCGCTGCATCCTGCCATGGAAACCTGACTGGATGGGGCTTCCCTTCTCGTTTGGGCAGGATCTGTCCAGTGTCTCCAGTAGCCCCACCTCGAGTCCCAAAACCAAAATGGCTGCTGTGTCATCTGTCCAGAAGTCCAGCCAGATGGGTGCCACCCAGCTGCTGAAGAGACATGTGCAGAGAACAGACGGGGTCCTGACACACAAGCAGGCACAAGGTAACGCTCCAGCAGCTTGCTCCACTCGCTTCCTCCTTGTTACCCTGGTAAAGCCTCTTGGGGGTGTCGCTGTCCAGCTATGCTCATACTTTGCCCCGCAGGACTAATCTAAAGTCTGCAAACTTCCTTTGGCCGTGTGACATTCAGATGGGGCAGTCTCCCCACAGCTCAGGCCCTATGCACTGTCACTCCTAAGCAGTGGCATATGGGAGCTGACTCTGGGCAGGAAACGGTAGTCTCTGTGCCATAAAAGGGTGAGTCACTTACAGGCCTTTGTTTTGCTATTGCCGAGACTGGGAAGGGTCTTTGCCTGTCCTGGTGGCCAGATCATCATGCAGTTGTAGAATGTCGGCCCAGTGGGTGTGGGCACATCCATTTGGGAGCGCTTGATGGGTTGGTGGTTTGTATCAGTGAAGATTTTGCTAGGGAGTAAAGGGTGGTTGGGGTGGGTCAGGCCACTGAGACGGGATGAAGATGAGGGTCTAGCGCAGGGGTAGTCAGTAGGCGGACCGCAGGCCAAATCCAGACTGCCAGATGCTTTTGAACGGACCCCAAAATCTTATTTACTTATTATCATCATTGTTGTTGTTTTTTCTGGAATCTGGACCATGACTGTACCTTGATCTTGGACCTTGACAAAAAATAATTGACTACCCCGGTCTAGAAGGCAGGGGAGGGCCAGCCACCAAGAAGGAAAGGCTAACCTGAGCCGTGTTTTTTTTGTCCCGTGGGATGCTGATAAGATCTTGGGATGCACCTTCAGTCGTGCGGGGAAAGAGGTCGGAAAGGTCTGACAGTCAGTGGTCTGTCAGTGTAGGTGGGGTTGTTGTAGCCATGTTGATCCCAGGATATTAGAGAGACCAGGTGAGTGAGATGATATCTTTTATTGAACGACTTCTGTTGGTGAGAGAGAAAAACTTTTGAGTTACCAGAACAGGAGCGCTGTATAAATTCGAAAGGTTGTCTCTCTCGCCAACAGACGTCAGTCCAATAAAAGATATTACCTCCCCTGCCTTATCTCTCAGTGGAGTGGCAGGTATGTTTTCCTCTGGAACTTGTGGATAATATTTTGTCACGGATGGGCCATAGATAAGCCCTCCTGGCAAACACTATTGATTTAGTTGGGGGTTGGTCCTGCTTTGAGCAGGGGGTTGGACTAGATACCTCCTGAGGTCTCTTCCAACCCTGATATTCTATGATTCTATGATAATTGGGAAGTAGTTCTCCAGGCTCCAATCTTTCTTGCTTCCTTTGCTCAGGACAGATCCGAACAGGCCTGCCAGTTCCCCTTCAGCATTGCCCTGTGCTCCTGCTAGTTCTATGCATTCTTTCTCTGGTTCACAGTAGGTTGCAGACTGGAACTTGAGTCCAGGTCTCCCACCTAGTAGAGCAATGCAAGAACCGTTGAAGTCTGCTCCGGCCTATGTTTTAGCTATAGGAGCAAGTTCCTTGTGAGTGCGTGAAGGGAACTGAGCAGGAGAAGGCTCTGTGGTGGGTATCTTGGCAGACACTTCTGCAGGGTAAAGACAGTCCAGAGGGAGGTTCATCGAAGTGTTGTGGCAATGAATGTTTGCGTGTACTAGTTACTGTTTTCCAGTCATTGCCAGCATTTCACCTCAGAGATGCCCAGTGTGACTAGCTGAAGGGCGTCTGTGTGCACAGCTCCAATACTAGACATCACAAGCCTGCTCATGCTCCCTGGAGGCGGTAGTCAGGGGACAGTCCGGGGGCTGTGGGAAGGATGGTGTGTAGTTTGGTAGTGCTCTCAGGGAGGGAGGGAGAGGGATGTCTCCAGACCTGTTGCCCCTTCCCAGGAGGGTGTGATGCATTGCAGTTTGGGGGATCAGTCAGTGCTGTCTCCAGATGCCCTGAGGCTGCATCACGAAGCTGTACCCATCTGTCAGAGTGAGTGGGGTCTGCAGAGCTCCCCACTGGCCAGCTGTGGGTCCCAGGGAGTGAGCAGGGTCTGCGCAGCTCCCCGCTGGCCAGCTGTGGGTCCCAGGGAGTGAGTGGGGTCTGCAGAGCTCCCCGCTGGCCAGTTTGGGTCCTGGAGAGTGAGTGGTGGCTGCAGAGCTGCCTGCCCCCTGCCTGTCCCCTCCCCCCCCAGTGAGAGCCAGCTGTGATACTGTAATTCTCTCTGATTCATTTCAGCTCAGTTTGCTGCTTTTCTGAAACAAAACATGCTGGTGAGGAAAGTTCTTCCTCCTGGCACCTCTTCATGTCTCTTTGGTGAGTATCTCCTCACTTCCTCTCTCTCTCCGCTTCCTTCCTCCTCTGGCTTTCCTCCATCACCTTCCTCTCCTCCTTGCACTGGTTTGGGGGGTGTTCCAGCGTGTGGTCCCCCTCTCTCTGCTCTTTGCTTTCTCATTGCTGTAGTGGAAGCTGAAGCAAAACAGCCACACCCCTCCCCTGGCTTTCCCTCTCTCTGGCAGGTAAATGTTCCCTGGGAGTGACATGATTTCGCAGTGATTTGCTCTGATGGACTGTGGAATCATGTGGGTGACCTGGCAGCTTCTTGTGGTCAGGAGCGTAACCCTTTGTGTGCTGGGTCTGACTGGCTGAGATGCAGACCCCAGCACGGGCAGTTGTGCTTTTGACATGGAAGGCGCTTCCTTGATGCATGGTATGGGAAAGTGCTTTGGACAGCCTGTCGAGGGTGCAGAGACGGGGCTGCTTAGTGGCTCAAAGAGGCCGGCTGGAGCATCTTTCCAAACCCATGGAGAGTTGGAGGAGGAACAGCAGAGGAGTGGGTAGGGAGGGCGAGGGACTCCTTGGGAAAGCAGGAAGGCAGTGCTGAATTGGATCCTGAAATGGATAGGAAGCCACTGTTGATAGTGGGAGGATGGGACTGAAGGAAGACGCTGGCTACTGTATGTCAGAGCCTCTGAGACCTAGAGATGAGGGGATCAGATTCATAGCTCAGCTAAATGGATGCAACTTCATTGCCTCCAATGGCATTGGCCCCAGCTGTGGAGTCAAGCTGAAGGACTTGAGGTTAGAAGAGGCGGGTGACAAAGATCTGAAGGAGGATTTTAGCAGGGTTAGGCTGGTGGGAGTGTTGGGAGACATTTCAGTTGCTGTAATACCCGGATCTCTCTCTAATGTGAGTTGCTTTGTCATGACATGACCCGTCAGTGCCAGAGTGGGTGGCCCCCGGATGTGGGGAGTGCGAGTGTGATAGAGGAACACCTCTCTGTAAAGCCCGGTTCATCATGGCATAGTGCTGGTGGCTTCTTGTCTAGACGAATGAAGCTCTGGATAATTAGCTGGAGACCAGTGGGACTGTGGGGTGCTGTAATTGGGTTCTCTGAGATACCAGGAGGTTCCCATCCCTCTCTCTGCCTAACACACACAATTGGTTATTGTCCAGACACTCCCTTCTTGGGGTTTGGCTGTATTCAGAAGTGATATAACAAAGCCAGGCAGGACTGTATGGACAAGCAGGTCCTAGTCTAGGCTGATTACTTATTGAGTTCTCCCTCCCTTAAGCTCTGCCTCTGAGAACTTTGTTTTTTCTACTACTGCGTTGGAGGTAATGAGGTCCCCCTGGTCAGGCTGCCTGGGTGACTCAGCAGAGTAGCTCTGCACTTCCCTGCAGGGTCTGAACACCCAACAGCAGCTCACAGGCACAAAAAGGATTCAGTGCTTAACTGGGGTGATTCTTGCTCGCATGCTGTCCGGATGGGAAGAGATTTTTCCCTGGGACATACTGGCAGCAGCCTCATAGAATCATAGAATAGCAGGGTTGGAAGGGACCTCAGGAGGTCATCGAGTCCAACCCCCTGCTCAAAGCAGGACCAATATCCAACTAAATCATCCCAACCAGGGCTTTGTCAAGCCTGACCTTAAAAACCTCTATGGATGGAGATTCCACCACTTCCCTAGGTAACCCATTCCAGTGCTTCACCACCCTCACCCTGTTTCTGGAGCATCGAACAGGCAGCATCAGTAGGATCCAGGTGTGCAGTGTTCCACACCATCAAAGGGGCACCTCCGTCTCTGCCATCCAGCACTTTATGGGAAAATGCCTTCATGTGGTTACATTGGATTTGCCCACTGGCAGCTCTGACAGTAGCTAGTGTGAACCCAGGGCTGGTCACACTGTCTTTCAGCCTGGCTGCTTCTGCGTCAGTGGGGCTGAGGAGAGCGATTCAGCCTGGCTGCAGGAGAGCAGCGTGGTGGGAAGCCATGGTGAAGTGGGAGCAGTAGGTATGTCTAACTATAGCTCAGATTGCTGGTGCCTGGGGGTTAAGCCTGAGCACACAGGGAGCTCTTCCCATCTGTTGTGAGAACAGGAGTCTGTGTGCGCCACAGTAACCATGTAATGAAGGAGGCTTTGATCATGCGGAATGCAAGGGGGAGTGTTTGATCACTGGTTCCTACAGACTATCATGGATGCTTTGAGGAGTAGTAGCATCACTTCCCCCTGCAGGTGCCATTTCATGGTGCTGCCCAGCTGATGGCGCTGTGTGGTGCGGTTGATGCTCAGGCGGTCTCAGGGGCTTTCACAGCGGAACTGATGCCTGTAATCTCTTTGCATAGGTGATCAGAAACTCTCTGGGTAGTTCCATTCACTCGGCATGTTCACAGTGCTGGGGAAGGTATTTAAGCTTTGCACGTCTGTTAGCAGTCAGCACCCCACCTTGCTCCCTCAAAGCAGGACCCTGGGTGCAGGTGCTAAGATAATAATGCATTGATGCTTGCATTGGGTTAGAGCAGTGCCAACAAATAAATGCGTAGCAGTAAAGTGGTTCAACTGCACTCTCCCCCAGCAGTAGGTCAGGGGACCTGCTCCTGCAAAGTGGTGTCATTTATCTCCAGGAGGATGAAGGCTGTTCAGTAAGGAACTTGGATCCCAAAGACAGACTATTTCTTCTACACACCCGCCCCTCCTCCCCCACCCCCATAGGAGAAGGAATTAACTACCTCAGTGACTTTTTGCAGGCTTTGTATATTCTTGAATTTAGAATCGCAGGGCTGGAAGGGACCGTGACAGGTCACCTAGTCCTGCCCCCTGTGCCGAGGCAGGGCCAAGTAAACCTAGACTAAACCTGACAGGTGTTTGCCCACCTGTTCTTAAAAACCTGCTGTGATGAGGATTCTGCAACCTCCTTTGGAAGCCTGTTCCAGAGCTTAACTCCCCTCAGAGTTAGAAAGTTTTTCCTAATCTCTAACCTAAATCTTGTTTGCTGCAGATTAAGTCTATTACTACTTGTTCTGCCTTCAGTGAACATGGAGAACAGTTGATCACTGTCATCTTTATAACAGTCCTTAATGTATTTGAGACTGTTCTCAGGTCTCTCCTCAGTCTTCCTTTCTCAAGACTGACTCAATGTCTCCAGTTTTTGTAACCTCTCCTCACAGGTCAGGTTTCCTACATCTTTTATCATGTCTGGTGCTCTCCTCTGGACTCTCTCCAGTTTATCCACATCGTTCTTCAAGTGCAGCGCCCAGAACTGGTCATAGTACTCCAGCTGCGGCCTCACCAGTGCTCAGCGGAGCGGGACAATTACCTCCCATGTCTTACATACCACATTCCTGCTAATGCACCCCAGAACGATAGTAGCCTTTTTCACCACTGCATCGCATTGTTGGCTCGTATTCAGTTTGTGATCCACAATGACCCGCAGATCCTTTTGAGCAGTACTATGAGCTAGCCAATTATTCTCCGTTTTCTAGTTGTGCATTTGATTTTTCCTTCCTATGTGCAGTACTTTGCTCTTGTCTTTATTGAGTTTCATCTTGCTGATTTCAGACCATTTCTCTAATTTGTCCAGGTCATTCTGAGTTCTAATCCTGTCCTCCAAAGTGCTTGCAAAGGGTTGGTGTCATGGACCTTACTCCTATCGCCCCTTAGCCCAGCGTGGACTGAGACCAGGTGTGGTGGGAACTCCCTTTCTGAGCACTGTAGAGGTGCACCTTTTGCATTGAAAGCCGGCCTTCATTTCATCACCCTTGCTCGTTCTCCTGCACCAGGCTTACTTCTCCAGTGAAGAGATGGACACCATGGTGCAAGCCATGAACTCCAGGGTTCCAAATTGAGATTATGCAGTTACAGATCAACAGTGGAATACAAATGGGCAAGATGTGGTCCTGAGGAAGGATGGTCTTGTGGTTAATTATCACTTCTGTTCCCCTAGTGCCCAGGGTACCAGTCATGATGAGGGTCCCATTTTGCTAGGAGCGGTGGTGTGTGCTCCAGAGAATTTACAGAGTAGGCCTCAGGACAGAACAGATGTGCTGGGGCGAGGCGGGTTGGGAGGATGAGGTACAAAGGAACTGTTGAGCAGAAAAATGGAAGTCTCGGCTTGCCTATGTGAGGCCAGACAGGTTAGGATATCGGACAGAGGCAGGGGATCTAGCTCTGCCACAGACGCCCTGTGTCACCTTGGGCCTGCCACTTAGGAACAGAGCCTCAATCCTGAAATCAATGGGAATTAGGCACCTAAATACCTTGAAGGATTTGGGCCTTAGTCTTTGTGGACCTCAGTTCCTCATCTGTACCTTGGGGATAACAGTGTTACCCTGCCTTGCAGGGGTGTTGCGAGGGTACGTACAGGAATGATTGAGCTGCACAGTTGTGGTGGTGAGCACCAAGGAAACACGATAAAGAACTGACTCTGGCAAAGCAATGGATGTGGGAGTCTAGCAATGTGAGCTGCAGTGCAGGGACGGCTGGAGCAGAGCACAGGGACTCAGCAGCTGAGGTCTGGTCCCAGCTTTGACAAAGGCTTGTGTGAATTTGGACAAGTCACTTTACCTCTCTCTGGGCCACGAGTTTCCCCATGGGTAAAATGGGGATATGTGATGGGGGGCTGATATTTGTACTGTGTTTTGGAAATGAAAAACACTTCTGTAAGGGGCATTATTACTGCAGTGGTTCATAGAGTGATAAGCCTGCACTGTTCTTCAGTGCAGAAGAAGACAGGATCCTTAGACTGTGCTGCCTTAGAATATGAAGAGCTCATTCTAAATACAGCAGTTTGTGACGCACAAGGAAATCAGGTTAGAGAAGTGAGTGGTAAGGAGAGAGAGGACTCTCCAGCGGCCGGTGATGGGACACTAGATGGGGAGGGCTCTGAGTTACTACAGAGAATTCTTCCCCGGGTGTCTGGCTGGTGGGTCTTGCCCAAATGCGTAGGATCGAATTGGTCACCATATTTGGGGTCAAGAAGGAATTTTCCACCAAGTACTGACAAGCTGAGGTTGTCTCCTCAGCAAATGTCATTCCTGCCTGAGTTCCCTGCTTGTACTCTAGGTGCCAGGCCTCCCGGACATGGTTGAAAACGGGGTGCAGAACGCACTGGTGAAGGGAGCTGGGGGAAATTCGACACAGGGCATTCTGGAAACGTGCTATTAGAGTTGAGCCCAGGGCAGCTTCGTCCGTCCCCTTCTGCCATGTCACTGTCACGGGGGACTCTGCAGAAAAGTTTGCATGTTTAGTATGAAGTGTTGTTCTGTGGGCTGGCTCAGGGTATGTCTGTGCAAGAAATGCTACAGCGGCACAGATGCAGTGCTGCAGCTGGGCTGCTGCCGTGTTCACACTCACTAGAGTGACAGAAGCGGGTCTGCCAGCACCGTAGTAAACCCACCTCTTCTGTCGACTAGTGGTGTCTACACCGGGGCTTGGGGCGGCTTAATTACATTGCACAGGATGTGAAATTTTGTAGTTAAGGCAACATAGACCAGCCCTCTGTAACCAACTTCCATTTCCCAAAATCTCCCCAGGAAGCAGCCTGAGTTTGAAACATCTAGATTCTATACTGAAAATCCTGTGTCCTCCTCAACGTCTGTGCAGCACCTGGCACAACAGGGCCTTTTACTGTATTTAAGGATTAGAATAAGGAAAATAATATAAAACAGAGGAAACAAATCAACCAAATACAGAAGCCTTGGCGTGCTGCTAGTCCCTTTGCTCAGCCCACAGATAGTGACAGGCTCTGTAATATTGCAGTAAATACGGCCTTCTCCGGTCCAGGTAAATAATGGGCACTATTTTCAAACAGCTCTTTCGGCAGACCTTTAATCAAATACCAATTTGTTATGAAGGTTCTTTACAGGAGCCCATGCCAGTGACCTGTAATTCAGAGGGGCATCTTCCTACATGTTCCTGTGTCCAATGGTAGTTTTCAGGAGCTACCTCAACAGCTGAAGTTAAACTCAGAACTGACTCTTCCACAGATGCCTTGTAAAAATGTTAACAACATCTTTTGTGTGTCTCTCAGCTTTCAGAGAGATCTGAAATCTCACCCAAGATCTCTCTCCAGTCTTTGCTGCTTTTTCCAAGTTCTTGAGGTGGTTCCCAACTGGCTTGAGGGCTCTTGGTGTCTCTTTTTGACCTCCAGAAGCACCACGTTCACACACACACGGGAACTTGGACTGTCTTGCCCTTTTATATGGCTGGAGCCCAGTAGATAATTGGTTTCTAAGAGTCTGAGTAAAACCCAAACCTCAGCCAGGCAGGCCATAAAGTCTCTCAGTCTCACAAGGACCACGGTGTAGGCCCCCTCCTTGCCCAGCCACACCTTCCTCGCCCTGCAATTTCCCTATGTCAAAAGACAAAACAGAGAGGCAGATCCAGGTTGCTGTAGTCCTGACACAGGCCTTCAACACCAGCACCCTGCGACGCAGCATCTGACGGGGGCAGCTGAGCTAGTCAGGAGGGTTTCACACAATCCGTTCATGTTCTCACTTGGCTCCTGCACTTCAGCAGTTTGCAGAGCAGGGCCTAAAGGCCAGGCCTGGCTGTCACAGAGTCAGCCCTGGGGCTCAAGCGGGAGCAACTTGTGCTGTGGGGCTGAAGGCCTTAGGGTTCCGGTGCAGCCTGGGGCACGGGTCACTTGCAGGTTTACACTAGTGTCAATGGTGATTCTCTGTAACTTGATGTCTTTAAACCATAATTTGAGGCCGTCAGTGACTCAGCCAGAGTCCGTGTAGATGATCATGATGGTCCTTTCTGACCTTAGAGTCTGAGTCCTGGTGTATGGGTGGCAGGAGGGGGCAGCATGAAGGAAGCTGTGGAGAATATGCATGGGCTTGTGTCCCTCTCTGGGTATATATTGCATTATCATCTGTGCTGGAATTATGCTCAAGGCACCAGGTATTGGTTTCAAATATATGCTTCTGTCTCCCCCAGTTCCAGTCTCCTCAGAGCAGCCAGAAGGGACTGAGAAAGAAGATGTGCGAATGCAGCTGAAGAGACATCAAACCCCCAGCCCGACCCATTGCAGCAAATCCTCCAAGCGAGCCAAAATCAAGGTGACCATTGTCTCCCACGGGGAAGCTGCTGGCACAGGGAATGGAGTGCCCCTCGTTGCACAGCCGGAAAGTGAGTCCCAGTTCCAGAACTGCTCTTTAAACCAGAGACATTTACATTCAGTGACATGTACATGGAGAGCAGGTAGTTGGTGTGTCCCAGGCCAGCTCTGGGTATGAGGATGTGTCTGCTGACAAAGATGGAGCCAAAGGGGTAGGAACCTTCTTCTTTAAGGATTTAGACATGGCAGGCAGTCTAAGTGGTTCTAGGTGCCAGCGACTTGGTGCGCAGTGATGCTTGGGGAAGGCTGGGGTTTGAAGTCCCTTAATAGATACACAGCAGAGCCTATGGCATAAGCTTCGGTTCTAGAGAGTCATTCAGATTGCATGTGCCAGGGTGAAAGGCTGATTGTGTGGGGGGCAAAAAGGAGTTTTCCCTCCATGTATGACATTGCACCATCTACTGAGTTGGGAGGGAGATGGTCTTTTCAGTTTCCTCTGAAGCTTCAGGCCATTGCTGGATGCAGGATGCTGGTCTTGAGGGACACTCGGTCTGGTTCGGTTTTGTAAGTCTGTGGCTTGCTTAAGTGTCCCTCATACCCTGATGCCGTAGAAGTGACAACAAAGGACTCCCAAACAGGTTGGAATCTCTCTGCAAAGATCTCATCCGGGACCCGCTCCTGCCATAAAGGGAGGACCATGTTGGGATTTGATGTTGGCTCCCACTGGAAGAATCTCTGTGTATTCTCGGTATAGAATAGTTTCCTGCTCTGCTGATCCCCTTGGGCATTGCAACGGCCTGTCAAATACACCTTTTATATGTACATGTGCAAAATCCAACTCTTCTCCAGTCTTCTCCTGGGTTAGGAAAACCCTGCTGTGACGTGAGTTGCAACCTGGTGAGCTGCAGTCCAGAGAGAGCTGTAGTGTGTTCAGCTTTGTTTCCCTTCAACACTGGAGAGGAGGCCAGGAATTTTGTTTGCTTATTGTAACCACGGTACATGAAGGAAACTCTCTGTTGTGGTAGGCCAGGTTGATGCATAGTAGGACTTCTGCTTGGAGCACCAAAAAATAACTCTTAAAGGTAATTGTGAGTGAGCAGAATTAGTGTGCGGTGTAGAGCTGAAAGGGTCAGCACGCCATTCCAAAGCCCTGGGAAATCAGAGATTTTTCAAAGCTGTAAAGTAAATCGATCCATTTTGCAACATTTCTTGGTTAATTTAACAGTTGGTTTTACTGTGAAAATTAACTAATGAATATATTGTGGCTTACCTTCGACAGCTTTGAAAGTCTCTGATTTCCTGGACTTTTTTTTTAATTTTCAAAACTTTATTTCTTTTCACAGAAAAAAAATGAAATGCAGAAGTAAACATGAACCAAACAAGAATTCCCTCTTACCGTACGTGAGCAGGAGGAATACACAGGACAAACGCATTTGTATCCCAGACACCGCAATAAACAAATATTGTAACTCACCGGCCTTTCTGTGTATTTTGTAAAGTGTCTCAATAGAATGCTTACAAAATCAACCACTAGAAAACCGGCATGTGCTCAATGATCCATCGAGGCAGTAGAATTGTATGATAATAATAATCTGGCAAGGAGGAAGTGGGGGTGCGAGTGAAGGAGAGGATTAGTAGAAGCAGATTAGTGGAAGTCACCAGAGATGCTTGCATCCCTGTGCTGAGCACCTGATATCCAGTGCTTTCCAGTGTTGAAGCTGATTCCCTCAGTCCTATTGTGCATCACGAGATTGTCGCAATGGAACTTCCTGGTTTTATTAGTGATTCTATTTGGTGTGATGTTTCTGGAACGACTCGCTCTCCTAGAACGTGCTAGAAAATATCTGGGACTGCACTGGAGCTTTCCTTTAAAAAGTGCTCCGAGCAGCAGGATGAGCTCGGTTCCCCCAGCACTGCTCCGTGTCACTGGGTCGTGTGTGATAGCGGGGGTTCCCCACAGGCTGGAATAGGGCAGAGCTTTACGTCTCTTGTTTTTCTTTATTTCCCACAGGTGTGGCAGGAAAGCTCCCCACCGTGACCGCAGGCCAGTCTGGGTCAGGCATGAAGGAGCTCTCGGGATTACTTACCACCCCCAAGTGAGTGTATCGTTTTATTTTTAATCTGTGGAGCTCTGAGAGAGCTGAGCCGATGCCAGGCTCCAGAGAGTAGTGATTTCAGTGTCTGCCACTTCCTCAGACCTTGAGTGTGAAAGGACATGTCAGATGTCCAGCTCTGAGTCTGAATCCTGAGATACAGGAGACATCCAACCCCCTGGAACCTACCCCTCATGGGTGTTGACTTGTTGCAGGGCAGTCCTGAGACGTGTTGGCAGAGCGAGGGGAGTAGCGGGGAGGGTGTCCCGGTGGTAGGTATATCTCTCTCTATATGGTGGAGACAAAGATTGAAATGATAGATTCAAACCTCCTGATCTTTTGTGACCCTGGCACTGCTTTATCTCTCCCTGCATCTTCTGCCTTAACCTGGACTCCAGTTCCTGTCCTTAAAGAACCATCCCTGCCCGGCCCTTGTCTCTGCCAGTGCGGCAGCCCTGCCTGCTGCCAGACTCTTGCTCCCCAGGGCTGGAGGAGTATTTAAAGTAAAGTAATTCTCCTTTGAAATGCCTCCCCCCCCCCCCCCCCCCGGGGGTGTGTGTGTTCTTGCTGTGCATCTAATGCTGCTTTAGTCTTCTCATCTCCCATGGTGCCGCTCTGGTTTGCTGTATGCCTCAGAGCGGCAGCCCTTCCTTTAACCGGGAACTGGAGTCAGGATCTGGAAAATAAAAACAGTTTTAAATTGAGAAGTCCTTTAACTCCAAAGGTGGAGTCTGTCTGTGTATAACACCCAGTCAGCATGGCATGGGGGCAGAGGGCTACAGTCACCCCTCATTTCAGAAATAGACATCCTACTCTGTTTGTGCGTGCTTCTAGCTCCCATCATGGAGGCACAGCCGCTGCTGCTGTTTTGAGTTCACCACAGTAAAGTTTTCAACCTCACCCAGCCCTTCCAGAAGAGTAGCTATGGGCTGCGTTTGACCCCCTGGCTGCAATCTTTGTCCTGGAAATACATCCCCTTGGAGTTTGTTGGTTACTGGAGTGCATTTGCCGTGTTTCTTTGTTTTCCAGGCTGAATTCTGTGGCAGAAACCCCCTCCCTCAGCTCTACCCCCTCGGCCATGATCCCTAGCAGCACAGCTCCCAGCGCCTTCCATTCCTTGCAGAGCAGGCTGGTGGCCAGCAGCACCCACTGCAGGCAGGCCCAGCCTAGCAACACGCTCCAAGGTACCCACCTCTTTCTTCATGCCCGTGAGATGGATCTGGGGAATTAGTTGTGTGTTTCCCTGCCTGCACCTTTGCTCTAACCCGGGAGTGGCCGAGAGCCTTCCCAGTGCTCGGCTATCCCAGCGGTTTGACGAGGCCAGTGGCTTACTCAGGAGCTGGAAAGTGAGCCTGGTGGAGGATGGAACACGGGGCCAGACCCTGTTTCCATTGAGGTCAAGGGCAGCTAGACCAGGTGACATTGTTTCAGCAAATAATACATTTGCAGAAAAGTCCATTTTTGGGGACACTTTCAGGTCAGATTTGGCAAATAGTATAAAACTAGAAATGGGGGGGGAAATTCCAAAGTGGTTTATTTTGGCCCATTTTTAAATGGAACATTTCAGCTTTTTTGTTTTGAAATGGTGTTTTGTTTAATAATTTAGCTAGTATTAAAAAAGGGTGAAAGACGTCCCAAAATGACCGGGAGCAAAACAGAAAAACGTGAAGAACAAACAAACAAACCCCAGATGTATTTTTTTTTTTATAAGAAAAACCATCAAAATTCAATTTCAGTTTGAACCAAACCACATTTTTGTCAGATTTTTTTGGTTCAGCTTCTGAAATAAAAAATCAATGATGCGCTCAGCTCTAATGGCAGCATTTCCACCGAGTTCAGTTGCACGGGACCAGGAAGTGGCTCGCTATCTGGTGTTCTAGACATGACTGGCCCTGCCTACACTGGGCGCACATCCCGTTTGCAGTCATGCGAGCTGATAGATGTTGGGTCGTGTTCTAGAATGGTGTTTTCCTACTAGAGACATAGCTCATAGGGAGGACCGAGGGGCTCCCACAGGTCAAGAGACAGCATAACTCAAGGGGACAGCCTCCTGCTGAAGCTAGTCCACCAAGGGTGAGAAACTAGCTGTTCCTGGCAGGTTGTTCCCCAGCCTTGTTTGCTTTCAGGAGCAGCATCCGCTAGCAGCCTCCTGCAGGGACTGAGCTTCAGCCTGCAGGACATCGGCACCAAATCACCAGCCCTTCCAGTGAGCGTAGCATCCGTGGGGCCGTCCATACAGGTAGGCAGCCATAGCGATATGGAGGGTTTCAGATAGGCACGGGCTCTCCTGGAGAGCGGGAAACTGGATCTAGAGAGCTTGGGAGGACAGCATCCTTGTCGCCATGGATGAAGTAGAGCTCTGTTGCGGGTAAGAAGCTCTGTTGAGGCTCCTGCTCTTGTGTTTGGCGCTTGGGTCAGGAGGAGGGTACTTGTGGACCAAGGGTGTTGGGTGCCTTCTCTACAAGAACCACTGCTGTCTGCAGCCTGCCCTCCCATCTGGAGGCTGGGTGCAGTGATAGCATGAGGTGCATGGCAAATGGGAGTTCTGGCACAGGAGGCATTGAAACCTAGACTGGACAAAACACTAGAAAATGTAATGTAGGGAATGGTCCTGCACGAGCCCCGGGGAGTGGGTGAGAAGAGCCTGCTGGGCCTCTTCCACTCTCGCTTCTCACAGTGGAGTGGATTGCAACCCCATTAGCTCTAGCAGGGGCAGCCTGCGGAGACTTCAGGTCCCACCCTGCAATGCTCCACCTCTATCTGAGCAGCCTCCACGCAGATCAAGGTGGTTTATTGCATGTCAGGGCCAGTAGTCTCCATGGGCTGCCCCTTCATTTTAAAATCAGGGTGTCCATGGTGAAAGGGCCAAACTTCATCGACCCTTGGGCTGAGATGCACTCGCTGCCTACTGGGATGAAGGGTGGGAAGACTCTGCCAGACCTCTGAGACCTCGAACTGCCCTTGAGAGTGAGGGGGAGCAGGGAAGGACATCCTGCCCCTTCTTCTCTGGTGCTCACCGCACTTGCCTTGCCTGGCAGACCTCAGCTGGGAAGACACCGGCACCTATCCAGAGTCTGAGTGCCATAACCACGGGCACCGGGACAATCGTCCGCACCATTCCAGTCGCCACATCCTTGTCGTCTCTTGGAGCCTCAGGGAGCGGGAAGCCCACGGCTATTCACCAGTTGCTGACCAACGGTGGGCTGGCCAAGCTGGCCAGCAGCCTTCCTGGCTTGGCTCAGATCTCCAATCAAGCAGCAGGTAAGGGACTAGTGCTGGTGGGGGGTTGTGAGATGGAGATGCAGGCACCCGCCCATCTCCTTTCAGACTGTAGTTCGCATTTACAAAGCTTGTTTGAAGTTCAGAGTGCTCTGTGAACGCCGACTTACCCTCCTGATGCTGCTGCGAGGAGGGAACTATTGCCTCCCCCTGTGGAGACACTGAGGCACAGAGAGAGGAGGCGATTTGCACAAGGTGTCCCAGTGAGTCAGTGGCAGAGTTGGGATTGGAATTCGTGAGTCCAGCAAGAGAATTTACATCCCTCGCAGGGTAAAGGGGGGATCCGCCACCATGGACCGTGAACAGCCATCTCCTCCCCAGTAGGAGTTGATCTTCATCATGCGCATGATTGAAGTCCCCTTTGCATGTTCCTTAATACCAGGCTGAATTATACCTCGCATGGCTTGCAAACAGGGCCAGGCGGCTGCCTCTGAACAGCGAGTCCCCTAATTCATAGCATTCCAGGCGCCATAGAGCCAAGATCCAGGTATGGATGCGGGCTGTGTGTTCCTCAGAGATGCCAGCCAATGTCAGCCTTGCCCTGTCTGCTCACCCGAGCTAGTGTCTGCCATTCCAGCCGTCAGCTCCGTGCTCTGGAACTCGCATTACGTCGTGCTGAAGTCCTCGTTACACAGCACGTGGTCTGTTAATAGGAAATGTGCATGGGGTCTGGGTGCAGGTCTCCGAATATTACTGCCAGCGATTGTGCCTGGAGAGCTCATGTTGGGCTTTCCCAGAGGTGGATTTGCTGTGCTGTATGTTGTGCTGGGCACTGTGATCCTTGCCACACTCCATGTTCGTACTGTCCTACAGCTAATCTCCAGTCGCTGGCAGTTTGGGAGCAGCTGCCTGGCAGCTGGCGGGGGGGTTGTGTCTGTTTGATCTGCTTTTCCTGTGAACGGAAGAACCAAGCCTGGGGTAAAGCGTGCGCTCGGAGATCGGCTGGTCACAGTGACTTGCCTCGCTCCTGTCTCTTCCAGGCTTGAAGGCTCCAACTACCATTACAGTGACCCTGCGGGGGCAGCCTAACCGTGTCACTGCCCTGAGCCAAGCGGCCGTGGGGACTATCCAGCCCCAGCCGGAGGAGCAGCAGCTGCAAACTCAGACACCTCAGGTAATTCTGGGCCTCTGGTCTTAGGCGAAGAGAAGCCGTTGGGCATATGTCATGCTTCCATCACCAGCGTTTGCTGACCCACGTGTTTTGTGCAGGAGCATCTCATCTGGGGAGAGAGTTCTGCCATATGGCCCAGAAACCCCCACTGGGATTTTCTCACTAGGGTTTTGCTAATGTTGAAGCCAGGGTGTTTACTCCCTTATGAGCCGTTGTGCCACTGTCCTGTGACTAGAGCGGAGACCGAAGTGGAATGAGGCCTTGTGAGGGAGAGCGTGCTCTCTGGGCAGAAAGGGGCCTAGTAGGACAGTGGTTGGAGATAGATCAGTCCTCTCCTGCCGCAAACGCAGAGGCCTCTACTCAAGTAATGTATCTGATGTTACGTCACTGCTGCACTTAATCAACTGAAAATGCCAAACCAAGGCAATTACTTTGGATCCAAACACCTGGAGTTGGTGTCAGCCTGGGAATCCCTGTTTAATGTCCCTCTGACACTTGGGGCTTTCTGGAGAGGTGTTTGTAGACCCTGCTCTGTGCCGAGGAAGGCGGAATGGGGCTCCCACCAGAGCTGAGGTCGATTTGGGCCTAATTTGAAATCCTGACCTGAACTTGACTGGACCACAGACAATCCAAACCCAGCCTGATGTTGTTTTCATACCTGACCCTGAAGCTTGTAGTTAGTCCCTTGGGGCTGCAAGGGTGTAGTTGCCATCCCAGACTCCATTTTCTTTACTTTGTTCCTTCCTTAGAGCCACCAGGGCTAATTACCCTCCAGCCCTGTTCTCCCTCCTGCGGCCCGATCCTCACCCTGGCCCACCAGCCACTCCCTGCCCAAGCGCTGCGCACCCAGGGCGGTCACTCCCTGGGCTGCCTCCCCTGAACCTATGTCAGTGCTGCCACCTCGTCCTTGGGATTCGGCCTGACATGAACTTCCCATCCCTACACCGTGTGCCTGCAGTCCATCTCCTGCCGCCTCCTGCCTGTGGGGTTGGAGCAGCAGTGGCTATATGCCCTGCTGTCCACTGGCACCTCCCTGCGCTGCACAATGAGAGGGGCTGCGACTCATGGGCACAGACCTAGTGCTGAGAGGTGGTGGCTGATGGGTGGGGCACACAGCTGTCAACTCACCAATCCCATGGGCCAGGAGGAGGTAATCAGAGATGACCCACCCCAGGCCCAGGACTGTTGGGTTGTTTAATATCCAACCCAACCCTGAGGCTTGTAGTTGGGCTCTGTAGGGGTCGGGTCAGGTTGCAGGACTCTACTCCAGAGTCTCTCGCTGCATCTCCTTCAGCTCCTTCAACAAAGGGGCAAACTAGAGTGAGGTCGGGGGGGTGCCCCGTCCTGTGCCAGGAGCTTGGTGCCTCAAGCCTTCAGATCCCTGAACTGAGATCAGGCACCTGGATGGCTAATGATTGGCAGATGTCTGTGGGCAACACCAGGGTCTCCATACTGTCATCTCCTCCACAGGTCCCAACACTTTGTTCTTCCCCATGCAGGTGGCAGGACCCAGTGAAGTGGGAATGTTCAGCATTTATCATGTTCTCTAGGGCAGTGCTTCTCAACGACCGGTCTGTAGACTGGTGCACACGGTCCCTGAGAGCTCCCTGACACAGTTTAGGAAGGTGGCAAGCCAGTCCCTGGTATCAAAAAGGTTGAAAAACACTGCCATAGAGTAACATTTTTTCATGACAAATCTCCCTTGGGATTTTTCACACTCACTGTGACAGGAGTGAGCCCGGCTGCTGTTGGAAGAAGGTTGTAGACTCCTGACCTGTCAAGTGCCCTCCCTGGGAAAGAGACTCAGGTCGCCGTCCTCCCAGCCCCCAGCTGTGTCTTGTCCTGGGGCTGAATCCAGAACACAAACTGCCCGGTTAGAGGCAGATTTGTTTAGTGGAGAAACAGTTAATGGTGTCAGATGTTCCAGCCTTGTGATCTCAGAACCGCAGTGGCAAAGTTCAGCCGAAGGCTGAGTTCAGAAAGGAAATGAGCAGCTAGAACGTGTTCACTCCCTTGAGTGAAAAAGGAAGAAGGTGAAATCTCCAGGGAGACGTACCCTGGAGTGGCTCCGCCTGACGTCAGTTTGCAGTTGTGAGACGTAGTTTCGCAGATGTCAAAGCCAGAAAGGACCATTTTGCACATTCCAGCCAGAGACCCTCACCCATTGTGCACCATCAGCAGAGTTGGAACCGTCACAGACTGTAAGGTCCGAAGGGAGTATTCAGATAATCTGGTCTGACCTCCTGCATATCACAGGGCACAGAACCTGGCCCACCTACTCCTGTAATAAACCCCTAACCTCTGGCTGAGTCACTGACGGCCTCAAATCATGGTTTAAAGACGTCAAATTACAGAGAATCACCATTGACACTAGTGTAAACCTGCAAGTGACCCGTGCCCCAGGCTGCACCGGAACCCTAAGGCCTTCAGCCCCACAGCACAAGTTGCTCCCGCTTGAGACCCAGGGCTGACTCTGTGACAGCCAGGCCTGGCCTTTAGGCCCTGCTCTGCAAACTGCTGAAGTGCAGGAGCCAAGTGAGAACATGAACGGATTGTGTGAAACCCTCCTGACTAGCTCAGCTGCCCCCGTCAGATGCTGCGTCGCAGGGTGCTGGTGTTGAAGGCCTGTCAGGGCTACAGCAACCTGGGTCTGCCTCTCCGTTTTGTCTTTTGACATAGGGAAATTGCAGGGTGAGGAAGGTGTGGCTGGGCAAGGAGGGGGCCTACACCGTGGTCCTTGTGAGACTGAGAGACTTTATGGCCTGCCTGGCTGAGGTTTGGGTTTTACTCAGACTCTTAGAAACCAATTATCTACTGGGCTCCAGCCATATAAAAGGGCAAGACAGTCCAAGTTCCCGTGTGTGTGTGTGTGAACGTGGTGCTTCTGGAGGTCAAAAAGGGAGACCAAGAGCCCTCAAGCCAGTTGGGAACCACCTCAAGAACTTGGAAAAAAGCAGCAAAGACTGGAGAGAGATCTTGGGTGAGATTTCAGATCTCTCTGAAAGCCGAGAGACACACAAGATGTCGTTAACATTTTTACAAGGCATCTGTGGAAGAGTCAGGTCTGAGTTTAACTTCAGCTGTTGAGGTAGCCCCTGAAAACTACCATTGGACACAGGAACATGTAGGAAGATGCCCCTCTGAATTACAGGTCGCTGGCGTGGGCTCCTGCAAAGATCCTTCATAACAAATTGGTATTTGATTAAATTGGTATTTGATTAAACTGGACAGCTCAGAGTCCCCAGTCACAGTCTGCTCTCCTGCATCCCCTATGGCAGGGCCATCAGCGCGGAACTTGCATTAGCGATGCCGAAAACAGGGAACTCGACTGTGCGATAAGAAAGACACCATCACAGTCAGGAGAAACATTTTCCCCCGGGATCCTCATCCTCCAGCTCCCGGATGCAGGAATCAGCTTTTGGTGCCAGCGTGGTCCGAATAGATCTCTGTTTCCATTCCTCATCAAGTACTGACAAGCTGAGGTTGTCTCCTCAGCAAACGTCATTCCTGCCTGAGTTCCCAGCTTGTGCCCTAGGTGCCAGGCCTCCCGGACATGGTTGAAAACGGGGTGCAGAAAGCACTGGTGAAGGGAGCCGGGGGAAATTGAGCTCAGTGGACGTGTCTGTCTGTGCAGCAGGGGTGAAGCAGTAGGATGCTTGGGTGCATTTAACACGAAAGTGCCAACTGTGTTGGGACTCTGAACCCTTATTTGAACCATTGGCTTCTGTTTTGGTCCTCTCCTGCTGGGTGCAGCGATACTCTGAGAAACGAGCATTGTTGGACTCCAGATCACGTTTGCTAAAAAGATGTTTTTTCCCTAATTGCCAGCCCTGCAAACATAGCTAGAGATCTGAGCTTCCAGCTGGATTCTGGTAGGGATGTGACCGGGACCCGCCCAAGGTTGCATTGTGGTGGAGCTGGGCAAAGCACCCAGATCTCCTGCCTCCCAGACCAGGACCCTGCCGGCTGAACCTGTAATGAATTATACGGTGTTAGTGAACATACTGACGCTAACCCTGCCTGATCTGTGCTGGCAGAGCATTGTGAGAGAGGTGCCCGGGTACCAATGTATTGCCCAGCACAGGCCATGCTAGCAACTTCTAAGGACCTTCAGAGTCTGCTCCAGCTTGTCTCAAATGGAGCAGATTGCAGCCCCTCTTCTCTTTAAGGTGCAGGTGCCAGTGCTCAGGACACCGACCCAGTCCAATATTCGTCTTGCCTTTACACGTTCTGGGATACCCCCATTTATATAGCAGCCCCAGCCTGCGTAGAGGAGGTTATCTGCTCCCTTCAGAGCCCATCAGTGCTGGGGGTTATGGAGTTGAGCCTCTATCTCCATAGCAGGTTAGACCCTTCTGACCAAAGGAATTGGACCTGGGTTTCTGGCAAAGCAATAAACTGTTCGGCCACTGGGTGTTGCAGTGTGCAAGACTTTTTAAACCACGTTTTGTCTCAATTTGGATAAAGCCATTTAAATGAATAGTGTCAAAATCAGGTCGAGTACCACCAAGCAGAGAGGCTCTTAGGGCTTCAGAATATCCTGCAAGTCCAGCCCTGCCTGGGCTACTTCAGAAAACTGCTCCGTGTTGGAAAATCACTTTAGTAATCAGGGAGAATTAGCCTGGGAACAGGGAGAGAGCACAGTCTGTCGGGGTGGGTGCCAAGTTCTTCTTAGTGAGAGATGCTGTCCTAGGTTTCTCATCAGACACAACAGATACGGGATGCTATTAGCAGGCGAACTGCGCCTGGGTGTGATCTGCGGCGCACAGGGTGTGCGCTTCCTAAAGGAATGGGCCATCTCGTTAAAGTGCGGCTCTCCTGGGTTTCGTTCCTGGCTCGGCAGCTGACCTGCTGAAACACCTTGGCCAAGTCTCTTTGTGTCTCTGTTGCCCTCTCTGTGGAACAGGGCTGGTACTGGCCACGTGCCTGGTGGGGAGCTGGAGAACGGGCTCCTTGATGTCTTTGGGATCCCCTGCTAGGAGGGGGCTTTATGTAAACACTGTACAAGGGAGCTTCCAGCCTCAGTGACACACAATTGCCAAGCCCCCAAGGAAGGTTTGGTCTGACAGACGTGGCGTGGGTTAGTGTGGGGCTTCTTGGAGGAAGCAAGCCCACTCTGAGATGGGACCGAGGGGCAAACACCTCCCCCACTCGCTGAGGGTTTGTCTGCACTGGGGGTAACTCGAATCAGCCACCACATTTATACACGTCCATTTGGACACAGCTCACGGCAGCAGATTTCCATATAACATGTACCAACACGTTTGTTAACTGGCAGCCGATTAATTCCGGTCTAGACATACCCTTGAAGCGAATGCAAGCGGGTGAATCTGGATGTGGATGGCACAGTGCAGCCGTGAGCTGAATAGATCCTTTAAGAATCCCCTAATTGGTTAGTTTCTGGAATGCGCGGGGAAGGTTAGACGGCTTTACTGAGGTCTCCCACTGAATGGGCTCTGCACAGACATCAGGCTGAATGTCCAAGGGATCTCATGCATCTTTCACGGCCCGGCAGAGAGCTCTTCTGATGCAGAAGCGAATGTGAACATGCTGCTTCCAATCGTGTTGTGCTGTTGGCAGCATCCTGATAGTAACAGCACATTGTTGCTTTCATCAGAGGATCCCTGAGCGCTCAGAATCTCTTCTTAAGCCTCACAAGTCCACAGGGACATAGGTCAGTATTATCTGCATTTTACAGCTGGGAAATCGAGGCACGGAGTGGGGAAATGACTTGCCCAAGGTCACCCATGGAGTCATTGGTGGAGGTGGGAATAAGGCCTTAAGTAAGACACAGTCACCTCTGCTGAGCTTGCCTTCCCAAAGGCTGATGGGGATATTGCAATGAAGGTCTTTGCAGAACTTTGTCTTGTTCCACAGAGTCCTCCAGCTGACAAGTAACTGGTCGGAGGGAGGGAAAAGAGCAGTAGAGGAACGGTTAAAACATGTAGAGAAGTGGATTTGAATTTCCAGCTGCTGAGAGGGGTTACAGGCAATGGAAAGAGAGAGCCCCGCTAGCTAAGGGCCGGACGGCATCCCCGCTCTGCATCACACTCCTCGAGCTCCTGTGGATGCTGTGAATTTTTGCTGCTCTGCTTGGCAGTTCCGTTGGGTCTCAATTACTTTAACCCTTTCAGGCTCCAGACGGTGCAGTTGGGAACTTGAGCACCCCAGCTTCCAGTGCCGCCCCTCCTGGCAAGCTGCTGTCTCAGATGGAACTCAGCAAAGCTCAGGCTGGCATAGAGACGGCTCCTGCTGACCCCGCGTCCCACCTGACCTCTGCAGCAACGCCACCTGTAGGTGAGGCGCATGGCAGTTCTGGGGCACACGCAGCCAGGCCTTGGGGTCAGTGTGGAGGAAGGGCTGGAGCCATGCCTGCCTGGTGACTCGCAGGGTTGCTGTGGTGGTGTGGCTGGATCGCCAGGACACCCAACTACCTTGTTGGTTTTTTTAAAAAGTCTCAATCCCCCAATTAACTGGTTTCTTTGAGTACGTGTGTGCACTTCATTGGGCGTGACAGCGCAAGGGGCGGATGTAGCGCAGTGTAACTGAGACCATTAGCCCAAACACCGAGATAGTTCAGCTCCATGGCCTGAAGCTACTGACTGCTCAGGTTCTGCATTTCTGCTGGCTATGATCGGCTGCCCTACAGCGTGCGCTTTCAACACTAGCCGCTCTCCCTGCTGTGCATTATTGTTGACCTAGACTAGGGAGAAGGGATCCAACCCACTGCAGCTCAATAAGTGTGTCTGTTGCAACTGCCCAGGGAGAATCCAAATCCACACAACCAAGCTGCAGTCTATTGTATCCTTGAAATGCTTTAGTAAGATAAGTTGCATCACGGCTGGTTTGAGTCTTTCTTTCCTGTTGGTTTCAAAGTGAAGAGAAAAGCTCTAGAGGCAAATGGATGATAAGCGTTCTGGGCGAAATGAACAGACTGGACAAAGCCCCACTTGAAAACAATGGAGCTGTGTTTAATTGTCTGCCAGATTTCTCAGAGTGCTGGGGTCTGAGCAAACCGCTCTGGAGTGCTTGGAAATCCCTGCTCTTCTGCAGAGGCTGGGGCCTGGTACTCTGATGATCTCCCAGTGCCTGCAGGCTAGAATCACCGCATACCTCAGACCCCAGCAGTTCTCCCACTCAGATCAACAGGGAAGTGGGAAAATGCTGTTTTCTTTTTCTCTCTTAGCTTGAAGTGTTTCCCTTTGCTATTTGTACTTTAGCTAGAGGGCCACCGTGGTTGTTTGCAGAAAGCTTTCTTGTGTGGCTAGTGGCCCTGGATGACTGTTAGCCCAGTAGCAGAGTCAGTGTATTCTTGGTGGTTTGTTTAGTGGCCAGAACTGCAGTAGCTCCAGAGAAAAACACAGCAGATACAGCCGCTGCCCTTCAGAGCTTACGGTCGCAACAAAGCCCGGCCCAGCCGAGAAATACAAGCAAAACAAAGAGGGGGGGAGGGGTGAGAGACGGAAGGACAAGGGTGTGGTTTTCAACAGTGCAGTCTAGGATTTTCCATACCAGCTCAGACCTCTTGGTTCAACTTCACTGGTACCCTGCCTCCAGTGGTGGCCCCAAACTGACGCTTCAGAGGAAGGAGAGCGCCACTCCCATAGTGAATTTGGTGAGTTGTGTGATGCGTTTGTGATGGCGGGGAGGGGTAACGTTGCTCCTGATCCTTGGGATGGCTGGTGGCATGCAGATGCCCTTGCCTTGATTCCTAGTACCCTGAGTCACTAAAAGGAGCAGGGTAAGTCAAACTCCAGCTTTCTGTGTCAGGACCTTGTGCTCCCGGATGAGCCTGTAAGTGCCCTTATCTTAGGCACATCCCAGCATGCCAGGGGTGCTGAGCTGGGCACCGTTCAGGGTCCTGTCTTTGTGGCATGAGACTGTTCCTGTGCTAAGGCAATGGCTATGGGGACCTGCAGTCAGGACACCTAGCCAGGGGTTGAGCACCTGCAGGAAGCTTCCTCACTCAACAGCATTCATGTGTTTGGAGCTCACTCCACCAGATCCTGCCTCCTAGCCTCAAAGAGATCAGAGCCCCTGGGTGGAGGTCAGGTGGTGGGGGAGGAGGGCTCATCTTGTCCCAGATAATTGCCACTGTAGCACTTGCTCCCTGTGAATCTGACAGCCGTGCTGGCATACAGTCTGGCCGGCTGCTGTAAAGGTAATGTAGCCAGCTGCCGCCTTGTGAGACGCAGCATGTCCTCCCTGGGCACAAGCTTGCGTTCCCTGCCTGGGAAGTGCTGGTGTGACCCATGAGGTAGGGCTGAGATAATGCCCTGGCCTACTGCTGGGGCCACTGTGCTGCCATAGGTGCCGTCTTTCGTTGCGATGAATAGGACCTCGGCTGTGGCCGTTCTGGCGCCAGTAGTGCTTTTCACAACGATAGAAAGAGTTCTGGAGTCCTGGCCAAATGTAAATTTGGTAATTTCATTTGAATGTCCCCTCCCTGCGATTTTAATTGGCTGTGGTCATCTTGTTCTCTCTCTGACCTAAACAGCTGCTCTAGTCCCACTCAGAGGTGTCTACATTTGGATTGATGGTGAAATGATCTGCCTATATACTACTCTGCATTTCTACAGCAGATTTACATCCAGTGATCTCACAGTGCTTCACAAACACTAATTAAGTCTCCCAATCATTTCTGTGCTGTACAGACAGGGGAGTTGAGTGACTTGCTAAAGGTCAGACATGCCAGCTTGAGCAGGGATTAAAACCCAGGTCTCCTGACTTGACGTTCTGTGCCTTAACCACAAGACTATCCCTGCCTGCTTGGGAGGTGCTTTGGCATCACTGGCTGGAAGACGCAGCACGCCTGCTGGACATGATCAGTGCTGAAGAACAGGGGTGTTGTGCTCCAGCCATAGAGCTGTTCTCTGTGCAGCCACTTTGCTGCCAAGGGTTTGAAGGACAGTGGATCCGCAGCAAGGGCTTTCCCTGAACCTGCATGTGAAAGGGGACCTGGTGTTGGGCAAATCCAGGCTGTTTGGGCCCCCAAAGGCATGCACCAGAGGAGTGTGCTGTGCAGTGGGAGAGGTCAGGGCCACCGCTTAGTAATGGGGGCATGAATCTGACCCTTCCACTCTGCAGCTGACCTCAGTTTCAGTACTTGCCTGGCCTAACGTCCTTTGAGTACCCCGCTCCCTCTGGTCTGTGCAAGAGCTCCTGTCTTGCCTGCTTCCTCCAGCATTAGAGTTGCTGTACGTTTGCACTTCTGCCGTTCCTTTGAGGAACCCCAAGTAGACCTCCCTCCTTACTCTGGCGGTCTCAGCTGCCTCTCGGCTCCCTCCTGGGGTTTGCGTGTGGCTAGAATGTGGGCAGCCTCCATGGCAGCTTCTCCTACCTCCTCACGCCTCTGCTCCTCAAGGTGGAGCTGAAGGCACCGTGACCTGTGCTAACAGAGCTTTCGCTTAGAGCTCAGCTAACGCAGGCCAGTATGGCTCAGTCTTCAGGCCAGTGAGTGAGATGAACCAGTCACTGCTGGTCATGGGTTCTGTGCAATACATGTAGCTTTGGGGAAAAGGCCTCGTCATCCTCCCACAAGCCTGCCATGGTCAGTGGGAATCCGGTGGTTTCCCTGTCCCCCGCGGGAGACAAGCAGTGATCGTGGAACTCCCTGCCAGAGGATGTTGTGAAGGCCAAGACTATAACAGGGTTCAAAAAAGAACTAGATAAGTTCATGGAGGATAGGTCCATCAATGGCTATTCGCCAGGATGGGCAGGGATGGTGTCCCTAGCCTCTGTTTGCCAGAAGCTGGGAATGGGCGACAGGAGATGGATCACTTGATGATTCCCTGTTCTGTTCATTCCCTCTGGGGCACCTGGCATTGGCCACTGTCGGAAGACAGGATACTGGGCTAGATGGACCTTTGGTCTGACCCAGTAGGGCCGTTCTTACGTTCTGATCAGCTTGCTGGAAGGACACAGTGCAGGACAGGCTGTGAGTTAAGGATGAGAGCTGTTGTCATGGTGGCAATTCTGACTCTGGAGCGTTACCCCAGTCAGAGAAACAGCATCAGGGCAAGGCAGGCGAACCTTCATGCCAGTGCTGGGTATTGGTCACTGTTGTCTACTAGCATTGTGATTTTCATCCTCCAGATGGAGGGCCTCTGCACTGGTACCCCCGGTCGCATAGTGCGTGTTGCTGTGGGGGTTCCCAGGAGCTCAGGGAACAGCGCAGCCGCTAGGAGAGCACTGATTGCATGGCTGGAGCTTAACCTGGCCCAGACAAGAGGTGCTCTGTGTGGGCTGGAAGGCGCTAGTGTGGGCCAGGAGAGTTTCTGCTCCCTTTCCTGAGGGAGACCTGTCCTCCTATCCAGGAGGGTTGCAGTTTGGGGATTACTTTGGATCCTTGGCTGCTTCTGGATTTGCAGCTGGCATAGGTGGTCCCTGGTCTGGCACTCAGGACGTCGTACTAGTGTGCTGTGCCAAGTGTCCCGGGGGGCCGTAGCATGCTAGGGTGCTTGCTGTTATGGGGGTATAGGCTGGCTCTGGGGATGACCTGTGCACATGCCGTGGTTTACAAAGTAACTTGCCCACTGAGCAGTGCACAGCTCACACCCTGGTTGCTCTGCCCCAGCTGCTGTGGGCTTGGCCTGTAGAGACGGTGGAGAGCACAGGGGAACACTAAGCTGTCTTTGTCCCTCTGTCCCCGCAGTGACCGCCACCAGCCCCATGAAAACCCTGTATGTCATGTCAGACGCCAAGCTGTCTGCGCTCACCAAGTCCGTGATGGCTGAGGCTGCCGGCGCCCCCCTGAAACCTGTGGGGATCCAGACGCCCTCCTCGTCTGCCTGCTCGTCATCCTCCGCCAGCTCGCCCCCCGGTGCTGTGACCTTCACCTCTGCAACGCCGGCTAGCCCGCCCTGCAGCCTGGTGCATTCCAAAGTGGGGCCCATCCTGCAGAACACCACCAAGACTGTCATCCTGACCTCCACGCTGGCGGCGAAGGGCGACGGGCCCTTGGGGCGCAGGGTGGAGAAGGTCGGCCACACCCTCGGGGCAGTGGAGACCCTGGGGAAGGTGCCCTCTGTGGTGGACAATGGGAGCACCATCATCCACACCAGGGAGACTCTGGCTAATAGACATTTGCTGCCACAGGGCATGCTTCCGGCTGGGGCTGGCACCACACTTATAACGCTGGGCAGCAGCCTGGCCAGCCCATCCATCCTCGCAACGGCGGGACCCACGATCAGCCAGAAGCCATAGCGAATTCAGCACCGCTTTGCCATGAATTTGAGTTTTGCCTTCAATATGAACTAGCACTGTTGGCTGCGGGAGTGCAGCACCCATGCTGGGCCCAAATGGACATTTCTTTTGGTTTGGGGTTTTCTCTTGCTGTTTAATAAAACTATTTTTTTTCAATCGTGTGATCTCTTCATTGTAGCGTTCTCCTTTGATCGCCGCCTGCGTTATAGCCTGAGGAGGAGGCGGGATTTAGATTCTCAGCATGGAATGGAAATCAAATCTTTCAGTGAAGGATTTCAGAGCCTTGCAAACAGATGAGCCCCCCAGCACCATATGAGGGGAGTAAATGCTGCCCCCTTCTTCTTTGGGGAGGTGCAGCTGCATTCCACACAGGCATGTGTGCGCCCAGTGCATTGGAGCTGGAGAACTTTGCCTAGCAGTACCTGTCGGGCTGGTGTTTGTGCCGTCCCCTGGCTATTTGAGGCGGCGCTGCCCAGCCCCCCTCAGTTCCTTCTCACCATGCATGGCTGGAGTCAGAGCTCTGTGTGGTTATCACCTCCCCTTCTCTGTCTGTTTTCCTCTTCGTGTATGCAGCTTTTAGATAGCTAGCCCTACCCTAGATAGTGTTGGTTAAGCTCGTTAGTTGGGATACTTATTGCCCTGTGTGATGTCCTCACCAGGGTTCAAGCACTGCTGTGGAGTGTGCGTAGTGATTGCTAATAGTGATCCTCGCACGAGGTGTGTGCTGTGTTTAGGCAAGGGACACACTAAGCAGCAGTTGCTCACCAAAAGAACCCAGGTGGCCAGGGACTTATGGTTGAAGCAGCACCTTCTTGAGCAGGCCATGAGGTCTGTTCTGGCACCGAGGCCTGCGTCTGGCACCTTGGGCTCGGGGGCTGAGGTTGCTCCGCATTCCAGTGCTGGTGTCTCCGCAAGAGCCGGAGGATCTGTCTATCCTCCTCGCAGTCGCAAAGGAAGAAGTCCCGTAAAACTAGTCGGGACCAGCGTTCCCTCTCATTTTTTCCATCCATGTGCGGAATGAATTTTATGTGCACCGATATCGAGGTGATGTGCGGATGTGAGCCACCAGTGGAAACAAAAAACCTCGATATAATATATATTTTTAAAAGGTTATCATAGGGGTAATTACCCCAGCCAGGACAGGCTCGGCATTTTAGAACTCACTACTCAAAAGAATTAAATTCAAGCACAAGAGAAATAAAATTATGAAATGCACAGACCAGTCAAAAAACTAAAATAGCCCCTTGAAAGAATAAAATTACAGAGAATATAGGTGCATTGCAGGAAGTACCAAGAAGTACCAATAGTAACACAAGTTTGTGTTGGGAGGTGCATGGGTGTGGGTGTGAGTCTGTGTGTGTGACAGGACTCTGTGTGCGCGTGTGTGTGCGCGCGCTGGCTGCTGCAGAAGTCTGAGACACTGTGTGCTCACCAGCGGCACTCACCAGAAGGCTTGTTCAGACCGCAGCAGCTGCCAGCAGCTCCGTCCTGCTCTTGAGCCCTGTCCCCATCCCCCGCTTTGCAGAGGTGGGGTACATGGGAGGGGGGCACCCTGACATCAGCCCTCCCTTCCCCCCCACCCCTCCGCTCTGCACAGCCAGCAGGAGGGTCCCGGGAGCAGGTGGCAAGGGGCTCCAAGGCAGAGGACAGGAGCAGCGCAGCAGCAGAGCGGCGGGGGGGAGGGGCGCCTCAACACACATTGCCGGATGTGTGGGGCTCTGCTAATCAGTGCCCGGCACTTGATTGACTCTTGGGCGGCCATGCAGCTTAGAGGGAACGCAGGTCGGGGCCATCCCAGGGCATGTGGAGACAGAGTGCAGACCTGCACCGTTCCTCCTGTAACGATGCTGCCCTTGGTGGGACCCAACTGAGAGTACCAATTCAGGACAAATTGCTCAGAGCAGGGCAGTCACAGGCTGGGGTCCCTTTGCACACCAACGCAAACCAAATCAGCCAAACAGAAAAGACTTTGGTTTTACCCCATTGGCTAACCACAAGTCACACAAGCAATTCCCTAAGGGTATGTCTACACTACGAGAGTAGTTCGATTTTACTTAAATCGAATATGTGGAATCGATATTACAAAGTCGAACGTGTGTATCCACACTAAGGGCAGTAATTCGACTTTGTGAGTCCACACTAACGGGGCAAGCGTCGACATTGGAAGCGGTGCACTGTGGGCAGCTATCCCAGAGTTCCTGCAGTCCCCGCTGCCCATTGGAATTCTGGGTCGAGCCCCCATTGCCTGCTGGGGAAAAAAATGTGTCGAGGGTGGTTTTGGGTAACTCGTCATCCAACCGTCACTCCCGCCCTCCCTCCCTGAAAGCGCCGGCGGGCAATCATTTCATTTCGCGCGCTTTTCTGGTGAGTGACAGCGCGGACGCCACAGCACTGCGAGCAAGGAGCCCGCTGCGACCATCGCTGCAGTTATGGCCGTTGTCAACACCTCGCACCTTATCGTCCACCTTTTCCAGAGGCAGATGCTGAGAAATCGGGCGAGGAGGTTACGGCATCGCGGTGAGGACATGAAGTCTGAGAGTGGCACAGACCTCTCGCAAAGCACGGGACCCCGCGCCGTGAACATCATGGTGGTAATGGGTTATGTTGATGCTGTGGAACGGCGATTCTGGGCCTGGGAAACAAGCACGGACTGGTGGGACCGCATAGTGCTGCAGGTCTGGGATGAATCACAGTGGCTGTGAAACTTTCGGATGCGGAAGGGAACTTTCCTGGAACTTTGTGAGCTGCTGTCCCCTGCCCTGAAGCGCAAGGACACCCGGATGCGAGCAGCCCTGACTGTTCAGAAGTGAGTGGCCATAGCCCTCTGGAAGCTTGCAACGCCAGACAGCTCCCGGTCAGTCGCGAACCACTTTGGCGTGGGCAAATCTACCGTGGGGGTTGTTATGATGCAAGTAGCCAACGCAATCGTTGAGCTACTGCTGTCAAAGGTAGTGACCCTTGGAAATGTGCAGGTCATCATAGATGGCTTCGCCGCGATGGGATTCCCAAACTGCGGTGGGGCTATAGATGGAACTCACATCCCTATCCTGGGACCGGACCACCAGGCCAGCCAGTACATTAACTGAAAGGGCTACTTTTCAATGGTGCTGCAAGCACTGGTGGACCATAGGGGACGTTTTACAAACATCAAGGTCGGATGGCCGGGCAAGGTTCATGACGCTCGTGTTTTCAGGAACTCTGGTCTGTTTAGACGGCTGCAGGAAGGTATTTACTTCCCGGACCACAAAGTAACTCTTGGGGATGTGGAGATGCCTATAGTGATCCTCGGGGACCCAGCCTACCCGCTAATGCCCTGGCTCATGAAGCCCTATACAGGCGCCCTGGACACTGAAAAAGAACTCTTCAACTACCGTCTCAGCAAGTGCAGAATGGTGGTGGAGTGTGCTTTTGGACGTCTCAAGGGGAGATGGAGAAGCTTACTGACTCGCTCTGATCTCAGCGAAACCAATATCCCCATTGTTATTGCAGCTTGCTGTGTGCTCCACAATCTCTGTGAGAGCAAGGGGGAGACCTTTATGGTGGGGTGGGAGGTTGAGGCAAATAGCCTGGCTGCTGATTACGCCCAGCCAGACAGCCGTGCGATTAGAAGAGCCCAGCGGGACGCGCTGTGCATCCGGGAGGCTTTGAAAGCTAGGTTCCTCAGTGAGCAGGGTAACCTGTGACTATTAACTTTGTTTAAAGAGAAGCTGAACCTGCCCCCGTTTCTTTACCCAGTTTATGTTGACTATCCTCTGCAGCTACATACCCCGTTCACCCCGTCACCCCCCTTCCAACACACGTTTAAAAATAAAATACATGGAACTTTGTTATTGAACACCGTTGTCTTTATTACGGGTTTCGCGGTAAAGGGTTGAAACTGGGACGCAGACTGTGGTGGGAAGCGGGCGTAGTGATGGAAAGAACGCTTATAAACTCGAGGAATGACAGGCTCCTGCTCCTAGAGCGGTCCGCAGTGCTGGACTGGTTGTTTCAACGGAGCCTGCCACCCCTCCTTTTCGGGACTCTGTGTGTGGGAGCTATGTCACTTTGTGGCGGGGGAGGACGCTGCTGCGTGGCTCTCTGATCCAGGATAAGGACCGCTGCATAAGATCTCTAACCGCCCTCCCCCGCCACAAACTCACATAGCCCCCCACACACAGAACATAAAAACCACCTCCCAGACTGACCAGGGTGCCTAGTGACTGCAATGTGTGTGTGACCTGCTGCTGAACATGCCCCCCTGTCTGTACCCTGGTAAAGGTGACTGTCCTGTCCAATTACCAATCCCCTTCCCCCCCTTCAAACACACTGTCCTCTAAAAGAACATGATGGAAACAGTAATTAAAAGAAACGTATTTTTTATTAGCAACTAAACAGTTAGGGGATGAAACTGGGCCGGGGGCTTGGGAGAGGTGGGAAGAAAAGGACTTATCAAATTTTGGGGAATGAGAGCCTTCTGTTACTTGAGCAGTCTGCAGGGGTGGAGTGACAGTGTTCACGGCCCCTGCCGCCTCTCCTTCTTGGGACTTTGGGTGAGGGGGCTATGGGACTTTGTGGCGGGGGAGGGCGGTTAGAGAGAGACTGCAGCGGGGCTCTGTCCTCCTGCCTCCGGTCCTGCAGAACATCCACAAGGCGCCGGAGCGTGTCCGTTTGCTCCCTCATTAGTCCAAGCAACGTTTGAGTCGCCTGCTGGTCTTCCTGACGCCACCTCTCCTCCCGTTCAATGTGTGATCGATGGATTTGGGACATGTTCTCCCTCCACTGGGTCTGCTGGGCCGCCTCGGCTCGGGAGCAGCCCATAAGTTCTGAGAACATGTCGTCCCGTGTCCTTTTCTTTCTCCGCCTAATCTGCGCCAGCCTCTGGGAGGGGGATGCCAAGGTAGATCGGGAGACAGTTGCAGCTGTGGGATGTGAAAAAGGGAGTGAATTCCTCACAAAGATAATTTTTTGTGAACAATGAACATAGTCTTTCTCTGTGAAGAAGACCATGCACAGCACCTATCACATGCGCACTCAGGACAAGGTCGAATTTTCGGCCTTCGCATTCAGTGCCTGGGGTCTTGCACTGGAGATCAGAGAAGCGGGGCAGGACAGCGGAATTCGGGTAGCAGGCTGACATGGTAAGCCGTAGACTTTTGGCTGCTTAAAACTTAAATTATAGCAGTGCCCTCCTTTCACGTTCAAAGCAAAGCTCCTAGCGTTGGCCAGTTCCTGCTGCTGGCAATCCGGCAAGCATGAACTCTGCCCCTGTCCCACCCCCTCGCGGCTGTCCCCGGGAAAGATCCCTGTATGCTGCCCCTCTCCCGCCTCCACCGCGTGGCTGTAAACCGCCGGTTACAGTTCTGTAAAGGAACAGGCAAGCAGTCCCAACAGTAACATTCCCCTAATTAAAAGCAGGTCACCATGAGCGACATCACTCTGCTGAGGATTTCTGGGACAGAGAAAGACCGCATGCTGCATGAAAGCCAGCAAAAACCAGGGCTGTATGCCGCCATGCTCTGCAAGGCAATGATCCCGGAGTACTTGATGATAGCCTGGCGTGGAAAACTTTCCTACCACGGAGGACCCAATAAGGCCCCTCTCCCCAGGAACCTCATGCAAAGGCTTTCCAATTACCTCCAGGAGAGCTTCGTGGAGATGTCCCATGAGGATTTTAGCTCTATCCCCGGACATATAGACCTTCTTTTGCAGTAGTTGCACTGCCAAGGACTAAAACGTTAAGCGCCTAGGGCAAACTAATCATGAAAAACCCATTGTTAATATTGTTAATATTCCTGTTCTGTTCAAAATAAATGTTTACATGTTTTAAACACTTACCGACTGATCCTTCCCCTGATTCTGGCTCCGGGTTAACGCCTGGGGACGGTTGGTAGGGGATCTCTGTGAGGGTGATGAACAGATCCTAGCTGTCGGGGAAATCAGCGTTGTAAGCGCTGTCAACTGCCTCGTCCTCCTCATCTCCTTCCTCATCTTCCCCGTCCGCTAACATCTCCGAGGAAGCGGCCCTCGACAATATCCCATCCTCAGAGTCCACGGTCAGTGGTGGCGGCCGCACCTAAAATGGAATGCAGTGCCTCGTAGAAACGGCATGTCTGGGGCTGGGATCCGGAGCGTCCGTTTGCCTCTTTGGTCTTCTGGTAGCCTTGTCTCAGCTCCTTGATTTTCACGCGGTACTGCGTTGCATCCCGGCTGTATCCTCTCTCTGTCATGGCTTTTGAGATCTTCTTGTAGATCTTTGCGTTCCGTCTTTTGGAGCGCAGCTCGGAAAGCACGGACTCATCGCCCCACACAGCGATCAGATCCAAGACTTCCTGATCAGTCCATGCTGGGGCCCTCTTTCTATTCTGGGATTGCATGGTCACCTCTGCTGGAGCGCTCTGCATCGTTGCCAGTGCTGCTGAGCTCGCCACGATGTCCAAACAGGAAATGAGATTCAAACTGCCCAGACAGGAAAAGGAATTCAAATTTTCCCAGGGCTTTTCCTGTGTGGCTGGTCAGAGCATCCGAGCTCGGACTGCTGTCCAGAGCGTCAACAGAGTGGTGCACTGTGGGATAGCTCCCGGAGCTATTAGCGTCGATTTCCATCCACACCTACCCTAATTCGACATGGCCATGTCGAATTTAGCGCTACTCCCCTCGTTGGGGAGGAGTACAGAAATCGAATTTAAGAGACCTCTATGTCGAACTAAATAGCTTTGTTGTGTGGACGGGTGCAGGGTTAATTCGATTTAACGCTGCTAAATTCGACATAACCTCCTAGTGTAGACCAGGCCTTAGACACTCCAGTTTCCCAGTATCACCACCAGTACCACTCATTATGGAGATGTCTGGTTATGAAAATCAATACCCTAGTAAAAAAAAAAAAAAGGGTTCTCCTGATCCCAAAGGACCAAGCCCCAGACCCAGGTCAAATGATAAATTAGGTCTTACCCAAAATACATGCTTATAGCCAATTCTTGTTAACTAAACTAAAATTTATTAAAAAACGAGAGAGAGAGAGTTGGTTGAAAGATCAATATACATACAGATTTGAGTTCAATTTCTTGAGGTCCAGATACATACCAGAGATAGTGAATTTATAGTTGCCAAAAGATTTTAGAAATAGTCCATAGATTATAGTCCAATGTCCATATTCAGGGTGACTCCAGTCAGTGATTCTGATCACCAAGAAGCTCCTTGGGGCTCAGAGGATAGGAACTCTCACCCCAAGAATGAGCAGGTTAAATGCTATCACTGTGGTATGCTTGGCCACATGAGATCAGATTGCCCGACCCTGAAGGGCAGCCCAAAACCAGCAACCCCAGATGCCACGGCAAATGCTAATCCTGTTGTGTTAAACTCACAGGCAAGCCACACAGAGCCCAGCGTTGGTGCCCTGTGTGCAAATGCTGTTTCTGTGGTCTCTGAAGAATTTGACCTTAAAACTCACATTAAAGCTAAATATGGGGAAAATAATGCAGAGTTTATTAGCAGTGCAGAAGTGAATGGAGTAAGGTGTATGGCATGGAGGGGGACACCGCAGCAGGTATCACTTTGGTTAAAGCAAGTCTTGTCAGGAAGGAAGATTATTTACCAGGTGAAGATGTAACTGTTGTAGCATTATCTGAGTATTTTGTCAGGGTGCCTTTGGCTAAAGTCCACCTGAGATGGAAAGAATTTGAGGGCACCATGGTTGTGGGAGTAAAAGACATCATCCCTAAGGATATTATGATTGGGAATGATATTAAAGCTTTGTTCAGTCCAGTTAACACAAACCAGGCACAGGAGAGGATTAATCCTAAGGTTGTGTCTATGAAAGGTTTTTCCAAAAGTTTGTCTTTGGAAAGTAGCTATTTGGCTGTGAATGAAGTTTCTGAATGTCTATCTAATGTCTCGGAAGTAAATCTGGAATTACATCAAGCAAAAGAAGAGGAGAACAAGGAAATTCTGAATGAGCCTAGGCAGCCTTGTGAGCTGATGGCTTTATCTAGTCAGCAGTTTGGGAAGGCAGGGATAGTGGAAGATGAGTGTCCCTATACCTTACCTGTTACCTGTGTGGAGAATTGTGACAGTGAAGGTAATGTGCCTGTGTCTGTCAGGGGTATTGACTTGCCTATGGAGGAAGCTACCTCAGTCTCCAAGCAGTTGTCTGTGAACAGCCCTGTGTGCTGGGACAAGGGAAATGAAATCCCGAGCTGTGTGTCTGGTAAAGGAGAAGGTGTATCCGGCTCTTCTTTGTCTGTGGAGCAGACAGAAGGTGCCTTTCAGCCTGTGATGGTTGAGAATAGTGCAGTTGTCTCAGAGTTGGTTCTGGATTCAACTAAAGCCCAGGAAGGGAATGGTCCTAAGTCTGTGTCTGCTGGGGAGGATGGCACTGTAACTAGGTTGCATCCAGTTAGTGTCTTAGCAAAATCCCAGAGACCAGACAATTCTAGTGCTTATATTTTGCCTAGTGCTAATGTGTTGCTGGGAAAGGGTGTAGCAACTCTGGCTGATCAGGGTGATATCCTAGCCAAGGCACAAGGAGAGCATGAAGGTGATTTGGTTGTGTTACCTTCTGATGGTATGGAAACTTGTAGCAAGAAGGAAAGGATTCCTGAACTTGTGTGTGGCAAAGGGAAGGAGAATGCTTCTAACCTTTCAGCTAATGAGTCTATGGGTTTGCCTGAAAGGGGATTGTGTAGAAATCCGCCTGATGGGCCAAAGGTGATCGTGAATGTAAGTAAGACCCAGAAAAAGTCTCTTGCTGCTCAGGAAAGTGTTCCTTTAGAGCAGTGGTTCCCAAACTTGTTCCGCCACTTGTGCAGGGAAAGCTCCTGGGCGGGCCGGGCCGGTTTGTGTACCTGCCGCATCCGCAGGTCCGGCCGATCACGGTTCCCACTGGCCGTGGTTCGCTGCTCCAGGCCAATGGGAGCTGCTGGAAGCAGCGGCCAGTACATCCCTTGGCCCGCGCCACTTCCAGACACTCCCATTGGCATGGAGCAGCGAACCGCGGCCACTGGGAGCCGCGATCGGCCGAACCTGCGGACGCGGCAGGTACACAAACCGGCCCGGCCCGCCAGTGGCTTTCCCCGCACAAGAAGCGGAACAAGTTTGGGAACCACTGCTTTAGAGCAAGCCCTAGGTGAAGAGGGTAAGAGCAGAATTTCTGTGAGGGGTGATTTGTTGCTTAGAGAAGCTCCTAAGGAAAGGAATCCTCATAGTAATCTGTGCAAGGCGTTTACTGCAACTGAAGGGTGTGAAAGTGATTTAATCAGGGAAGTTTCAGTTCCTAACAGCCAGAAATTTTCTGTTGTGAATGGATCCACTGACTTTCCTTTTGAAAGATCCAGTGTGGGTAGCTTTGAAAAGGTCTCAGATGGAGTAGGAACTGTTAAGAAAGTTGAGCAGCCCTATAACCAAATGGCTGGGTTTGGCCAGCTTGTTGGGAAGACAATGGTGTTGGAACAGGAATGTCTCCATTCTGATTCTTTAAGTGAGCAGTCTGTGCTTCAAGGTCTGAGGACGGATTGGGTTACTGGTGTGTCAGAGCAGAACAGTCTTATGGCTGAAAGCTTGAGGATGCAGGGGAGAGCAAGCAAACTCTCACCCTCAGACTCTTTGGATTTGTGTGGTATCTCTGTAAGACAGAGTCCAGCCTTGGAAATGATAGCAATTAGGGATATGAAAACTGGTGGACTGGCTCCTGTCTGTGGTAATGCAAATTACTTGCCTGGCTGGGAGAGGAAGGACTTGCTAATAGCTGTTAGCACAGAGAGCCCACCCCATCAGCCAGTAAATTCTGTTAAGCAAGAGAAATCAGGGTTTAATCCTGCAGGACAAGGAGGAAAGAGAAAACTGAATTTTGCAAAGGAAAGCCACACGTTAACCCTAAAATGCCCAAACTCCAATGGTATTGAGCCAAAAGTGTGGCATAACAAACATGATTGTAAATGGACACTTGCAATGAATTTGTTATTGCTAATGGTAATTTTTGTAACTAACGTGTTGCTATTACCACAAACTGTAAAAATGTACAATGTGCCTAATCTTTTGGAAGATCCCTTGAACATGTTAAAAGGAATACATGAGAACACACTTTGTTGAAAGGCCTTGTTATACTGATGTTTCACAGTTAATGCCTGTAAACAGTATTGGAACTTTTCACAGGAGAAAAGACATTCCAGACCTAATGTGCTGTATGAAAAGGGAAACTGAGGCACACTACCATATTGCTTTCACAGCTAAATGCCAAGATTCCTGTACTATGAACAACCTTAATGCCTACATTAACTTGATGTTGATTGAGTTCCAAACATTTGCCAGAGCTTGTATGGATAAAATAGCTGTTTTCTTTAGCTCTTGGCAAGATCACATGAGACATACAGGAACCATGTTGCAAAAGCAGATCCAATCTACTATTGTTCTAACTAAGTTTTACCTTGAGTTTGTAAAGAGATTCAATCATGTTATTGAACATGACTTTGATAAACCATTTCTGTTATACACTGGTATGGCTTCAAACCCAATACTAGCTGTAGTGAGACAGACCCAAGGACAGGGAGCTCTTGGGATGCAGTCAGTGATGTTTGTGTCATCCCTTCCTGCATCAATTTTGCGTTGGGGGTGTGACGTTATTGATATAATCGGGGACCATATAGATCATTGTTGCAACCAAGGTCCTGTAGTGGCACCCAAATCTTGTATAAAGGGGGTCAAATGAGGTGTCTAAGACAAGGTTATGGTTTACTGGTTATGATTATGCTGTCTATATGTGTGTATCAATTTTGTAGTTGAAGTTATGAATATTGGCTCTGTACTGTCTGTATTTCAAACTTATGCTATGCTTCTGGGTGACATCCCAGACAAGCTGGTGTTAGCTCTGCCTAGCCTGCTTGATGGCCCATTAAGGACCATCAGCTATACAATGAACTCATTGAGAGAAGGCAAATATGCCTTGAGACTTAGCAAAGTATGCAGGAACTGGCCCATGTGACTCCAGACTCCATTTTGCTGTAATTTTCCACAGTGAGAACAAAGAGGTGTTCTTACACCTGGAAAAGACTATATAAGGCTGATGCCTCATCTCCATTTTATCTTCAATCCTGCTTCTTACCTCTGGAGGGACTTCGCTACAAACAGAAGCTCTACACCAAGGACTGATGACCCATCCCAGCTGGGGATGTTCCAGAGACTTGATTTGAACCTGCAGTTTATTCTGTCTCTGCTGCAAGCCTGAACCAAGAACTGTGCCATTACTGTATGTAATTGGTTCCATTTAACCAATTCTAACTCTCATCTCTATCTTTTTCCTTTTATGAATAAACCTTTAGATTTTTAGATTCTACAGGATTGGCAACAGCGTGATTTGTGGGTAAGATCTGATTTGTATATTGACCTGGGTCTGGGGGTTGGTCCTATGGGATCAGGATAACCTTTTTTCTTTTATTGGGATATTGGTTTTCATAACCATTTGTCCCCATAATGAGTGACACTGGTGGTGATACTGGGAAACTGGAGTGTCTTAGGGAATTGCTTGTGTGACTTGTGGTTAGCCAGTGGGGTGAGACCGAAGTCCTCTTAGTCTGGCTGGTTTGGTTTGCCTTAGAGGCGGAAAAACCCCAGCCTTGGGCTGTAACTGTCCTGTTTTTAGCAATTTGTCCTGAATTGGCACTCTCAGTTGGGTCCCGCCAGAGCCGCATCGTCACACTATCCCTCCTCCTTACCCCCCCCTTCCCTGTCCCTGAGACACCGCTCTGTGAGCAGGTTCAGTCTCTGCTAGCTTGGGAGCTGTGGAGGGAGCTGCAGCAACAGGGTTGGGGGGTTTATTCCCGGTACTTTCTGGTTCCCAAATCCAAGGGAGGGGTGAGACCTGTTCTTGACCTCCACAACCTCAGCCAGTAGCTGGGGTATGAGAGGTTCGGGGTGTGTCTCCAACAACTATCCTCCCACATTAAATCATAATAACGGATTTGTGGCCCTGGACTTTCATGGTGTTTATTTCCACGTAGTGATTCTCCCGAGCCACAGGAGACTCCTCCAGTTTGTCATGGCGAACTGGCACTATCAATACAGTGCACTCCCTTTTGGTCTGTCCTCTGCTCCCCAGGTCTTCACCAAGTGTATGGTTGTAGTGACAGTGTGCCTCGGGGAGAAGGGAATTCATAGCTTCCTATATCTGGACGATTGGTTACTGAGAGGCAAGTCCCGGAAAGAAGTCCTCGCTCATGTACGTGTCATGCTACACTTACTCAGTCGCTTGGGCCTCTTCCTAAACATCGGGAAGTCAGCATTGGTCCCCACTCAAATCAAGTTCATTGGGGCCGTAATATGAGTCCATGAGTTTGAGCATTTTCTCCAACTGCCCGTTTTCAGATAGTTCCTCACCTTCGTCCGGAGCTGCAGTCTCGACCCTGTGCCAGAGCTCGAGTGCCCTGCAGTTCACAGCATATCAGTGTCCTGGAGCTTCAGGCCATCTGCAGTGCCTGTCACACTTTGAGATCACATCAAGGGCTCCGTGGTTCCCATACTTGCAGTTAGTCGTTGGCTGTGTACTTGTGTTCCTGGTGTCTGCTGTCCCAGTCTACGCAGATAGCTGATACTGCAGACCTCGGTCAAACTGCCCAATAAGACCACAAGACTCAACTTTGTAGTGAAGGCACCCAGCGAGGTTTATTGTCGACAAAGTCTTATTTGTGCTACAAGTGCACATGTATGCCCATGACAATGGACATAGCTCAGTGAATGGTGGGACTTTCCATTCCCCTCTCAGCTGGCCAAAGACTCCCTCTGGGACCCCTCTTTATACCTCGACACAAACAAGTTACGTGTTGCCCCTCTGACGTGGTTAGTTACCGCCCTTTACCTTGTACATGTTGGTTTGATCAAAACATCTCCATCCATCACGCTGTCATCCTGACCTTGTCTTTAGGAGGGGTCAGTGTGTCCTCGTTATCTTCGGGGAGTGTGTTTGTACCATACTTGGTATCGGGGTGTTCTGGTACCACCCTTCTGGAATGTGTTTGCGTGAGTGTCCTGTGCCTAGCACGTCTCAGGAACGTGTGTGTGTTTGCAATGCCAGCCCTGTGCTTGCCAGGTTCTGTGAGCCTGCTCACAGGCACATTTTATAACTGGGCCTGACTTCTGCTCACAGCTCAACTCTTGCTAACTTTGCTTTATATCCGCACAGCCTGACTATCACTTTAGTTCAGGCCTCATACCAGGTCTCATGTCTTAGGCTGTCTCTTTCTATTACAATACTCACTCACAATACCACTGTGATGCATTGGGGAGCAAGTGAGGGGGAGCAGACTCATCAGTTCAGTGTCAGGAGGTGATCAGGGTCTGGTAGTTTTACATTGGGAAGAGCACAAGCCCACTGGCCGATCACTTCCCTGGGGTCCAAAAGCAACTGGTGGATCACCTCCGCAGGAATTTTTCCTTGAGTCACGACTGGTCTGTGAAGCGCAGTGTCCTGCAGTCCATCTTTGCAGTTTGGGGCATCCCGATGATCGACCTGTTTGTCATGAGAGACAACAAGAAATGCCGTCTGTTTTCTCTCCAGGGGGTCTCAGTCCGGTCTCCTTAACCCCAATGCCTTTCACTCGAGTTGGGAATTGGCACTCCTGTATACTTTCCTTCTGATTCCGATCATCCTTCAGGTCATCCTCAAACTGAAATTGGACTTTGCCAAGGTCATCTTCCTTGCTCCGCCATGGCCGAGGCTATGTTGCTTCTCCGACCTTCTTGTGTATTCAGCCTCCCATGTCCCGTCCTCTTCATCCTGACCTTTTGACTCAGCATCATGGTCAGATTTTGCATCCCATGCTCAGCTCGCTGCATCTCGCAGCATGGCTGCTCTATGTTTAAATGAGGAGGAAGAACAATGTTCAGAGGCAGATTCTACTCAACAGCAGGAAAACCTCTACTAGAATGGCCTGTTCGGCCAAATGGAAGCATTTTTTGATATGGTTGTTGGTCCACAGAGTTCCACCAAAGCTGGCTGATATCCAGGACATCTTGATGTACCTGTTACATCTTCAGCCGTCAGGTCTGGGACTTAGCTTGTTGAGGGTGCATCTAGCGTCGATTTTGGCACTTCATGTACCCATCTGTGGAGGTCAGTATTTTCCAAACCATGGTAACAAGGTTCTTCAAAAGAGTCCATCTCCACCCGCCAGTGAGAGAACCAGTTCCTTCCTTGCCTTAGCGGCTCTGATGGCACCTCCGTTCAACCCTCGGGCATCCTCGTCTTTTTTTTTTGTGTGTGTCAAAAAAACAGTGATCCTGGTGGCAATCACATCTGTGAGTGTGCGAGTTGCAGGCTCCGATGGCAGAGCTTCCTTACATGTAATTCTCCAAATACAAAGCGACCGTGCGGCTGCACATTAAGCTTTTATCAAAGCGGTCTCGGTTTCACTTGAACCAGGCGGTGTATGTACCTGTGTTCTTTCTTTAAGCCCCATTCAGCCCCGAGGCAGTAATGTCTTCACACGTGAGGCGATGACTGCTCTTTTATCTGGACAGAACTAGATTGTTTTGTGCTTCGCCTCATCTGTGCCTTACGCAGCCCAATGAAGGGACAAGCAATCTCTTCACAGACTCTCCCTAGGGGGATAACGTCCTGTGTCAAGACAGCTTACGAAATAGCTCTGCGCCCCCTCAAAGGTGTTGAGCTCATTCTGCGAGAGCGCAGGCTACGTTGATGGCGTTTAAGTGACATTTCAATATTGGATGTTTGCAGGGCTGCCCCTTGGTCGTCTGTACATACTTTTCTGGACCATTATGGCATGACCGTAGCATCCAGAGCAGAGGCGGACTTCGGGAAGGTGGGCCTGCCATCCTGGTTTAAATAGACTCTGAGCCCCACCTGCGAGAGCTGCTTGAGAGTCACCCATGTGCAATACATGGCCACATCTACTCAGAGAAGAAAAATGGGTCACTTGCCTGTCTTGTAACTGTTGTTCTTCAAGATGTGATGCAGACGTGTTTCCACAATCACCATCCATCCCCTCTGCACTGCAGTCGGGGTGGTGCTGCCTTGTATGGCCGGGGAGGGGGCTATGGCCATGAGGCGCAAGCACTGCCCCTCTGTGGATATGTCAAAGCAAAATTCTCCGGCTCTGGTGTGCTGGGTGCGTGCACACCTACGTGGAATCCACACATGTTGAAGAACAACAGTTACAATTCAGGTAAGTAACTTTTTTTTTCAGATGGGGAAACCGAGGCAGGGGAGGTTACAGGGACACTCAAGGTAGACGTTATATTTGTAACACACATGCACTCCCCAGCCTGTGTTACTTAATAACGTCATAGTAGTTTGCTGAAGTGCCGTAGGCCTTGACGCTTGAGTAGTTTGAAGTGTTCTTGTAAATACAGGTTGTGTGTGAAAGTTCCCAGCCGGCTGCATCCTGGGGGAGAGGGGGGCGGGAGAGAGCGGGAGCAGTGCTAATGCATAGATCAGAGATGGGTGCTTATGAAATAACCATTGAATTTGCTACAGTCTCCTGCATGTTGTCTCCATTCTGGCCATTGATAACTGCCTTTAATTGGTCATTAGCCATCTCCTGTTGCTCTCCTTGACCCCATCCTTTTCTTCCCGTCACTCCTCTCCCTTTCAGCGGAGAGAGCGCTCCCAGCGAGGTGGGAAGCTATTGTTAAAGTGCCTCCGATGTTGATTTTCTTTCTTCAGGGGGCAGCAGCGGTGGCAGTTATGTCAAGGGTCCATCACAGTGCTGGTAAATTTTCTTGCAATTAGGGGGTGGGTGGACAAAGAGAAACCTCCTGCAGGCAGGGAAGGAATCAGTGAATAGGGTCATTAATTCTAGATCATGCTCCCTGGAGAAGGTCCTGCTGAGGCCTCCTGCCATCGCTGCCAGGATGTTGATGCTGCTAGACACAACTCCTGCATTTCCAGACCACTCTGCTAAAAGTGGAACGTGTTGCAGAGGGATGGTTATGTTCCGAAGTATCCAACCCCGCTCCCCTTTGCCAGTGCAGGAGGAATAACGATGCTGGGAGGCTTGTCTCTGAGCTCCTGTGGCTGGGACAAGAGGAGTGCCTTCCCCTCCAGGCATTGGAAGTAAGGCCCAGTGGTTAAGAAGAAACCGGGGCCACGTCTCCACTACAGACCTTGCAGCGGTACTGATGCAGCTGCGCCACTGTAAGGTCTCCTGTGTAGGCGATCGGTACCGGTGGGAGAGAGCGGCGGTAGCTATGTCGGCGGGAGAGCGTCTCCTGCCGACTTAGCGCTGTTCAGACCAGCGCTTCTGTCGGTGAACCGTATGTCGCTCGGGGGTGTGGTTTTTTTCACACCATGGACCGACAAAAGTGCTAGTGTAGGCATAGCCTGAGGGTAACTGGCTTCTCACCTGATCTCTGCTGGAGGTCTTCTCCTTCCTCTACATCTGGGTGCATCCGTGTGTCCAGCAGAAGCAGCTGCTGCAGGGGAAGTGGTGGATTCTCCATTTCTGAAGTCTCCAGACCCAGACTGGACGCCTTTCTGGAAGGTGCTTTAGTCAAACAAGTTGGTGGACTCGGAGCAGGGGTAACTGGGTGAGTTTCTCTGCCCTGTGCTCTGCAGGTCAGACTAGCTGATCTGATGGTCCCATCTGTTCATTACATCTCTGAACAGAGATCATCTTGGTCTCCATGACAGGGGGTTGTGGGGATCAGCTCTTCTTTTAGAGGGGACTTCAGGCTGGATTCCACTTGTAGGCATGTGCAAAATAGCCTTGCATAGATGTTACGGCCAGAAGAGATTATTGACTCTGAGCTCCTGTTAGCCCTGTAGGGGGCCCAATAACTTGTGCTTAGCTACAGCATCTTCCAGAAAGAAATGTGAACTTGATTTTCAGAGAGAAGAATCCACCGCTTCCCCTGGTAGTTCCTTCCACTGGTTAATCACACTCACTCGCTTTCTTTTTTCTATTTTAAAGTGACATTTCTAATTTGAATTTGTCTGGCTGTAACTTCCAGCCATTGGTTCTTGTCCTGCCTTTCCCTGATAGACGAAAGAGCCCATAAGGACATGGTATTTTCTCCCCATGAGACAGTCAAGTCACCTCTCAATCTTCTTGTCAATGAAGAGCTCAGTCTCTTTATCTTTAGTCTCTCTCACTGGGAGCCATTTTCTCCAGCCCTTGCAGAGTTGTTGTGGCTCTTTTCTGTGCTCTCTTCGATTTTTCAAAGTGTGGAAGCCAGAGCTGGATGGAGGCTCCGAGAGGGGCTCCCGGTGCCCTGTTGCCGAGGTTAGAACTTGGATCTCCTGGTTCCCCCACCCATGCCTTAGCCACGAGGATCCACGTGTTTATGGTTGCTCTGAGTGTGGGGGAAAGACACTGGGGTAACAGCCTTGTACCTAACCCCAGAACCAGTGCAGACTGGGCAGTGGCAGGGCATAGTGCCCCTACCCTGTGCACAGCACTGACGGGACTTCAGGCTGCACAATCCATTCAGTCCTTGGCCAGAAGCTTGTGAAAACCCTGCTCGTGTTGCTAAACAGGAGTTTGACCCCGGTCAGAAAGTCCCTAGCCCATGGTAACAGAGAACCTAGCCGCTGCTTGGGAGGGAGGTGTTGTCTCTCTCATAGGGCGAAAGCCCTGCGTATCTGTAAGTTAAACACATTATGTACACACGAGAGGTGCGGGCTACACCTGCCATTGTCTATTGCGGATGGCACCCAGCCCTCGGTAAAGAAACCACTGTGTGTAAATAGCGTACAGCTGAGCAGAGAGGATGGTAGCAATCAAGGTCTGGAAGTAACAGCCCTGACGTGGGTTTGGTGAACTGCCAACATATACCAAACTCAAATTGGGTGGGTGTATCTAGCGGTGTCCCTGAGGGACCAGTCCTGGGTCGAGTACTATTCAGTATTGGAAAGTGGCTAGGCCTCCGCTGGAGTACTGTGTCCAATTCTGGGCACCGTGCTGTAGGAAGGAGGTGGACAAACTGGAGAGAGTCTAGTGGAGAGCAACAAACATGATAAAAGATTTAGAAAACCTGACCTGTGAGGAGAGGTTACAAAAACTGGGCATGAGAAAAGCTGACTGAGGGGGGAGGACCTGAGAACAGTCTTCAAATCTGTTAAGGACTGTTACAAACCAGCCGGTGATCGATTGTTCTCCATGTCCACTGGGCGTAGGACTAGAAGCAATGGGCTTAGACTGCAGCCAGGGAGATTTAGGTTGGATATTAGGAAAAACTTCCTACCTCTGAGGGGAGTTGAGCTCTGGAAGAGGCTTCCCCGGAGGCGGTGGAATGCCCGTCATTGGAGGTTTGTAAGAACCGGTGGGCAAATACCTGTCTGGGAGGGTTACTTGGCTTTGCTTCAGCACGGTGCTGGACTAGATGACCTCTCAAGGTCTCTTCCGGCCCTACCTTTCTATGATGCTATGAGCTTGCCTGCTTCAGGGCAGGCCAGAAAGAAACTCCCGTGGGAGCAGATTATCCCATGATTGCCCACTATGGGGCTTCTTGCCCTTCCTCTGAAGCACATCTGAGGGGCTACGGGGGTCTGGCCTGGCCTTTCCTGTGTTCTGGCCCTTCTGCTGCTCCCTCCTCTGAGCTTTCAGGCTCTCAGCTGCTCTCTCGGGCTCCACCTGAAGGTGATTTTCACCAGAGGTTCAGGCCTGCTTCTCGTAACAAGGCAGACACGTGTTCCTTCCTTTCGCAGTGGTGCTGCATCTGCCTTTCTCGCAGTCTGAGCTCCGCCAGGGCTCACTTGGGGAAGAGAAGCTGTCTGCCTCTCTCAGAATTAACACTGGTACCATGCAACAGCTGTTCGCTGGCCCTCTGCGATGAGTTATCTCAGCCCAGGTCCCAGGAGACGGCTGGCCCCAGTGCACCAAAGCCATCGCTTAGCAACCTCAGCAGGGAGGGGAGGGACTGAATGGGCCATGGGGACTGAACTGCCGCCATCCCCTAGAGGGGTCGCTCCATGTTCTGGTGAGACATGGCCAGGGGCAGGCTGGGGGGAACTTGCATTGCTGTTGCTAGATGTCTGTCTGCTGGAGGACAAGCATCTTGCACCAGTGCTGGGGGAGGTTTTCCCGAGTGCCAAGGAGTTAGGGGCACAAGTCCTAGTGATGTTCAGTGGCGCTTGTGCTTCTAACTTACATGGGGCCTTTGAAAATCTGTTCCCAGAGGCATTTTTCTCCTCCCTTTTCAGGCCGGTTCTCATCTCTCCAGCAGAGAGAGCAGAACACCCCTCCCCACAGGGGACACCCAAAGAATGCCTGGTGTTGGGGCCCTCTACAGCACTGGCAGTGGATGGGCCACCACCATTAGTACTGCTGGTTACCGTGACCCTATTGGCTGATATGGGGCCCCCATCACACTGGTCTCGTTTGGGCCCCTTCTCATATCTCCACAAAGACAAGAAGATCCAGGTCCCCGTCACCTGAGCCAGGAGACTCCATCTCCCCTCCCTGTACAAGGAATCCTCCTCTTCCCCCGGCGAGGGGATGAGAGCAGATGCGGTAGATGGTTTTCAGGCATTCCATGAACTCTTCTCCAGTATGGTCAAGACCTTCGATATTGAAACAGTCATCCCACAAAAGATCCATCCACTCTTTGGCAGGACACAAAGACCATGGTGCTCATCTAGTCTGACCTCCGGTATGACACGGGCCCAAGAACTGCTCCAAAGTAATTCCCGGAGCAGAGCTTTCAGAAAAACAGCCAACCCGGATATAAAAATTGGCAGCAATGGAGACTCCATCACAAGCCCTGGTAAGTTGTTCCAGGGGTTAGTTACCCTGACTTAAATATTGGCTCCTTATTTATTGCCTGAATGTATCTAACTTCTAGCCATTGGATCGTGTTAGACCTTTTTCTGCTGGATTGATGAGCCCATTATTAATTTTTTGTTCGCCATGTAGGTATTGACAGACTGTGACCAAGTCACCCTCTTGCCTTCGCTTTGTGAAGCTACTTAGACTGAGCTCCTGGAGTCTGTTGCTATCAGGCAGGTTTTCCGACCCTTTAATCATTCTCATGGTGCTTTTGAGTCTCTCCAATGTATCATCATCCTTCTTGAATTGTAGACCCAGAGCTGGACACTGCAGCCCATCCTTGCAGAAATTTCAGCTGGTGGGGTGACAGACCAGGAGGGTGGTGTGTGGAGATGGAACAGCAGCTAAAGCAGTGGCTCTCAAACTTTTGTCCTGGTGACCCCTTTCACATAGCAAGCCTCTGAGTGCGACCCCCTCTTATAAATTAAAAACACCTTTTTATATATTTAACACCATTATAAATGCTGGATGCAAAGCAGGGTTTGGGGTGGAGGCTGACTGCTCGTGACCCCCATGTAATAACCTCGTGACCCCCTGACGGGTCCTGACCCCCAGTTTGAGAACCCCTGAGCTAAAGGGACGCTGATGGAGCGGCCCACTAGCTGGAGCTGGACGAGGTAATCTAGAATCTAAAAAAATAATAATAAATAATTATTCCAGCATAGACATTCGCAATGGATCGAGTCCATCGCTAGCCGGATGTCCCCGGAGTGGCAAGTAGCAGGGGAGAAGGATCAGCACACGTGGTGACGGGCTCACCGAGAGAGAGCGTCCATCAGCCACAGGATGAGTCTGTCACACAATGGCATAGCTCAAAGCCAGAGGGTTCAGGTGCGGCTGCCAGGCAGGAAGGCACCACAGCACCGGGAATCAGGAATCATCGGGGTGAAGGGCAGAAATATAAAGAAAGAAAAACATCCACCACACGAGGGCAGAAATATGCTGATGTGATGCTAAGTAGAAAGGTGGAGAATGGTGTATGAAAGTGAGGAGTGAGAGCGCTAGTGGGCTACCCCGGGCAATAAGAGGGAAGTGAGGGAAGGTCAGGGCTGGTCTGCCCTACACAGCTACGTGTGGCGGGCCTGGGGACATGCAGGGTGCAGGCATGGCCCCAAAAGATGATGCTGGTGAAAGACTGATCTCATACACAGGCGTGCTGTGAGTGGGCCCCACCCAGACAAAGGCTCCAAGAGCCCCCCCACCCCCCAAGTTACGCCAGCCACTAAGGGCTGAATGCAAATTTTAGCAGAGCCAGGGTCAAGGTAGAGGCAGACTCTGGCAAGGATCCAGGAAGACAGAAATGCAACAAGAACAGGCAGGATACCAGAGCCAGGATCCAGCTGAGAGTCACCCAGGCGGGAGGAGAATGGGGAACTACCGGCCTCAGCGCTGTTCTGTAACAGTATTTCATGAGACACAGAAGGTTTCAGATCACAATAAAAATGCCCCAGTAAGACTCCAAAGCAAACTAGACAATAGTTAATTGTGGAGCCCAGCAAAATACCCTCCTTAAGAACTTGTATTTCCTACTGGAGTGTGTGCCAGCCCCAGCGCTGACCCCTCCACTCCTCCCACGGGACAGGTCAAAACTGACACCATTTTGTGAAAAAATGTGGTTTCACTGAAACGGTATTTTCCAGTGGAAAATTGTTTGGACAGAAATGTTCTGACCGGCTCTGTCTGGCGGTCTCCCCAGACTGGCCGGGGATGGCAGATAGCTGGGCTGCCATCATAGGGCCTGGGTCAGCAGCTGGATCCCTCCAGCAATTCCCCCTCCTCAGCCCCGGAGCTTGGCCCTGTCCCCTCACTGACAAGGGGAAAGGGGGATCCTGAGATGCTCTGTCCGTGGGTGGGGCAGGGCGGTTAGTGGGTCCCGTATCTCAAATCCTGGGGTGGTGGGTGGAGCCCACTAGGACAATGAAAGCCCCGCCCTCTCAGAACCCAGAACTTTACTGATGGTGGGAAAATGGGGGCGGAGGGACAGGTCATTGGGGGCAGCGAGCGGGGAGCCCGGCCAGCACCTGCTGCCCGAGGAAGAGTCCAGAGAGCCCAGGGGCACTGCCCCGATGTGTGACTGGACAGGTGAGCGGACAGAACAACTCCCTGTTCCCCATCCATCCTTGGGGGCTGGGGGTGGCAGGAGCTGGGCTCGGGATTTCCTGGGTCACATCCCTGGAGACTGACCAGCAGTGGCTGCGCCGGTACCGGCTTCTGCTCTCACCGCCTGCCTGAGCTCCCTGAAGTCTGGCCCCCAGAGTGCGACTCGTGAAAGTACATAGGTGCCTAAGTCCCATTTTTAGGCACTGCCGTGCTCCACAAAACCTCTCCTTGGCTGCTGCTGGACCCTGCAGGCACCTAAACTTGGTGCCCACATTTCTGCGCCTGGGCCTGGGCACTGCTGTTCCCGCTAGGCGTCCAGGCACATAGGTGCTCGAACTGAGGGTGCTGCCGCACCCCCTGGTTTGACGTGGTTTCCGTTATATCCAGGATTTACAGTTTGGTTCAGTGACTTAGCACCTCCACTATAAAAACTGTTCCAGACCCTGTCCAGGTGCTGATCTCTGGCCTAAGCCACAGAGCGATTCACGAACTGGGGAAAGCGCGTTTGCTCGCCTGTCTCGCCAGTGCGTGCCTGTCTGGTAGCTGTGCTCAGAGGCTGCCCACTGAAGCGGGCCCCTCTGATGAGTTCTCACCCAATGCCGGGTAGGGGAGGAGATGCCTTGTGACTGGCCTTGGCAGAATTACATTGTTAGTTCAGATCATTTTGATGGATAATGTTGATCTTTATTTTTAAGCATCTTTTTAGATGTTATTGATTTACATCTTTACAGTTGTGTGACATTATAGGGATGTCAGATATAATTATTTAGTGACAGCAGATTCAAAAGGAGAAAGATTGGTAAGGTTCAGACACAAATTGTCATCATCACATGTCAAAACATACAAAGGAGATATCTTTAAATCCAACTCTGATACGTTCTCGAGCAGCGTTTTGCTTACATTGCCTTGCTGTGCATGTCAGTCGTTAGCAATGGAAATGGTTCTTGTCAGTTCACGTCTGTATGGTGAAATTGGTGTTTACTGACATTTACCAGTAAAGATCTAACCCTGCTGTGCCTACTTCTGCCCCTTAGCCCAGAGATTGGGCTACTCAGCGGGGATGGGGTCTAACCACTGGGCTGTGGGCTGGTCTGAGGTGGGCCTCCCTCAGTCACTCCTATTGAAGTTGTTCCATGTTAATTAAAGACTTGAATAATTAAATATTAATTGGGCCAGTGACCGAGGTAGATGATGCTGTAATCCAGTCGTTAGAGCCCTGCCTGAGAGGTGGCCAATCCAGTTCTCTCTGGAGAAAGGGACACTAGAACTGGGGGGAACTCCCACATTATAGGGGAATCCCCTAGCCAGTAGGTTGTAAGGGGGCTGCTCCTCCAGCCCCCTTTGTTGTGGTTGAGCTCCAATCTTCATGGATCGCGGCTCACAAGCAGAGCTAGATGCCGACCGGCTAGGGTGACCGCACACAAGTGTGATAAATCGGGACGGGGTCGGGGGGGGGGAGGGAGGGTAATAGGTGTCTATATAAGACAAACCCAAATATCAGGACTGTCCCTATGACATCGGGACGTCTGGTCACCCTACTCCCTGCAGCCTAGACTAGGCGCCTATCTCTGAGATGGGGCGGGGCTTTGCATCTCAGCATCTCCCATTGGCTAACTTAGGCAGCGCCCGGCTCGTGCTGGCTCGGTGGATCACGGTCTAAGGCCCCCATCTGTCCCCATTGATTGGGTCGGTGCCAAGCCTTTGTGGATCCCTGTGTTACTCTTGTGATCTAGGTGCCGTCACACTTGGCATTGCAATGCCCAGCTCCCTTGGCGGATCTCACCCTCGATGTCTCGGCCCTAGCCTGTGTTGTTATGGGGTGGGGCATTCGGGGGAGGCGTGCTGACTGTATCCAGTAATCAAACCTCATTGCAGCTTCTCGTAACGTGCTCTGATAATTTTCTAACACAAAAGGGATTGCACCCAGCAGCAGGGAACTGTATACGGGACTTCATTATGACAGATAAAGATGAATTGATCACTTCACTGGAAGTTGGTGGTTGCCTAGCGACCAGTGATTGTGGCCTGATTGCATCCATTATGGGCAAACAGAGACCGGTCCCAACCAGTTACATACTTGGTGCTTCAAAAGGGCCAATTTTGCAAAGCTGAGGAAATTTACGAGTGAAATTGATTGGGATGAGAAATGTAGAGAGAAAACTGTGAATGAAAATTGGGAGTCTGTAAGAAGCATTTACTAGGTGGCCAAAAAGCCACGACTCTGTAACCAAGTAAGTGGAAAACTGAGTAAAAGTTTATCCTGATTCAGTGGCAAGGTGAAGACAGAAATTAGAAATAAAAAAATCAACCTATAACAAATGGAAAAAAGTGGAAATAGAGGGTAACCAATATAAATTTGAAGTTATGAAGGGCAAAAATGGATAAGGGAAGCTAAAGACATCAAGGAAAACTCCATCACTGGAAAGGCCAAGGGCAATAAGAAAGCTTTTTAAGTATATCAGGAACAGAAAAAATCGTAGCAATGGTATAAGCCAATGGTTAGATGGAGAGGATAAAATGATACAGAAAAGGTAGAGACGTTCAATAAGTATTTCTGTTCTGTATTTTGAAAGAAGCAGGATGATGTAGTTGTATCACATGAAGAAGACAAAGTACTTTCCAGTTCATTAGTAACTAAGGAGGATGTTAGACAACATCTACTACAGATAAACATTTTAAAATCAGCAGGCCTGGATAACTTGCTGAGGAGATCTCTGACCCGGTGATGTTAATTATTCATAAATCTTGGACTACTGGGGAAATTCCTGAAGACTGGAAGAATCCTGCTGTACTGCCAGTATTCAAAAGGAGCAAACATGATAGCCCAGGTAACCCTAGGCTGGTTAGTCTGATATCAATCCCCCCCCCAAAATGGAAAAGCTAATACAAGAATTAACACATGGGAATATAATTAATGGCAGTCAACATGGTTTTTATGGAAAATACTCTTGTTAAATAAGCTTCAAGACTGAGCTTGATAAGTGTATGGAGGGGATGTACGGTGGGACTGCCCACAATGGCCTGCTGCAGAAGATCCCGGCTTCGATCTCCCACGAAGCTCCTGGGCAGTCCAAACCGCACCCACATACTCTCCAGTGTGTGACTGGGGTCACCCAAACAGACCATGGACCATATAACGACTCAGTGCCCAAGTCCCAAATACGATGCACTCCGCTACTCCGGACGCAGTTCTTCTTCGAGGAACTCGAAATAAATAAAGTGGGTGCTCCATTTTAGGTGTCCATGGGCCCTGCGCTTGTAACCAGAGATTTGTAGTAGTAGAGGTGCCTAGTTGAGCTGCGGACACGCCGTCGCCCTCTCGCGCTGCTTCAGGCGGTTACCTAGCGCTGCGCGACCAACCGTCCCTCAGTTCCTTCTCTACCGCCTTTGGCTTGAGTCAGGGCGATCAGCAGCACCTCAATTACCTGTAGATAAGATGGTTTTCGTGGTAGGAGACTTAATAATGAGATAGTTTTATCGTTATTACCAAGTAATATCACCAAGACAGACTCTATCGCCGAGCCTGTCTCGGTACTGATGGCACCAAGCTCGTCAGAACTTGTACCGGGAACCTCCAGTACAACGAGTTCCCAGAGAGCGAAAGACCCGAAGCAGGCAAGCTCGAAGAGAGCTGCACAGGGCACAGTGAAACTTGCTACTTCGGTTCCCACGGCGCTGAAGCGGCACCGAGCGGCACAGTGGCACCACCTGCTGCACCGATGCAGCACAGCGCAAGCCCCTCGGCACCGGCTGCTATTACTCTCCCACACCGCCAGCAACACTGACATTGAATCATAGAATCGTAGAATCTCAGGGTTGGAAGAGCCCTCAGGAGGTATCTAGTCCAACCCCCTGCTCAAAGCAGGACCAACACCAGCTAAATCATCCCAGCCAGGGCTTTGTGAAGCCGGGCCTTAAAAACCTCAAAGACTGGAGATTCCACCACCTCCCTAGGGAACCCATTCCAGTGCTTCACCACCCTCCTAGTGAAATAGTGTTTCCTAATATCCAACCTAAACCTCCCCCACTGCAACTTGAGACCGTTACTCCTTGTTCTGTCATCTGGTAGCACTGAGAACAGTCTAGATCCATCCTCTTTGGAACTCCCTTTCAGGTAGTTGAAAGCAGCTATCAAATTCCCCCTCACTCTTCTCTTCTGCAGACTAAATAATCCCAGTTCCCTCAGCCTCTCCTCATAAGTCATGTGCTCCAGCCCCCTAATCATTTTTGTTGCCCTCCGCTGGACTCTTTCCAATTTTTCCACATCCTCCTTGTAGTGTGGGGTCTAAAATTGGACACAGTACTCCAGATGAGGCCTCACCAATGTCGAATAGAGGGGAATGATCACATCCCTCAATCTGCTGGCAATACTCCTATTTATACAGCCCCAAATGCCGTTAGCCTTCTTGGCAACAAGGGCACACGGTCGACTCATATCCAGCTTCTCGTCCACTGTAACCCCTAGGTCCTTTTCTGCAGAACTGCTGCCTAACCGCTCGGTCCCTAGTCTGTAGCAGTGCATGGGATTCTTCCATCCTAAGTGCAGGACTCTGCACTTGTTCTTGTTGAACCTCATCAGATATCTTTTGGCCCAATCCTCTAATTTGTCTAGGTCCCTCCGTATCCTATCCCTACCCTCCAGTTTATCTATAATCTCCCGACCATTTGGAGGTGGCCTGTCACCATTTAACAGAGTCTGGAACACCATCATGACAGACAAATGGGTTTTGGAAATTATCCAGAAGGGCTATTCCATCCCCTTTATCTCCATCCCACCTACCCAGCCCCCTTTCCCGTCCCTCCTCAGGGACCCCTCTCATGAGCACCTGCTGCAACAGGAAATAAACGACCTCATACAATTAGGTGTAGTGGACCCAGCCTGCCTGCCTTCCCCCTCCCACCCCCCCTGCGCACGCACACACACACACACACGCATCCCCTCTGAGTGTTAACCACCAGTTTGGGGAGTATCTGCTCCCCCTTTTGGAGCCTGCCCTAACCTTGGCATCCTCAGTGAGGGCTGCCCCAGGTCACACTGGAGGTAAATGGTAAAGGGGATGTAATGCAACATGGATTTACCAAAGGTAGATTGTGCCAGACAAATTTCCTTCTTTGAGAAAATACCTGATTTTTAGATAAATGAAGTGCAGTAGATCTAATGTACTTGGACTTCAGTAAAGCATTTGACCAGGTACCACATGGGAAATTATTCGTTAAATTAGAGAAGTTGGGGATCAGTACAAGAATTATAGGGTGGATAAGGAACTGGCTAGAGGGGAGAACGTCACGGGTTGTGCTGAATGGTGACTTATCATATTGGAGGGCGGTTACTAGTGGAGATCCTCAAGGATTGGTTGTGAGGAGTCTGCTCTGAGCCACAGAGTGTGAGGAGTCGTCAGAGGTGATTTCCTGAAGGTCTTGTGATAGGATTCAGCCAATCTACAGGCAAGGACCCGCCCAGCTGATCCTAAGGCAGGTCTATCGGCTCCTAAGGGAATCCGTCTCTCCAGTCTGCTCAATGCCACTAGCTGGCCAGGAGCAGTCCCATTGCCTAGTAGTTCGGATAGCCTGTCCATGCTCCTGCTCCAGCCTGCGTCTGCTCCTGCCTCAGCCGGCCGCCCAGCAATTCTGGCACTTTGAACAAACTTCCCCTTTTCATGCTTGGCCCAGCGGCCAAGATGGAACCTCCTGGCATGTCCGGGGTTAGGACAGAGCCAAGTTGCCCAGCTGCAATTGAAGAACGTCTCTGTCCGCTTGCACATCTCAGTGGCCCCGGCATTCCCTGTGCAGTCAGCTGCAGGGCCCCGAGAACGAGGCCCGATGGTCTCGCTGCCAGAGAAGTTCGAAGGGAACCGCCAGAATTTCTGCCATCGGTTGTTCCTGATGCACCTTGCAACGCACCCCGCTGATCAGGCCAATGTGGGCCTTATCATCTCTTTATTGACTGGTGAAGCCCCAACTGGGCCTCACCTCTCCTAGAACGGGCGAGCCCATCCTTGGCCCTTTTGTCTGCGCCTTTTCACTCGTATTCAATTACCTGAACCGGACTTATATCACCGAAGCCACCTGCAGCTTCTTAAATGAGGCCGTCAGGCCATCACAGCCTCTGCCGCCCACTTCTGACCTCTGGGCTGGAGCACCCATGGAAAAAAAATGAGTGGGTGCTTAGCACCCACTGGCAGCCAGCTTTCCCCTTCCCCTCCTCCCCCCCAGTGCCTCCTGCCTGCTGGCACCCCCACCGATCAACTCCTCCCCCGCCTGCCCAGCGCCTCCCACCTGCCACGGAACAGCTGTTCTGCAGCGTGCAAGAGGTGCTGGGAGGGAGGAGGAGGAGCGGGGAGGGGGCTTAACTGGGGCTGAGCGGGGATTGAGCACCCCCAGGGAAAGGAAGAAGCCGGTGCCTATGTGAGGATGCACAGGTCTGTCCTTTCCACCAAGTCTAAATGAGGATAGACCGGACAAACTGGCCCGGGCTGACCCCCCCCCCCAGATACTGTGCTGAACTATGGACTGTAGACTGTTCAGATGGCACCAAGAAGAAAGGAAAGTGCATGTTTCACCCCAGTCTAATCCGGTGTCACTCCAGCCGCCCCAGGGCCAGCGCCCAGGCACATTGACGAATACAAAGAGTACTGGTGACGGAACAGCCTTTGCCTATATTGGGCTGGCAAAGCCACTTCGCCACCGAACGCACCCTCAAATAAAGAGCTGTGGCAGATCCAGGAAATGACCATGTCCAGCCCCATTAAAGGGCCAAGATGTAATTACGCAATCAGGTTCCCCAGACAGACCCCCCTCTATTCTGCCAATGTGCATTTCACAGCTATGGGCTGTGGCCATCCCCACCTGCAAGTCTTGCTCCATCTCCGCATCCCGGTCATACCTGGGGTGAACTGCACCCAATTTGCACTCGTGGTTTCTGGAGCCTTTAACAATTTTATGGACACTAGGCTCACTAAGGCTAACCAGCTTCTGATACAAAGAAAGCTCACCCCAGATCTCCTGGAATCAGTCGATGGGGGTGTACTGCCCGCAGGTCATGTCACCCATGAAACTGTGCCCCAAGACCACCAAGAAACTTAACTTGATTAACTCAGCCCACTTCCCAGTCGTACGTAGCATCCTCTGGCTCTCGGTCCATGATCCAGCCGTCTCCTGGAAAACGTAAACGGTCCAGATGTATTCAGCGATGGTGTCTAGCTGCGTCAGGCACCAAGGAATGCAGAAGAGCCTGGAGAAGGACACTGCCTTCCACGTTCAGTCCATACGAGGAGATAATGGCTCACCAATTGCTGCAAAATGTCGAGACTTTGCGGATATGTTTGATAAAAGAAATACTGAGCCCTACTGCCTGCCTCGCTCCTATGACTGCCTGTAGTGGTCCCTCGCTCTCAAGTGCGGAGGGAGGCCACTGCGCCTCGCTGCATCAGGCAACAGCACTTGGCTCTTGCTGGCGGGCCGAGCCGTAAGCAGTCTATAGCTCTGTGGTCCCCTAGCAAAGGCAAACAAGTAGTAACAGTCTGAGGCTCTCGCCCTCTCTTGGTGGGGCTGGCTGTAATTAACAATCTACAGCCCTGTGGGCGGGGCCGAGCAGGGAGCAGGCTCTGGCCTTCTGGGCAGGACAGAGCAGAGTGGTCTTTAGCCCACAGGCTTCTGGCTGGGACTGACAACAACTAAGTGTCTAGGACGCCCCGACCCTCAGACAGGGCGGAGCAATGAAAGGTCTGACATCTCAATTCAGGCAGACTGCAGGCAAAGGTAAGCCCCTTGGCCTACAGTGGGGAGGCTGCCACTCCTGGTGGGGTGGCAGGGGGTAAGAGGATGCAGGCCCACCCGACTCCACCACGTCCCAGCCCAGGACCCTAAGAGTGGCAGAGTGGTCTGCCACTGCGTCAGCGAGGAGGGTCCATCCAAAACACGCTGACCCCGTGCTCCAGCAATGAAACCAGACTACAGTCTGGTTTCCCTGGACTACTTCCTCCCACAGTCTGGGCAGGGCGGTGTGGAGTCCACAGGTCCTGTGGCTCCTCTGGGTACAGAGCAGAGGGTAGTGCTGGCAATGCCTCTCCCGGGCCACTCTCCTCCGGGGGCAGGGCGCCGCACAGCGCGGGTACTGCAGCAGAGTGGAGACGTCTGTCTCCTTCCCCGGTTCCCACTCCACTGAGCTGCAGAGCCCTCCCTTTATACTTCCTGTCCCGCCCCGGTACTTCCGGCGAGGGGGGGCGGGGCGGGTTCAGCTCCACCCATCAGGGGGAGTGGATTGTCCCTCGCTCTCAAGTCCGGGGGGAGGCCACTGCACCTCACTACACTGCCCCATCAACCTCCAGCCAGGGGTCAAAATTCCAATTGGATGGATTTATCCCTTATTGGAACCAGAATTCAGGGCCTTATGGGAAGAACTTGATGAGCATCTGGCAGAAAAACTTTTATCCATCTGTCTACAGCTCCTGCTGGAGCCCTGATTCTGTTTGTCAAAAATTTTTTTTGGCTCTTTGCATCTTTGTGAAGACTATCAACCCTGAACAACATTACTGGCTTCGATCACACTGCCCAATAACCACAAACCCGTTAGCAGCGAAGGAACTTGCTCAGGTTTATTGTCGACGAAGCACAGTATTGGTGCCTTATACTTGCTACAAGCACATTGAATGCACGTATGCCCGTGACAATGGATGCAGCTCAGGCAGTGGAGGGAGTTTCTACTTCCCCCTAGGTCAGACAAAGACACTCCCTCTGAGACTCCATCTTATACACTGATACAAACAAGTCACATGTTGCCCCTCTGATGTGGTCAGTTACCACCCACCCTTGTACGTGTTGGTTTGATCAAAACATCTCCATCCCTCACACTGTCATCACGACCTTAGCTTTAGCAGGGTTCAGTGTGTTCTCGTTATAAGTATGGATTAAGGTGTCTGCAATTGCGGACTTGGCAGTGCTGAGAAAAATCCACCACATCCAGAGCTTCCTGGGGTTTCCCAACTTCTACCAGTGGCTCATCAAGGGGTTTTTGAAGCTGGTGACCCCAATTACACAGCTGCTCCAGAAGGACACCGCCTTCATTTGGACACAGGAAACTCAATCTGCCTTTCATCAACTGAAAGAAGAATTGACACCAGCACACCTGTTGGTTCACCTGGACCCAACTAAACCTCTCCTTGTCAAAGCAGATGCCTCCAGTTATGCGATCAGAGCCGCAATATGACAGCAACCTTAGTCCCTGAGTATTCTCTATCCCTGCGCGTTCTACTCCTGAAAGCTGACACCTGTGAAACAAAATTACAAAGTCTGTGACTAGGAACTGCTGGCCATCAAAGCCACCTTTGAGGAACAGTATTATCACTTGGAAGGCGTGTGTTTGCTGATTCAGGTGTTCACAAAAATTTCTGATACTGTGAATTGCAAAGGTTCTCAATCAGTGCCAGATCCATTGGTCCTTTTTTTCTCCCAATCTGATTTCACCCTGACTTGATACTCTGGTACCCAAAAGGGTAAGTCATGAGTCATCCCTGTGTAGCTCTGAGCCTGAGCCTTCCTATGCCTGATGAGTCATTCCTGAGCCAACAATGTGATAAGTCATCAGAGGCAATTACCTCACGGTCTTGTGATATGCCCCATGCCATTCAACCAGGAGTCATCCAACCCACAAGTGAAGAGCCACGCAGGTGACTCCTGAGGGAAGCAGTCTCTCCAGTCTGCTCAGCATCACTACCTGACTGGGACCATGCCCATTGCCTAGTAGTTCTGACAGACTGCCCGTGCTCCTCCTCCAAACTGCTCCTGCCAACCCTTGCTCCTCCTGCTCCTGCTCCAGCCTGTGCCCATTTCCACGCTAGCCAGTCCCTGGTCCAGCCTACATCTACTCCAGCCTCAGCCGGCCACCCAGCAGTTCTGATGTCCATCTTGGAACCAGTCTTATTGGGGAGAGGAGCAGTTGTCGCACACTCGATCTCCCTTGCACACTCACACAGGAGCAGCCAGAATCTGGCTGCCTGACCCCGTTTCATACCTCCCAAGGCCTTTGTGCAAGGGTGTCAGATCATGGGGGAAGGGGCCTTCATTTTCTCCCGCCCTCAAACCCCAGTTACACTCTCTATCCCAGACTCAGTCCAGGCTGGGATCGGGGTTCTCCTCACCAAAGACCCCGGGGCTGTTCAGCTCCTTACCATGGGTACAGCTCTGACTGAATGGCTTAGCCTGGTGGTGCCCAAAGACACTGTCGCCAGCCAGGTCCTCGGAGGTGCTTTTCAGGTTGGTTTATAAGAAGGTGCCATGAAAATCCATATTGATGCGCTGGGCAATGAGGGTGGAAAAATAGATTAAATAAAGCCAGGCAGCCCCCTGTACAGCCCAACAATGTCCGAAGGGGCCTGGCGCTGTCCCGAGCAGCCGTCGGCTCACAGCTGTGGAGTTACTGTCAGTTTCTGCACTTGGGAGCAATGCATCAGAATCAGTCAGAGCTTCCTGGTCAGGCAGGGAGGGAGGGTCTGGCTTGAACTAGGGAAGGCCAGGAAAAAATCCCTCCCCGCACCTGTAAGTGGGGAATCAGTTCTGAGTCCCGAGAGCACAAGCAGCAAAACCAGATGGGTTTTCTTCTTGTTGCATAAAGACAATCTTGTCTGTCTCCATTTACCCGCCCTGCCCTTCAGTGCACAGTCCGCACTAGGTTCCCGGGGAGGAAGAAGACTAATCCAGTTGTGCGTGAGCTGCTGGGAGGGGCTGGGGAGCAGGTGGGGTGGCAGGACATCAGGAGAGCTGTTGATGGGGTGAGCCCATGTAATGAGCCCATCTCTGAATCAGCCCTCAGACTAGCTACCTGAGGGCTCCCCGGCAACCAACCAGGGCTCAGACAATCCACAGGCCCTGGTCTAACCAGGTGACCCCAAGGCCAGGGATACAGGCTCCCAATGAGAGCAGCCCACTCCAGTCTGCTCAAACTCACTTCCTTGCCAGGAGTATCCCCCGCCACTTGGTGGGTCCGACCTGTTCCAACCCCAGCCTGCTCCTGCTCCAGCCTTGTTCCAACCCTGCTCTTGGGCCCTGATTCCTGCTCTCACTCCTGGCTCCAGTCCCTGGCCCAGCCACTAGCCCTGCCCACCACTGCTTCACTAGGTCTGCCCATCCACTTCCCAGTGTCTGACCGTACCCCATGATTGGACCAAGGAGGGGCTCATTACCAGTTTATTGACCCAGGAACCCTGGACTGGGCCTCCCCACTCCAGGAACCAGCCAGCCCAATTCTCAATAACTTTGACGAGCTCATCCACACCTTTACTGTAATATTTGATGATCCAAATCGCACCCATACTGCTGAAGTTTCTCCAACAGCCGATTGGCCTGTCTTGGCCTATGCTGCCCATTTTCACCGTCTGGTCACCAATACAGAATGGAACAAAGCCGCACAGATTGACCATTCCCACCATGGTCTGAATGATAACATGAGAGATGACTGGGCCTGAGATGAATGCCTCACAGACCATGAGAAGGAGTCTAAGCAGCGGAAAGGTCTTTGCCTGTACTGTGGGGGGCAGGGCCACTTTCCCACTGTGTGCCCCCTTAAATCCAGACCTTTGGTGGACCAGGAAAATGATCCCATCCAACCTTGTTGGAGGGCTTGCAGCTAGACGTAACCTCGGAGTCGAGTTCTCGAACCAGGCCCCCTCTTCTGCCCACATGTATCTTGGCATCTATGAACTGTCATCCTCTGCACCTGCAGGTCAATCTATGGGCCCCAACTACCCCTGAGGTGAATGTGATGGGTTCCCCCTGGGGTGCCACCTGGAACTGGGTACCACTGAGCCCCCTGACCCAGTAGCCTGGGCTCCCTCTCACACTGTACTGCTGTGACAAGCTGCAAAGCTCTCCAGCCTTCATACAGGTAGGGCCACACCCAGCTGCAGTGACCTGCGGGCTCTGTCCAGCCCCTGCAATGAACCAGCAGTGGAAAGGCTACAGCTCAGGCAACTGGTGGAAATGATGGATGGCAGCATGCTGCCCTCTGGTCCAGTTATCCATGAAACTTTGCCCCTCCAGGCCTTGTCTTGCTTGAGTGCTCCCTTAGCACCTCGATCGGCCAGTGGCCCCAGGGATTGTTTGGCAAGCTCCTGCTTCTGGTGCACTTTAAAAATGTTGCTGTTTGTTTTTGTGTCTTTTGCTAGTTACTCTTCAAATTCTTTCTTGACCTGCCTAATGATACATTGACTGGCTAGAGTTTAGGCTCCTTTCTATTTTCCTCAGTAGGATTTAACTTCCAATGTTTAAAGGATGCCTTTTTGCCTCCAACCACCTCTTTTACTCTGCTGTTTAGCCATGGTGGCATTTTTTTTAGTCCTGTTACTGGTTTATTATTATTATTATTTTGCATGTAGTTTGAGTCTCTGCTGTGGTGGTTTAAAATCTTTTCCCTGCAGCTTGCAGGCGTTTCACTCTTGTGACTGTTACCCACTTTTGTGTAGTTCCCCTTTTTGAAGTTGATTTCTTTGGTATTTTCCGCCTTACAAGGACGTTAAATCTAATTATATCATGGTCAGTGTTACTGAGCAGGTCAGCTATATTCATCTCTTGGACCAAATCCAGTGCGTCACTTAGGACTAAATCAAGAATTGATTTCTGCTGGCCCCCTAGCATCCGCAGGCTCTTTCACTGCACGACCAATTTCCTTGCCTTGTGTATCTTTTCAGTCACGAAGAGCTAGTTTGTCCCTCTGGTGTCTGACAGCGCTGCTGGAGACTCGCAGCATTTTAATTGCACTCACAGTTTATTTCCTAACACGATTTCAGCAGCATCGGTGCTGGCTGGTGATAGGATAAACTCCCCGCACCTGTTGCGTCAGGCTGCCTTGCTTGTCTAGTGGGTTTTGAAGGCACAGTGCAGGAGGCCGGCTAGGCTGTCTCTGAGGCAGACGTATCTTTACAAAAGCACTTTTCTCTGTGCTGAGGTCAGTTGCCCTTCTCTAAAACAACTCCCGCTGTCTCCTGGCATGTGGTGTATGTGACTGGCGCTGGCTGGAGAGCCGGCTTGGTGTCATGCTTTCATTAGCCAGCGCGGGATTACCTAGCGCACACTGGCTCTGGAAACAAACCGCTGGGACCTGCAGATGCATAAATTCCAAGGCCAGAAGGGACCACTGTGATCATCTCGTCTGACCCCCTGTTTCGCACAGGCCAGAGACCTGCCCACTCTAATTCCTAGAGCCGACCTGTTAGAAAACATCCAGCCTTGATTTTACAATGGTCAGTGATGGAGAATCCATCCCAACCCTTGGTAAGCTGTTCCAGGGGCTAATTACTTTCACTGTTAAAAATTTACACCTTATTTCTGGCTGAATTTGTCTAGCTTCATTGGATCATGTTAGACCTTCCTCTGCTAGAATGGAGAGCCCAGTATCAAATCTTTGTTTCCCATGTAGGAATTTAAAGACTGGGATCAAGTCACCCCTCAAGCTTCTCTGTGTTAAGCTAAACAGACAGTTTCAAGAGCTCAGGTTTTCTAATCCTTTAACCCTTGCTGAAGCTCTTCTCTGAACCTTCCCCAATTTATCAAGATATAAAACCAACCCGCTCTCGCTCTTGTTTTCCTGCCCGGGCGGGTTCTTAGCTCTGCCCAGCAGCTCAGGGCACAAGGGAGCTGTTTGTGCCCCCAGATCCTGAGGCCAGTTCAGTGCCAGCCAGGTCTCCAATGTAGCTTAGAGCAGCCTTCAGTAGCCTCCTGGCAGCACAAGGGCACTCTGGCCATAGCAGAGGCACATTCCCTTAGCCAGCGTGAAGCCTGCGTGTGTACCAGAGAACCAGGGCAAGGCCAAGGGGTGCTGAGACTCCAGCAGATCCTCTCTTGGCATGAACAGCAACGTGCTGCCATCACTCAGCTGCCATGGCAACAGTGGGGCAGGAGCCCATCAGGGCAGACAGGAGTTCCCAGACCTTGCCCATGACTTGAGAAGTGCTGGACTAGCTGCGCCAAGGTGAAATCACCATCGCTATGGTGTTATGAAACCTACAGTGAAACATGAAACTCCACAGGTGGCCAGCAGTGATGGGTGGACTCAGGGGAGGAACTGGGAGCTCAGCTGCGTCCTGGGACTCAGGCAGGATATATGGGCCTCGTTCCATGTGGGCCAGACACACCTCTGATACGTCTACCTCTGAACAAACCAGGGAAGGGAAATAAGCACTGAGCAAAGCTAAGCAACCCCACCCGTGGGATTTGGAGAGCAAAGGTTCAGGGCATTTATTGTCCTGACTCCAGCTGAACAGGTACCATCAGAGCAGAACTGGAGCTGTGTCGATACCCAGAGGAATTGCTCTGTCTAGGTACTTGAATAGCCACCAGCACTGTATCCAGCGGCCTCAGTCAGCGATGGGTTTGTCCTGCCAACCCCTCCTGCGGCAGGCAGGGCTGTCAGCTCCATTGTACAGACGAGGCGCAGGGAGGCTAAGGCACTTGCCCATGGTCACACAGGCCGCCTGTGGCAGAGCTGGGAATTGAGTGCATTTCCCAGGCCAGGCTTTCATCCACTAGCCCATCCCAGCTACCCCAGGGTAATCAGTGAAGGGGAGTGTGACACCCTGGCACCCCCTTACTCCCCACTGTCATGTAATTAGGATATGTTCTGTACAAAGTGTACCTTGTAAGGTATCGTTCTAAAAGTCTTGATCTGCTAGACAGTCATATCTCGTTGGATTGTATGTGCTATTGTCGTATATGAAGTTTGGTTATGTATGGGTCAGCAGTGTGCCCTTGTTGCCAAGAAGGCTAACGACATATTGGGCTGCATTAGTAGGAGCATTGCCAGCAGATCGAGGGATGTGATTATTCCCCTTTATTTGGCACTGGTGAGGCCACATCTGGAGTATTGCATCCAGTTTTGGGCCCACTACAGAAAGGAAGTGGAAAGGAGAGTCCAGGGGAGGGCGAAATGATCAGGGGGCTGGGGCACATGACTTACGAGGAGAGGCTGAGGGAACTGGGCTTATTTAGTCTGCAGAAGAGAAGAGTGAGGGGGGATTTGATAGCAGCCTTCAACTACCTGAAGGGGGGATTCCAAAGAGGATGGATCTAGACTGTTCTCAGTGGTAGCAGATGACGGAACAAGGAGTAATGGTCTCAAGTTGCAGTGGGGGAGGTTTAGGTTGGATATTAGGAAACACTGTTTCACTAGGAGGGTGGTGAAGCACTGGAATGGGTTACCTAGGGAGGTGGTGGAATCCCCTTCCTTAGAGGTTTTTAAGGTCAGGCTTGACAAAGCCCTGGCTGGGATGATTTAGTTGGGGCTTGGTCCTGCTTTGAGCAGGGGGTTGGACTAGATACCTCCTGAGGTCCCTTCCAACCCTGATATTCTATGAGTCTATGATTGTACAGTTGGTTGCCCTTGATGGCCCATCAAATAGGCTTAGTGCTGATGCCATTCTGTCTGCAGGCGTCACCCAGAAACGCAGCACAAGCTTGGAAATACAGATCTACCCCACAAATCTATAACAATACAAAGGTGATACAAACACAGACACAAGATTATCAGACTTGATAAATCCTAACATTTTCCCTGACACCTTACCCAGCATAGCTAGCACCAGTCATTGAAGTTTTATAATATTGGTATTAATAATAACACTACAAAGTGTCTCACAATTCCATACAGCGTGACAGCCAGGAATTGAATTATTCTGTCCATCACGAGTTCTTCTAAAGCCTTGAGGTTACATTAACAGGTGTGTAATTGCACTTGTTGCCCTTCCTTAAATCTATGTCTGACGTTGGCTGTTCTCCAGTCAGATGGTACTACCCCTAAATCCTTGCGACCAGACTAACCCACATCCTGTGCCAGTTCTTTCAGTATTCTGGGATGGGAATTTACTCTGTCCCCCTGAGCTGAGCACAATCCGCTTGTTAAGTTTTCTTTCACCTCCGGTGTGGTAATTTCTAGATACTCCCTGTTTCCATCTGCCATCCTGTCTTCATGCACGTGTTCCATATCAGCAGCTTTATTGAAAGCCAAGAGACAGGATTCATTTTGGTTTTGTGCTCCATTGTACAGACGGATTACCAGATTACCTTTAATCTCCTTCCCATCCACACTGCTGTATGGCCCAACCCCATCTTTCCACGATGTCGCTTTCCTTGCTGAACAGCCCCATTTCCCGCTCTCTGCTTCGTCCGAATAACCCTTTTGACATGGCATTAACTCTTCTAAACTCAGTACAGAAATGACTATGGGAACTAGAATGACTGGACTGCACCATTGTGACTCTTTGACTACCCCACGTTCCAACATACTTTGTAACTCCCGTTTGGTTGCCTCCCGCATTCATTTAGGGATCTGGAACCTGCTGTTCTAACTGGCACCCAGGGTCATTTGTAAGCCATGCTCTATGAGGTGAGTCTTGCAGGCTTGGTGGAGAAGACATCACCAAAGGTATGGACAGAGTGAAAGCCCTACCGACATGCCCAAGCCCTACCACTGAATGGCAGGCCAGGTCGTTCCTGGGCTTAGCAGGGTACTATTGAGACTTTGTCCCCAGGTTTTCCACCACAACATCCCCCCAATGGACCTCCTGAAGAACAAGGGCCCCTGAAAGGTCCAGTGGACATCAGCTTGTGCAGACACATTTGGCCCAGTCAAACGCATCGTGTGCGGATCCTGGGTTTTACTAAAGAATCCGTACTACAAACGGACGCCTCTCGGGGCGATTCTACCGCAGGGGGCAGAGGGTGGAGAACACCCCGTCCCATATCTCAGTCGGAAACGTCTCCCCCAGGAACAGAACGCTGGCGTGACGGAAAAGGCATGACGTGCAGTGAGGTGGGCAGTGGAATCATTTCCTGGGAGAGCCCTTGCCCCTGTCACGGACCATGGCTGCAAGCTATGAAAGACAACTCCAGGCTCGGATGCCCCGTCTATCCCTGCAGCTGTTTTCTTTTGTGGTGCACCAAGGGTCTGGGGCAGGTCATGGAAAGACCGAGTGTCGATTCTGTAGATTGCCCTCTGCTACGCTCTCGAGGGGTCTGAGCATGACCGGGTACAAAGGTGCTCCCTGGCCCAGACCCGAAGGGGTTAACGCAGCAGCTCTTTAACCCTGACCTAGTAGAGGGAGCAGGGCTGGGGGTGGGCTGGAGTCCTGACCCCGGATCTGTGTGTGGAGACTGTTGGTTGCTGTTGTCTTTGTTTTGCTGTGGCTGGTTTTGTTGTGTGTGGACTCGGTTCTCCTACAGGCGGCCCTGGGAAGGCGCGTTTCTCACCTTGGACAAAGCTGAAGTTGCTGCTTTGGGCTGGGATTTCCAATGAGCCCAAGGGAATTAGGCATGCCAATCCCACTGAAAGCCACTGGGCATGTAACTCCCTTAGGCACCTTTGGAAATCGCAGCCTTGAATCTCAAAGTGTGCCCACACCATGCTAACCTGGCAGACATACCCCTCCCCACTCCAAACTCATCCCCTCCTCAGTAACTGTGTCCGCGTCCTCTCCTCCAAACTCTTCTCCAGCCTCATTTCACACCTCAGCTAAAGACATCTGGGCCCCTGGACTTCTCCCTCTGCTCTCCTGCTCCCAGGCTGTGTTTCTTGCTGTTAGGGAGACAGGTTGCAGGGATATCTCTCCACACGCAAAGCTGTCCTGCAATGCACCCCCTGCTCCCTGCCAAAGCTGCCTCGCCTGGACCGGCTCTGCTCCCCCTCTTCCCTCCCTGACACTGCTTAGGACCCAGGGGCCACCCAGCACAATGGAAGCTTCTGAAAACTGAATGCACAAGGGAAAGTGGCATCTCTACAGCAAGGGAAATGGTACTGTAGCATCCAGTCTGCCAGAGCAGAGTATGTGTATGCTGGGGAGTGACCAGGAATGTGTGTGAGACAGAAAGATTCCTGATGCAGGTGTGATTGTGTAGGTAGGATACTGTGTGGACGTGAGAGTCAATCTGTGGGTGTATTTCTGCTTGATTGACATCACAGTCTCACCTGCCCCCAGGTTTATAATGTGATGGAGACAGCAGCCTCTCAGGCAGTTCAGGAACACTGCGGAGTTAACACCATCCAGGGGAAAGGATCTAATATGTATCAGAGACTCAACCCTTCTGTATCTTTGGGAACATTCGACTAGCTCTCATTCCCCATCTGGGCAAGAGAGATCTGTAGACATCCCAGAATCAGGAGACTGTGCTTGCTACTATGACACTACTTTAACAGGTGAGTGGGGTGGGCAGTTTGTTTCCCTGCCAAAAAAGGAAGCTGAAAATATTTGACCATTTTCTTGTTGTTTCGCTTTGAAATGGCTCTGTTGTTTGATAGCGTGGGCTCAATGTATTGCTTTTTGCCAGTTAAAAGGGTGGAGGGAGAAAACTTTACAAAGAAGTGTTGCAATCCAGGGAAATTGATGCCTAATTCGATTCTGCCGGTGCCAGAAACCTTGAGCTTTGTTTTAATGGATAAATCCACACAGAAAAAGTGTGGGCATCTGTACTGTAAATGACCAGCTTACCTTGCAGATGCTGGTGTAATCACTGCTCAGAGTGGGATGGGGATTAAAAATACAGAAGCAATTTGTGCTGAAGCAAAAATATCTGGGTTTTCCTTTCGGTTCCAAACAGAGCTTTCAAGATTCCCTCTGAAATGAATGTGATGCGCTAGTCTCCGATGGCTGGGTTAATGCTTCTTATAATGTCAAGTGGGCAGTTTTCATGGAGGGGATGACATGCAATACTTTCCCTCTATTATTATTAATAGAAAAGGGGGACATTCTTTTTCCAGCTTGGAAACAGATCTCTGGGGGGGGGGTATGAAAAATGAACCCCTGTCTAAAGGAAGGGTAAATAACAAGGAGTTGAAACTCAGCTCAGCTGTGGAAAGGACGGTTTGGAAAAGTTTGAAAGGTTATAAAGCCATCTCAGCCCTTGGCCTGTCTCCTACAATGTCTTAGACTGAATTCTTGCAAGTAGAGATGTGCTGGGTAATGCTGCGGTTCGGCTCTTGAATAACTGAATCATCTGTTCTCAGCAGGCACCTCAGCTAAACTAACCTCTCTGGTTTCTAATTCAAAACAAAAGAGCCGATCCTTGGTTTTTGCTGCATGAGATGATTCACACCTAAACCTCCTCTCTGAGCCAAGGCAGGAAGGCTGAGTATAGAACTCTGCAGGAGACAGGGGACGTGAACACTTGGTGCTGTTAATGTTTGGGGCGTAGGAAATGTGCCCAGGGAGGATGGATTTTTATAGAACAAAATCAAACTTTTGCAGTTTCTGCTTCAAGTTAGATTTTCGCCCTCTTCGTAACAGAACGGCCTGGAGCAGCGTTAACCCTTTAGCTCTTAGCGGTGCACAAGGCTTGTTCTCACATCGCACTCACTGTGCTCAGGGACCGCAGTGGGGTTCTTCAGAGCAACGGGGGCAGGACAGGGCTGTTGCTCTGGGTCTGGAGTAGCTGGGGTTGCTGCTGGCTAGAATGGGGGAAGATGGGTGGTTTGGGGAGCTGCAGGTCAGAATGGAGATGCACTGACAGAGCTGTATGGAACAGAGGTTGGGAATAGCCGGGAACGTAGCAGGAAATTGCTGGATTGGACCAGACCAATAATAATACCATCTAGTCTGGTATTATTCTGTCTCTGGTGGTGGAGAGCACAGGGTGTGTCAGAGGAAGGTGCAACCCCCCCCAGTGGACATCTATGCAGTGAGTTGTGCCTAGGGGAAGTTTCCTCCTAACTCCTGACAGTTCATGCTCCCCCCTGATCATCAGTGTGTCCTAAGCAGGAGCATGCATCCGACGAAGTGGGTATTCACCCACGACAGCTTATGCTCCAATACATCTGTTAGTCTATAAGGTGCCACAGGACTCTCTGCTGCTTAAGCAGGAGGGTTTATCGTTCTGCCGCCGGGAGTGTAGCTGTCAAAGCCTCACCTGGGGGTAAGGGAAATCAAAGTTCCTTCTGTGCTGACTCACAGCCTATTGGAGAGGTGAGTGACGTGTGCGAGGAAGCCAAACGGACCAGAAGAAGAGCTGCCACGTGTGAAGGGGAGGAGATTCATTGGCAGGAGCAGAAACGGGGCTAGCCCAGATGTGTGCCATGCTGCATGTGGGGTCACCTGGATGGCAGAGATGCGAAGATATTTTACACATTGGCCTGTTCTCAGTCCTACCCCATCCCGCCGGGCTCCGTCGCACCCTCGTTGATGCTTCTGTCTCCGATTCCTCACTCGGAGCTGGTGACGTCTTGCTGTGCCACTCCTTAGACATAGTTCTTGACGCCTTTCCTTGTGATGGGTCAGTCCTGCCAGCCCCAATTGCTTTACCTGTTCTTCTCCCAATCCCCTCCTCGTGTAGCCGGCTGGCTGGGACTCAGCCTCCCAGGTCCTAAAGCAACATCCCAGTCCCACCAGAGCCAGCGAGAGCAGCCACCCTGCCCTTCCCGCAGCATGCGAAGCCCCAAATCGCGCTGGGTCACATCTTGGTCTCATGCTGGTGTCAATCAGGAGTAAGCCCACCGGCATTGCCCCAGTAGAGGTAGAATCAGACTCAGACCCTTGGCCATGTTTGCTGCTGTATCCCCCAGCAAGCGCTCCTCTCGCTTGCTCTCCGGTGTCCCCTACAGGCTTCTCCTGGCATTACTGCTCTCCACGCACAGGCCCCTTGACAATGGGCATGTCAAAGGATTCCCCTCCCAGATGCATTGTCACTCATGTCCCGGAGCAAAACGATGCCAGGTTATTTTCTGCCCAAAGCGCTAACTTCTCCAGAGCCTCCATGCTGTGACGCGGACTCCACAGGTTTCTGTAACACTCCCAACTCTCAGCTGGGTAGTGCAAATGTGATGCAAACCTGGACCTACCACTACTCCCCGTGGCACCTCCCTGTTTGATACGTCTCCACTTAGCAATCCCCGGCATTATGGTCCTTCAGCTTTACCCCGCAGACTGTTTGGGTGAAAGGCTCAAGGAAGATTTCAACGAACATTAGTAAACGCCGGATTAAAATCTAGAGAGATTAGCTCGACTGCATTCTCGTGTGGGTTTAATTTGATCGATTTTGGAATAATCAGTTCTTTATTAGGGAGGTGCTCATCCCTCGTCCTCTAGGTATGGCTGTGTATTTCCTCTGCTACTTATTTTTTGGGCCATTCTGTTATTTTGGATTGAATTTGTATGTGCACTGCAGTAACTGCCCGGATGGTTGTTTTCATTTCTGACAATTGTACCGTATTTTCTCTTTCGTCCCTAGCCCTTTGATACCCCCTTATTAATAAAAATGATATTTTAGTAGTTGGACAGTGCTTGAACTCATTCCTTTCCCACCCTTAAATCCATGTTATCTGGACCTGCCAGTTTGTAACAAGTGAATTCATCCAAGTACTGGCAACCAGAGATGAGCCAAAAATGTCATCTGTTATTGGCACTGCCCATACCCCTGGGCTGAGATCCAATGGGATCTGGGTCCAAAACAGCCCCTGGTTTGGGGTTTACACAACCACAGCTGATTGCTAAAGGTTTTTGAGAACCGAAGCCAAGCACTTTGGCCAGTTCCCCTGACCTACTGTTTATCAACAGCCACATCACTGATGAGGCCAATGCTTCGCTCAGTTACACCAGTGCAGCCCTGCAGATTCCAATGGCCTGGCACTGGAGTAACTGGGAGCAGAATTTGACCCAAGGTCTATATTGCTTCCTGGTTCTCCATACCCCTTTTCCTGTTGATCAGTTCAGCAGGTCAGACGCTTTGGATGGACTTGATGTTTGCCTCCCTCCTCATTGAGTCATAGAATATCAGGGTTGGAAGGGACCTCAGGAGGTATCTAGTCCCACCCCCTGCTCAAAGCAGGACCAACCCCAACTAAATCATCCCAGCCAGGGCTTTGTCAAGCCTGACCTTAAAAACCTCTAAGGAAGGAGATTCCACCACCTCCCTAGGTAACCCATTCCAGTGCTTCACCACCCTCCTAGTGAAATTGTTTTTTCCTAATATCCAACCTAAACCTCCCCCACTGCAGGGGGTGGGGGGTAATAGGAGCCTATATAAGAAAAAGACCCAAAAATCGGGACTGTCCCTATAAAATCGGGACATCTGGTCACCCTACCTTTTGCATCCAAAAGTTCTGCAGCCTCTGCTCATTGTCCGGAACCTACATTACAATGCAATCCTACCAATCGGTGCTCATTTCTCAGGCCCAGAAGATGCAATCCGCCAGGTGGAGCTGCTCTGTGAATGCCAGCAGCGACCTGGCTTTTTTTTCCACTCCGTCCATCAGCCTCCAGTTATCGTGCCTGAACATTTCTTACTCTTCCTCATCGTACCCCATGTTGTAGTAGTACAACGGGTCCAGGTTCTGCAAATACAGGAGAATCACGTGTCCTGTATTAGCAACGCTCATGAGAATCATGCTGAGCTGTGCAGAATCCAGGTTTCGTTCAGAGAGATGGTGGAGTCTGGAAAGCATTGTATGGGACTGTGGGGATTTTAAAAAACAGCATGAAAACTATGGGATGGTATAAGCATTATGGGATGGAGAAAGTATCATGGTGGGAATTTGACTCCTAGTTCCCAGAAATCCCTGGGCAAACCAGTAGCATCCCACAAAGCGCTGAGAAAATGTCCCCCCAGGCATGAGGCACACTGGGATATCTCCCCGTCTGCATCGCTTACCCACTCTGACGTACCCACTCGCCACGTACCCACTCGTGATGAGGATATGCAGCACGTGTGCATGCGGACGAGGGATATACCACAGACGGCGGGCTTTCACTCTGTCACCCCCGCAAACAGTCGAGTTCCAAATTGTGACCAGAGCGGCTATTGTCATGGGACCAGAGGAACTGTGGGACAGCTGCTGGAGGACTGTTAGGGTTGATACAGGTCATGCAATGCCTACCTCACACTGCATCAACCTAAGATGCCCAACTGTGGCTCTGTGTGGCTCAGGGATGTGGGTACTGGGTTGCTGTTATGGAGCGCTTATGTCGCTGGGAGGCCCATTTTGGTGTAGGCCCATGCACAACTCAGGCAACGCAAATCAACTCGGTCAACTTATGTTTGTAGCAAAGATCAGGCCGCTGAGTCATATTATACTCCTTGTTCCCTGCCCCTGCCCCTGTAAGCTCTCTAGGGCTGGAACTGTCACCTGTGTGGACAGCACCTGATCCCTGCTCTGGGCTCTGACGTGCTAGCCCAGTGTGATCTATAACAGTCACCGCACGACTGGTAAACCCCCTCATAGAATCATAGAATATCAGGGTTGGAAGGGACCTCAGGAGGTCATCTAGTCCAACCCCCTGCTCAAAGCAGGACCAATCCCCAGACAGATTTTTGCCCCAGATCCCTAAATGGCCCCCTCGAGGATTGAACTCACAATCCTGGGTTTAGCAGGCCAATACTCAAACCACTGAGCTATCCCTCCCCCCCGGTGCCGAGAGCTAGCAGACCCAGGCACCTGGGTGGCATGCTGAAACTTTGCTTGTTGCGCTGTAGGTCAGCGTGCTGAGATCATGGCTGCCCACGAGTCTCTCCAGAAGGAAACCTCTGCTAACGAGACCCTGAGATGGATGGATGGCAGGCACCTCAATGGCACCTTCCTCCCGTACTACCAGCACTCCCCAGCAGTGGCAGCTGTCTTCATTGTTGCTTACCTCTGCATCTTCCTCTCGTGCATGGCTGGGAACTCCCTGGTGTGCCTGGTGGTGGTGAGGAACCAGCGCATGCACACGGTCACCAACCTCTTCATCCTGAACCTGGCCATCAGTGACCTGCTGGTGGGCATCTTCTGTGTGCCAACCACCCTCCTGGACAACCTGATCACAGGTGAGAGCCCCCCCACGGTCAGCCTTCGCCTTGGGGGTCCACCAGCTGGGGAGGGCATGGGCTGGTGGCGCAGAGAGGCAGGAATCTCACAGGTCTCAACAGCCATCACCTTCTTTAAAGTCCTGCTCGGATCATGACCTAGTAGTCTTTGCCTCTTCCAGCTCCAGGGCACAATTTAGGGTCTTTCTCCAGGAAGAGAAAGCCAAGAAGTGCTGCCTGACCCTGGCCGATAAGTAAGAGACGATATCTGCTAGCAGAATGCGCTTCACTCCAGTTGACAACCACAGAATGAGATCCAATTGCTGGCAGGTGACGCTAGACAAACCAGAAATCCGGCTCAGTTTTGTAACGGTAGGGGTAATTACCCAGGGGGATTCTCCATCCCTTAAAGTCCTTCAGTCAAGGCTGGATGCTGTATAAAGGATAGGCCCTGGTTCGAGCACAAGTGTTTGGGCTTGATGCAGGAACCCCTGGGTGAAGTTCTGTGGTCTGTGATATGCAGCAGGGCAGACTGGGTGATCTGCTGCTCCCTTGTGGCTTTGATGGCTACCGATCTATGAAGACTCAAAGCTTCAGATGACCTCCCTGTCTCGTGTAAACCTTCCGGCAGGTGAGGCTTATTTCAGGGTTGCTTGGCAGTGCGTACATAGTGGGGGACAGGCCGCCTGATGCTGCAGACTCATTGGAAGGGAGATGGCCAGGCTAGTGGGGGGAGGCATTGCCAATCTTTTGACATGGGGGTGGGTGGTGCACGTACCTCCTAGAGCAGGATGCCACCCCCTCGAATCCATTGGCTCTATGGGGCTGAGACCTGTTCCTGTGGGATAAGCCTGCCGGAGGCGTGTGCTCTGAGCCCTGGCTGGACTGGGGGGCGCAGTCTGACGAGGACTCCTGCTATTCGGTGCTGGCTCCCATCATCACTAACACGTTCTGGATGACGTGGCACGTGCTATAAATCTTCAGCGTCTGGCCCTGGGGTCCGGGGCCCATTTCCACGTGGTGATTAACACACTGTCCGAGCGGACTGCATCACTGAGCTGGCCTGCAGCCTACGAGGGGTGAGTTTGCTGCCCAGGTGATCGCGCTTGTTCCTCTGGCTGGACTCTTCTGAACTTTTAATGAAATGGAATTTAATCAGCCCTCAAAAGTCAATTAGTTCTCCTGGACGTACCTTGGACCGCAGGGGCCCAGTCCTGCCCGCAGAGCCATCAGAATCAATGGGACTCCAAGCGAGCGACTGAGGCCAGAGCTTTCCCTTTCCCATGGGAAGGGACAGGGGAAAGGTGAGGCTGGAGCCGTGGATCCCAACCTTCTGGTGGCTGTCCCACTTCACCTCACAAAGGGCCAAATCCCGGCCCTGCCCCTTGCTGGAACACTGGGTGGGGCATGAAGCAGCTGAGCGATGTGCTCTGGGACAATCTGCCTGCACAGGGCGGACCCAGACACCGCAGGGATCAGGGCCAGATGGAGACCTCGATGGATTGATCATAGAATTGTAGAATATCAGGGTTGGAAGGGACCTCAGGAGGTCATCTAGTCCAACCCCCTGCTCAAAGCAGGACCAATCCCCAAGCATGCGTGACTGGGTGACTGATTCCAGGAGAGTGGTGGGGAGTTCTCCTTACACCGACTCTCTCAGAAGGAACAGCTTGCATTCCCCAAGCATTTGTTGACGACTCTCGCAGGTGTGGGAGAGGGGAGTGGTGGGGGCAGCACTAGCCATGTTCACTTGGGGGCAGCGCAGTGCTGCTGCACTGTCTAGCCTCCCCCCTTAGCTCCGTTCATAAATGTCTGTAGTGATTTTAGGATGGAAGCTACAGGGCCCAGGTCTAAGGGCCTCAATCCCGCGAAGCCCATGGAAGTTTGCCTGAGCAAGGACTGAGCAAAAGTAGAGTAAAACATGGAGCAGGGCCGAGATTCAGCCTAGCCATGAAAGCCTAAGTAGGGCATGGGGGTGGGTGGTGCACGTACCTCCCAGAGCAGGATGGGAGGGGCAGAGTAAAGGGGATTTCAGGAGGCACAGCTATTCAAGCTTCTCTTTTGGATGGAGACGTTTGTCTGTGCTCCTATGAAGATGAAGGCTGCTAGAAGTGATCTTAGACCTCATGCTTTAACCGCCAGGGTTCGTCTGAGTCCAGGAATGTGAGACTCTGGGGTATGAACTGGCGATGTGTTTTAACAGGAAAGAACAAGAGCGAGGCAGGCCAGGCACAAAGGCAGCAATGGACTACGCGCTGCCGACCAGCACTTGTTCTCAGTAGAAAGAGGAACTTGAGTCCAACTTTGGTTCTGTTTGCATCCCATCTGAAGAGCCAGCCAGTCAGGCAGAGGTAGCTGCACCTACTCAGGGCAGTGTCTTCAACTGCAAACTGCCACCACGCATCAGGTGGTTTCAGAATGTGCACTGCTGCCTGCTAGTGGGGTCATGGGGTTAGAGTCGGATGCTATTGAAGACGATGGAGTCTAGTGTTCAGAGGGCAGGGCTAGGAGCCAGGGCTCCCGAGTTCTATTCCTGGCACTGCCACCAACTTGGGTGTGTCACTGGGCACTTCACCCTCCGTGCCGCTTTCCTCTGCTGTGAAACAGGGATGATGATACCTCCTCCGGAGGGATGGTTTGAGGCTTAATGAACAAATGTGGGTAAAGCACTTTGGAATCCTCAATGCAAGGTGCTGCAGCATCTACAGGCCTGAGCGCAGCACAAGACAGATTTGTTATAGGCATAGGGGCATTGGCATGGCCTCGCTGTCCCATTGCCTTCACCTGGGCATGCCGATGTGCTAGGCACCGACGGTACTAGCCATGCCGTCTTGCTGGCTATTCTGTGAGTTCCCATTCACCTATCCCACTGCTGCTGCAGGGTGAAGTGCTCCCTAGTGGTTAGAGCGTGGTTACGCTGCTAAAAGCAGCTCCCCTGTGGCTGGGTAGTTTATGCAGCTGTATTTTGTTCTCTTCAACAGCCACAGGAAACCAGTCCAATTCCTGAACTGGATGGCTGCCCCCCCAGGAGACTCCCAGCCAGGCCTTGCCCTGGGTGCGGCTTTCATGGCTAGGCTGAATCTCGGCCCTGAGGCCTTGCTCCATGTTTGACTCTACTTTTGCTCAGTCCTTGCTCAGGCAAACTTCCATGGGCTTCGCGGGATTGAGGCCCTTAGGCTTGGGCCCTTGGCAAGTGCCTCTGCGGTTAATTCGAGCACATGAGCACGGCTGGCTCCCCACCCTGAGTCTGTCGCTCATTCATTACGCCCAGCTCTGTAGCCCAGGGGGGCTGCGTTCCCGAGGATAGGAATGGTGACCTGACACCCCAGCATGTAGATCCAGCTCCCACCATCTCGGCAGGGCAGTAGTGGGCTCTAGCCATGGGCCAAAGTGAAAGAGCTGCTTCCGCAGCGCTGGTGCTAGGACAAGGGACCCTGAGAATGGCGTAGAGATAGCCCTGCCGCCGAGGCCAGGGACGACGCTCGCTTGCCCGTCCGTGTTAAACAGGGCCCACGTGGTGAGGGTGAGGGTCGGGTGAAGCCTTTGGCTTGTCTGCGAGAGCCGAAGTCCCCGCCCTAGGAGCATGAGGGGGGAAAGTGCGAGTTTTTACTCCTCCTGCTCGTTCACGTGTGTCTCTGCAGGCTGGCCCTTCAACCAGGTCGTCTGCACCATGAGTGGCCTTGTCCAAGGATCATCTGTCTCGGCCTCCGTTTTCACGCTCGTGGCCATCGCCATGGACAGGTGAGCTTCCCGTGGTCTCATCATTTTGATCTGGCCCGTTATAGAGCTAAGAAGTTTTGATCTGAGGTGAAGATGAAGGAACTCAATGTAGCTTATTGACGAGAAGGTCCAGAGGTGACTTGATCGCTGTCTATAAGTATATTGTTAAGTATTTGTTTACCATGTAGATACTTACAGACTGTGATCATAGAATCATAGAATATCAGGGTTGGAAGGGACCTCAGGAGGTATCTAGTCCAACCCCCTGCTCAAAGCAGGACCAACCCCAACTAAATCATCCCAGCCAGGGCTTTGTCAAGCTGGGCCTTAAAAACCTCTATGGATGGAGATTCCACCACCTCCCTAGGTAACCCATTCCAGTGCTTCACCACCCTCCTAGTGAAATAGTGTTTCCTAATATCTAACCTAGACCTCCCCCACTTCAACTTGAGACCATTACTCCTTGTTCTGTCATCTGCCACCACTGATAGCCTAGATCCATCCTCTTTGGAACCCCCTTCAGGTAGTTGAAAGCAGCTATCAAATCCCCCCTCATTCTTCTCTTCTGCAGACTAAACAAGCCCAGTTCCCTCAGCCTCTCCTCATATGTCATGTGTTCCAGCCCCCTAATCATTTTCGTTGCCCTCCGCTAGACTCTCTCCAATTTTGTCCTCATCTTTTCTGTAGTGGGGGGCCCAAAACTGGACACACTACTCCAGATGTGGCCTCACCAGTGCCGAATAGAGGGGAATGATCACATCCCTCGATCTGCTGGCAATGCTCCTACTAATGCAGCCCAATGTGCCATTAGCCTTCTTGGCAACAAGGGCACACTGCTGACTCATATCCAGCTTCTTGTCCACTGTAATCCCCAGGTCCTTTTCTGCAGAACTGCCCCTTAGCTAGTCAGTCCCCAGCCTGTAGCGGTGCATGGGATTCTTCCATCATAAGTGCAGGACTCTGCATTTGTCCTTGTTAAATCTCATCAGATTTCTTTTGGCCCAATCCTCCAATTTGTCTAGGTCACTCTGCACCCTATCCCTACCCTCCAGTGTATCTACCTCTCGCCCAAGCTTAGTGTCATCCGCAAACTTGCTGAGGGTGCAATCCATCCCATCATCCAGATCATTAATGAAGATGTTGAACAAAACCGGCCCCAGGACTGACCCCTGGGGCACTCCGCTTGATACCAGCTGCCAACTAGACATGGAGCCATTGATCACTACCAGTTGAGCCCGACTATCTAGCCAGCTTTCTATCCACCTTCTAGTCCATTCATCCAGGGCCAGCTCCAGGCACCAGCTTGGCAAGCAGGTGCTTGGGGCGGCCACTCCGGAGTGGGGCGGCAGGTCCAGCTATTCGGCGGCAATTCGGCGGATGGTCCCTCACTCCCGCTCGGAGCGAAGGACCTTCCGCCGAATTGCCGCTGCAGATCGCGATCGCAGCTTTTTTTTTTTTTTTTTATTGGCTGCTTGGGGCGGCCAAAACCCTGGAGCCGGCCCTACATTCATCCAATCCATACTTCTTTAACTTGCTGGCAAGAATACTGTGGGAGACCATATCAAAAGCTTTGCTAAAGTCAAGGTATAGGAATGTAAAGTCAAGGTGATCAACTCACCCCTTAACCTTTTCTTTGCTAAACTAAATAGATTGAGTTCTTTGTGTCTTTCAGAATAAGGCAGGTTTTCTAATCCTTTAATCATTCTCAAGGCTCTTCTCTGACCCCTCTCCAATTTATCAATATCCTTCCTGAACTCTGGGTACCAGAACTGGACACAGGATTCCAGTAACAATTGCACCAGTGCCAAACACAGGTAAAATAACCTCTCAATTCCTACTTGCAATTCCTCTGTTTCTGCATCCCAGGATTGCATTAGCTCTTTTGGCCACAGCGTCACACTGGGAGCTCATGTTCCGCTGATTGTCCATCTGTTCCCCAAATCATTTTCAGAGTCACTGCTTCCAGGATAGAGTGCCCCACCCGTAAGTCTGGACTACGTGCTTCGTTCCTAGATGTATACTATTACATTTAGCTTTATTACAATGCATATATTTTGCTTGTGCCCATATCACCAAGTGATCTAGAGCCCTCTGAATCAGTGACTTGTCCTCTTCATTATTTATCACACCTCAAATTTTTGCTTCATCTGCAAATTTTATCAGTGATCATTTTATGTTTTCTTGCAGGTCATTGATAAAAATGTTAAATAGTGTAGGGCCAAGAACAGATCCCTGCAGGACTCCACTGGAAACAGACCCACTTGAAGACAATTCCCCGTTTACACTTACATTTTGAGACCTATCAGTTAGCCAATATTTAATGCATTTGATATGTGCCATGTTAATTTTATGTCATTCTAGTTTTTTAATCAAAATGCCGTGTGGTACCAAATCAAACGCCGCACAGACGTCTAAGTATATTATGTCAACACTATTACCTTTATCAATCAAACTTGTGATCTCATAAAAAAAAATATCAAGTTAGTTTAACAGGATGTATTTTCCATAAACCCTTGTTGATTTGCATTAATTACATCACCCTCCTTTAATTCTTTATTCAGTGAGTCCTATATCAGCTGCTCCATTATCTTGCCTTTGATCGATGTCAGGTTGACAGGCCTGGTCATCCCGTTTACCCTTTTTAAATACTGGCACACCATTAGCTTTCTTCCAGTCTTCTGGAACTTCCCCAGTGCTCCAAGACTTATTGAAAATCAGCATTACCACTCCAGCAAGCTCCTCAGCCAGCTCTTTAAAAACTTCTGGATGCAAGTTAACTGGACCTGTTGATTTAAATATGTCTGACTTTAGTAGCTTCTGTTTAACATCCTCCAGAGATACTAGTGGAATGGAAAGAGTGTTATCAACACCATATGATGAGACTATATCATCTGTTTTTATCCCAAATACAGAACAGAAATAGTTATTGAACACTTCTGCCTTTTCTGCATTATTATTGATAATTCTACCATTTCCATCTAGTAATGGACCAATATCATTGTCAGGATTTCTTTTGTCCATAGATTTTTCCTTGTGTCCCTTTGCTTCCCTTATCAATTTTCTTCAGTTCCTAACTTATGATTTCTATTCATTACTATCATCTTCCCCTTTCGTTCATTTGTTATATATTATTATTTTTTATAGCTGCCTTCATGTCTCCTCTAAACCAAATTGTTTTTATAACCAGCACATGTTATGGGATTGCCCTGTGAGCCATCGAGATATTCAGGCTGATTTCTTTCTCTCCACCAAGGTGGAACTGTAGGCTGGCCATACCATCCTAGGCCTGACCAATCCATTTTGGAAACTGAAATCCACTGGAAAGCTTTGGTTGGGTAGAGCTCTGACCAGAGCCAAACATCTAATTCTGCAATAGTAGAAGTCCCAAGTGAGTCCAGCTACTGGAGACTGGTACTCTAGTGAGCCTGGAAGCAATGGAACAAATCACATTTTGCAGTAGAAACAACCACTATAAGTTGGTAGATATCAGATTCCCATTTTTTGGAAGTACTGGAACAATCAATTCAATTCCCCGCTGGGTAACCTTGTTCACGGTGGCCCCTGAGACCCTAGACCCCTCCCAGCTCCTCAGACCTGCTGCACTTTCTTTCTCCTTTTCCCTGCATTCCTCTCTGTCCTATCATTCCTCTCCCGTTCTCTTTAACTTACCTTTTTCACTTTTCTTTGGTCCTCTTTTCACTCTCAACACTTTGCTTTCTCTTCTGCTTGGCATTTTCTTTCCTAAAAGGGAATAATTCTGGAGATTAGTTTATGATTTTCCTTTACAAAGGACCCCATACTGGGGCTGAATTCCAAAATGACCATTATTACCAAATTGTACGGGCAAAGTGCTTTAATCAGTTAATAATTGTATTTATTATAGTTATAGTATTTTTATAAATAAGTATATTTGTTATCGTATTCTTTGCCCTTAATAATAAAGAAGTCTGGTCTTATCTACCTTGCTTTCTAATCTGATAATGGCTCCACGTTAGATGCCTTTTGTGTCTTTGATATCTTTGTTATCTTTATTGGCTGTGTTAAAATAAACAATAAAGAATAAGCATAAAAATGCACTGATATAAACAGACCCATCAGATACCCGGATCAAATCAAATAAACACCACAGATCTAGCTGACGAATTGACATTCCCACCAGAGTCCCAGGTCCCCTGACCCATCCCTACCCAACACCAGCACCATCTCCTCATGGACCAGGGAGGAAAGCTAAGGAGCCTTGCTGAATGCCCTGAAGGCTGACAAACTTGGGACAGTATGTACCTGGGCAGGTGAAGTCAGGTCGAATGGGCTGTGGCCCTAAGGGCAAAGGCCCTGCCAGCTGCCCCCACTCTCCCACCGGTAGGGTTTGGCTCAGGCCCCTCCGCTCACTGCTAATGTGGCACCGTGTGCCATGCAGAGAGTCTCTCTTAGCTAGGGCCAGGCCATAGGCTCTCTTTAATATCTTGTGCTCCTCCCCAGGTTCCACTGCATCGTCCTGCCCTTCAGGGAGCGGCTCAGTCTTCTCAAGGCTGTGATAATTATTGTCGTCATGTGGGTTCTAGCCATAGCCATCATGTGCCCTTCTGCCATCCTGCTGACCGTCGCCCACATGGAGGACCACTTCCTGGTGCTAAACGATGGGCACAGCACCACCTACCCCCTCTACACCTGCTACGAGGCCTGGTCTGACAGCAGCATGCGGAAACTGTACACCACCATCCTCTTCATCCACATCTACCTCATCCCCCTGGTGCTCATTGTCTTCATGTATGGAAGAATCTGCCTGAAACTCTGCAGCTCCACGGTGCCCATCCCCGAACATCCCGCCTGTGCCAGTAGAGTCGGTAGCACATCCAGAAAGAGGATCAGGGTCATTAAGATGCTGATCTTGGTTGCACTCCTCTTTGTGGTCTCCTGGCTGCCCTTGTGGACGCTGATGCTGCTGGTGGATTACACCAACTTGACCGATGACCATCTGGATTTGCTGACAGGCTATTTCTTCCCCTTTGCCCACTGGCTAGCTTTCTCTAATAGCAGCATCAACCCAGTCATCTACGGCTACTTCAACGAGAACTTCAGGAGGGGCTTCCAGGCGGCCTTTAACTTCCAGCTGTGTTCCCAGGAGACCAAGCACAAGGAGACTTACTCTGAGCACTCTCGCGTCCCCACCAGCTTCAGGATGTGCAACAGAGCCTTCGCGAAGGCAACCTCCTCCAACTGTGTATCCTCCCAGCACACTCACAACGCTGCCTCTCTCTTCTCCAGAAGTGTTCAGCCCATGTGCCCTGGCCTGGGCTTGGAAAACATTGATAAAATAATGCCCTACCACGGAGTAACCCAGGCCTGGGAGAAACCAGAGGCATAAAAGTGGAGAGCAAGCAATACCCTCCCCCATTTCTATGAGAAGAAAAGCCTGTCTTCTCCTCATTCAGGTGGAAGAGACCCTTCGGCTTAGCTGGGGTCCTGCATTCACTCTAGAGGTGAGAAGAAAAGTTCACAAAGGTGCATCTGAGAGGAGGGTGGTTGAGCCTGTGGAGTCCTGTGTTGTATCCTTGCCACTGACCTGCTGTGGGACTTTGGGCACGTCATTTCTTCTCTCTGTGCCTCGGATTTCCGATGTGTCCAGTGAGAGTAGCCGTAATACTGACTCGCCTTTGTAAAGCACTTCGACATCTGTGGATCGTCATCCTCACAAGTGTGCATGTTCCTGCTCAATGGAACCAGGTTGTTTTATGTGGATTGAACTTTATTTAACTGGAAGTCCTTCATCTTCTCTTTATGCTTAGCTGCCAATGGGTTGTGAGGGTGTGCAGCTGATACAACGGACAGCGGGTATCGCCAGACCCTGAGTAAAGGACGGAGAGATGAGAAAAGAAATAACAGCAAAACTAAAAAGCGAAATGCATTGACACAACTGTCCTGTGAGGGTTGTGGTGGGATAGCTGGGTTTGTGATGATCCAGTGCTCAATGCAGGGAGATATTCTCCAAGGTTAATTCCTTGCAGACTCTTAAAACCAGCCCTCTCTCTAGCCGTGGTTTCTCACTGGGAGACAAGGCTCTCTCGATCATTTGCCTAGTGCTAAGTTTTCATGAAGCTCAATGAGACAGATTTGCAAACCATCAGTGCATTTGCAGCCTGTCATGGCTAAGAATGTTTTTCCCACTTGCACATGAAAGCTTGTCCTTACACAACATGGACCGTCCCTCTTGACCAAGTTTCCAAACTGCTGCTTAAGTCTGCCTGGGAAATTGGTGGCTTGGAAGCCCATCAATTCACATGCCAAATGGGTATTTGCACCTGGAGATAGCCATGGGATAGGCAATGGACATTTATGCAAATCTGAAGTACTGTCCCACGCTGGTGCGTCAACAGAGGAGGTTTTGGTACAAATTGACAAATTAAACAGTGATAAGACACCCGGACCAGATGGGATTCACCCCCGAGTTCTGACAAAATTCAAATCTGAAGTTGCAGAACTGCTAACTGTGGTATGTAGCCTATCGCTGAAACAAGCCTCTGTACCAGATGAGTGGAAGGTAGCTAAGGTGATGCTGATTTTTAAAAAGGGCCACAGAGGTGATCCAGGCAATTACAGGCTGGTTAGCCTGACTCCAGTACCAGGCAAACTGGTAGAAACTATTGCAAATAGTTCACGGGGCAACACTGGTGCAGAGAGGTGAAAAGTACATTTCACTATTCCAGTTTCAGTGAATGGAGTCCCCCAAATTGTACAGAACTGATGGGGCTGTATCTCAGACGACAGACTTTCCATGTGGGCTGTTCACTTGGGTTAGCATTGCATTCTGCTCCGTTTTGCTCAGTTGTCACTAGTGCAAAGACAGGACCATTGTAAAATCCAAGCCACGCCAGCCATCAACCATTTATGAGCTTGTGAAACGGAACTGTTTTTAAAAATCCTTTAACGCTCTCTGCATTAACTAGGTAATCCCAGCAGTGCCAAAATAACAGGAGAGACAAAGCAAAGGGTGTTGCAAGGACCAATTAATGTTTGTTCAAATAAGCTGAAAATCAACAGCGCTGTATATTGGTCATTCTTATGTGCACGAAAATAAATACTGCCAGAATCCTTTTGCTGAGAGCCGGAGTCAAGAGCAAACTGTCTTTGTCACCAAATAAGCAGATTAGTCCTTTTTTTTTTCCCCCCCCCACTTTATCAACCATAACAGCTGACTCAACAAAACTGCTATTGAGACTAAATCAAACACACAAAAAGCACCCAGGGAAACAAAGCTCAGGAGGCAGAGGGTGCTGACAGGCACCCAGCTCGGCACTCACAGAGCACATGACCATCCCCCCACTAATCCTGAAGGGAATGAAGACGTACCAACCCCCTCCTGAAAGCCCAATACACGTCAAACCAGAATGCAAACACCAGCTGAGAACAGAGAGGCCCAGAAGGGTTCCTACACAATACCCAGGTTTGGGGTGGACAATCAGTGACTCCCCCATCCAAGATGGGGACCCTAAACCCCTCCAGTATATTCTTAGATACTTATAGCACAACAGTCAATGCAGAACTGGTGGGGTGTAGGACTAGAGCTCCCCAAACCCCACTGCCATATGCAGTATGGGTCACCGCTAGATCCCAAAGCTCTTTTCAGCAGGCTCATGATCCCCATTTTACAGATGGGGCAAGGGAGGCACCAGCTGGCAAAGTGACTTGCCCAAGGTCACAAAGTAAGTGAGTGGCAGAGCAGGGGACAGAACCCAGGGGTCCTGCTTGCCAGGCTCCTGCTCAATGCACTAGGCAGAAGCCAGAGACCTCAGAACATGGTGCTCTAAGGCAGCAGCCCAGGGGAGAGGCCAAAAGGCATTAGTCTGTTCCCTAGCTGCATACAATCTCGGGGGGGGGGGGGGGGGGGAATCCACAAGCCAATCTGTATACAAAACATAACTAACTGCCACCCTGGGGCTGTCATTAGACTTGTTATCTGTGGGAAGAAAGGAAAAACTCCAGTCACCGTTCAATGTTTGTATCTGATTGTCCCTCCTGCCTCCTCTGCTGCCTGCAGTTTCTGTTTGTTCAATAGCCACTAGCTTCACTTTTCCCCGCTACACACAAGAGAGACCCCCCCCCCGGCAGGCTACATCGCAGCATCCGAGGACATGACAGCCTGTAATTGCTGTTCCACAGCTGCAGAAGCTTTTCCCCTCTGTGCAATCCACGGGGGAGGCCGTATTATCGCGGTGAGATCTTGTGCTCTCAGTGGGAGAGTTCCCTCAACCAGGCACACTCAGCTTTATTCTTGGCAGCCTGTCTGGGCAGGTGTCTGTGGGCAGGAAAGCAACCCAGTCCCTGAGAGGTCTGTGCAAACATGCACAATCTAGTCCTCAAGCAGCCCCCAGACATGGGAGACAAGCCTGGTGCAGGGGAGAGGGGCCTTGCTCGGCGAGACTCCACTGCCCCTCACGCTGTCTCGGCCATAATGACTCCCTGGACGTCAAAGGCATTACGCCGAGGTAGAACTCACGGGAGATGAGAATCAGGTCTCTCCCAGCCTGGCCATTGCAGGCTGTGTGACGCTGGGCCAGGCATTCAGGCTGATATTTCAGGGTCTTAGAGACTATGAGGAGGAGCATGGGGTATAAAAACAGAGAGCGAGAGAGAACCTCCCTTGGCTGTGTTCCAGGACGAGGTGGGTTGAACAAAGCCCCTCTGTCGCCCGCCGTCCCCCCCACGTTTAGAGGTGCTGTTTCCCGAGTCTCCCCCCCGTTTCCCTGAACATGCCAGTGGCCACATCAGCTGCATCTTTCCCCGTCGCTGCTTCAGACTCCGGACAGATTGTGGAGAATTCTGCCCAAGCCTGACAATCTCTCGGTGGCTGGAACGCCTGGCTTCCCAATGGGTGCCCATGGCCATTAGCCCAGCACATGAGGCTGTGCCACTCTGGCATATCCATTGGCTGGGCCTGAGCTGCTGATGGCCTTTCTTTGTCAATGCCACCTGTTGGACCGACTGGTCTGGGGAGGCAGCAGCAGCAATATGTCCCCAGGAAAGGGCCCAGGCAGCTATCCCGATTCCCACCGCTGGGATTGGCACCATCGGGAGCTGAGCCGAGACCTGACCTGTTGTCAGAGGGCGCTTGGTTTTCAAACACTGAGAGTGGACTCAAAACCCAGGGCCGCCCAGAGGGGGGGCAAGTGGAGCAATTTGCCCCGAGCCCCGCAGGGGCCCCCACGAGCGTTTTCGGCGGGTCTTTGGCGGCAGGTCCTTCAGTGCCGCCGAACACACCCAGAGAGACCTGCTGCCGAAGATCCGGAGCTGACCCCACCAGCACCCTGCACATAACTGTGGACGCTTTGCAGGACCCCAGGCAGAGACACCTGCCATGAACAGTGAGGAGGAGATGGGCGGGATGATGCAGTGTGGGGCTCAAACCATACCGTGAGCCAGGAGCTGTTTGAAACTCCTCTGGAGTCAAGCCAGTCCCTTCAAGCCAGCACAGATTAGCCTATTGCTGAAGGGCAAGGGAGCTTGGGTAAGTTTGTACATGAATTATTCCCCATAGTAATTCTTCCCCTTTTTGTTGCTTGAAACCTCATTTACCTCCCTTCCTCCTTCGCCCTCCCCTCCAGTGACCTTCTTCGACATTTAAAAATCGCACCCATCTGTGACGGTCGATGCTATTATGGTCACCACTTTTACAAGATTATGATACATTTTGTACGTTGCCTTGTGAGGTATCATTTGAAAACTCATAATCTGCTGAACGTTGTTGTCCTGGTAAAATGTGTGTATCAACATTGTCTGAGAAGTTATTAGATGCTACTATGTATTATTGGTATAACATGCTCCATTGTTAAGACAAGCAGGTCCACCCCAGATTTTCAGAGACAACCACGCAATAGCTCCCCAGCCAGATGTTCAAGGGTGATCACCGGCTTCCGCAGCTATTCTTCAGAACCGGGAAGGCGTAAACAAGAAATTTACATTTCATTTCAGAGACAGTTCAGACCTCACGTACACAAGAGACTGTTGGTCTGCACCCCGACGGGGGTAATTCTCCAAGACAGGAGAGAGAATAAGAATGAGAGACAGGGGCCTCGTCCTCCCAGCTCTCTGCTCATGTCATCAATGAGCACCTGAAGGACCCTGAACTGGGGGAGGGGTTCCTGGCTGAAAGGAAACCCAACCTGTGAGCTATTACAACTTGTGGTGAGAGAAAGATACTTGCTTTAAATCCTACCAACGAAGCTGAAGGTCTACCGAGCAGTGGTGCTTCCAACTCTGCTGTACGCCTGCGAGACGTGGACTGTCTATCGGAGTCATGCACGAAGGCTCAATCACTTCCACATTTCCTGTCTGCGAAAGCTTCTAAAAATCAGATGGCAGGACAAAGTGCCGATACTGATGTCCTTACTAGAGCCAGTCTGCCGTCAGTTCACACATTGCTGATGAGAGCCCAGACCAGGTGGGCCGGACATGTCGTGAGAATGTCAGACGAACGCATTCCTAAACAGCTCTTCTACGGAGAACTCACTCAGGGAAAGCGCTCCCATAGAGGACAAAAGAAGCGGTTCAAGGACACGCTGAAGACCTCTTTGAAGTCCTTCGAGATCAACACCGCCACATGGAAAACCTTCGCACTGAACAGTTCAGCATGGCGCAGCCTCATTCACACAGGCAGTAATACCTCTGAGGCGAGGCGTATTGCTGAGGCTGAAAAAAAGCGTGAGCTGCGCAAGTCCAGAGCTGCTCGTACATCATCGACAGTGCCATTACATGTCTGCCCGACGTGTGACAGGACGTTCCACGCCTGAATCGGACTGATCAGTCATCTTCGGATGCACAGAGCCCGGTCATCGAAAGAATGAGTTGTTGAGGTCTTCATCGATAACAATGGACGAACATCATTCGCTTGTTAAAGTTTAGGAATTCACTTGCATTTTTCTCTTTTTTTTTTCTAACCAATTCTGACTTTTATGCTTTATCACTTGTAGTCACGTAAGATCTCTCTTTCTGTCATTAATACACTTGTGTTATTGTTTTACCGTAACCAGTGTGAGTTTGAGTTAAAGTGTGTGGGAAACTCCATTAGGGATAACAGAGATGGTGCATTATCGTTTTCATTTGCTGAGCTTGTCCTGTCCAGGAGGATACCGTGCACTACAAGACACACATTTCTGGGGGAAAGTCTGGGACTAAGAATTCGCGGGTGTTGCCCTGTATGTAATTCATGAGTGACGGGTCAGAGTGCTCATGCATTTCGCTGGGAGTGAATTTCCATGCTGAAGGCTGTGCGTGAGCAGAACCTGGAGAAGTGATTGTTCTCCAGCAAAGCAGTGTAAGGGAATCCCGCCGTTCAACAGTCCAGATTATACCCTGGATGTGTCACACCATCCCAGCCACCAGCGTAGAGAACAAAGACGTTGACTTTTGATGGCATACTTTACTGGTATAATGTCAGAAAATAAAATGTATGGGAATACATTAAAAAAAATAGCCTGGCACTCCAGTTAGACCGTCCACATGAGAGCAGTGGCCTGTGCTTGGGTAGCAAGAGGAGAAACGGTCGGTGCCCACTTTGCAGTTGTTTGGTTTGTTGGGCTATGCAGGGGCGCCATCTGGGGTACTTTGTCTCTCTGAATAGGGACGTCCCTTTTGTCCTATTGAGAGCGCTCCATGAAATGTCCTCGCAGATCCTCTGCAGTCCTCTCCCCAACACTTCTAGGGATGGCAGCCTTGTTTCTCCCCCCCCCCCCCCCCCCACAGGGCACTTTGGCTCACCCCTCTGCGATGAGATCAGCTGGCCCCATTGCAGCAGACAGGCTAGCAGCAGACTAGCCCAGGCGACTCTGGAAGGCCAGTAGTAGCTGGGTTCTCTGTGCCTTTGTCACCCTCAGGAGTCAGATCTCAGCCAAAATCACCCCTGCCCGTGAACCTATTGCCAATATTCACTGCTCGCGTCCTACACCCATGCCCAGCTTTTCACAGAACAGCTCTACCCTCCTCCCCACTAGGCCGTGCTCCCCATGTCTTGTGCTGCAAAGCGCTGCTGTGATGAGATGCTGCAAAGCCGACATGACAATTAGCATGTAACGGGGATAACGTAAGGGCGTTTTGAGACTTACCTTTCCCTTTTCATTGTGACTGTAAATCTAATGAGCCGGTAGCTGAACCTGTCGGTGCTGTCGAGGTGGCTAGTACATGGCTCTGTGAGCCAGGGGAGGCTGGGCTCCCAGAATCACTGTTGGCATTTCAATATCCCCAGTTGTAATGCACTGGTCGGGGAAGAATGTCCCTGCTTCAGCTTTGAAAAGTCCTGTGTTCTTAAAGATACAAACATCATGCACCATCCCTGGCCATGCTGATGTCAGTGAAACGTCCCTGGCGACCCACCAGCACTTGCCTAGCCATGGAAAAGTCTCTCTTTCTGTTGATGCACTCAGTGGCAAAGGGGGCTCGTGCCAGAATAGGGATGTGTGTGCCGTCCATCGCTCCAGCACAGTTCAGGCTGGGGACTGACTGGCTAAGAAGCAGTTCTGCAGAAAAGGACCTGGGGATTACAGTGGACGAGAAGCTGGATATGAGTCAGCAGTGTGCCCTTGTTGCCAAGAAGGCTAATGGCACTGTGGGCTGCATTAGTAGGGGCATTGCCAGCAGATCGAGGGAAGTGATTATTCCCCTCTATTCGGCACTGGTGAGGCCACATCTGGAGTACTGTGTCCAGTTTTGGGCCCCCCACTACAGAAGGGATGTGGAGAAATTGGAGAGAGTCCAGCGGAGGGCAACGAAAATGATTAGGGGGCTGGGGCACATGATTTACGAGGAGAGCCTGAGGGAACTGGGGTTATTTAGTCTGCAGAAGAGAAGAGTGAGGGGGGATTTGATAGCAGCCTTCAACTACCTGAAGGGGGGTTCCAAAGAGGATGGAGCTCGGCTGTTCTCAGTGGTGGCAGAGGACAGAACAAGGAGCAATGGTCTCAAGTTGCAGTGGGGGAGGTTTAGGTTGGATATTAGGAAAAACTTTTTCACTAGGAGGGTGGTGAAGCACTGGAATGGCTTACCTAGGGGAGGTGGGGGAATCTCCATCCTTAGAGGTTTTTGAGGCCCTGTCTGGGATGATTTAGTAGGGGTTGGTCCTGCTTTGAGCAGAGGGTTGTACTAGATACCTCCTGAGGTCTCTTCCAACCCTGATATTCTATGATTCTAACGCAACCCAGAAGGGATTGGATTTCAGTGATGGGTGAAGGAGTATCTGTGCACATCATCGGTGAAGCATTTGGGGTTGGGAATAGGGCTATAGAAATGTAACTCATCTACTGACAAACACCAGTAGTTCCTGGTGTCTCTACCCAGACCCAGCAGTTCCTTCTTCTTTCACAGGAGGTGAATGTTGTGATTTTTTTTTTAGGCACTGCCTCATCCTGATATTTTATGAGAAGATCCTGTTCCAAGTTTGGCCCATCCTTATCAGCAAACATCAGTGGCAGTAATAACATTTTGTCAGGTGCCCCAGGATCTCAGCACAAAATAAACAAACTCAGGAGCAAAGGTTCTCCTTTTTTGAAAGATGTTTGGGCACATTAGCTCCTCTAAAAGGGGAGGGAACAGCCAGGGTCCTCCTGCTAGACTATAAATCAAGGCAGCAGGTTCCTGACAGACCTCAGAGGGAACTGTCTGACCCTTGGAGCCATTTCTTAGTGAACTCCAGCTCTGTCTGTAGGACGCTGAAAAGCCAAGATGGTGAGTTGAACTTTCTGCTTTGTGCCATGATCTCTGTCTGTCTTCAGTCAGGGGTTTCTTTACTATGGAGAAATAATGTTCAAGCCATCATCAGGTTACAGATGATCTAAGTTGGAGGAATCTAAAGACTTCTCTCCATTAGGACACAGCCGAGCAAAGAACTGTTTTTTCAGTTCGGTGGCGGACCCGAAAAATAAAAACAAAATTATTTTGGGTCAAAGATTTGTTTTGAAATAAAAAGTCAGAATGTTCCTTTTTGACATGAAGTGTTTCAGCTTTAAAATGTAATTTATTTTTGGCTGAAACTCTTTGCTGAATTCAACCTGAATTTGCCAATAGCTTCAGTCAACCCAAAACAGCATGTTTTTTGTGAATAAACTATTCCTCACCCCCAAAAAATTTGCCCAGTTTATCATTGGATCGTAATCTCAAATGCAACGATTACATCTGCTGACGAGAAAAAAGAGGGGGTGGGGGAAGGGAGAATCGGTCTTTACAAAGGGTACATATGTGTAAGCGGGGGAATGGTCCCGCTATTGGGGGGAACTTTCCTGGGTTACACATGACCCCAGTGAAGGGGGCTGGTGAAAGGATCTGAGTCCTCGCTCCCACTCCCTTTACCCAGAGCCCTGCCTGACCTCGAGGGCTCCCCTTCCATCTCCTGGGTGGCAGAGTCCTCGTAACCCCAACAAGGCTGGGCCCAGGATTCCTGGGGGACTCAACCCCCAACCTTGTCGTGGTCACTTAGGACAGGGGCTAGGGTGTCCCCACTCCGGGGTGCTCTCTCTGCACTGGGCACCTCCCTGACCCACTGATCATTACATACAGTTCAAAACAAATACGATTTATTTAACAGCAACCAATTAAAAAAATAAGGAAAAAATGGGAAAGGTGAAAGGAAAACCCGTCACCCTGCTCTGCAGCCCGGGGACGTCACAACCAGCGTCTCTGGGATGTCAGGGAAGTTCAGTCTGTTCCCCACACGTCCCAGGCCCCTGCCCAGGCCCTGGCTGTGCTGCAGCGATGCTGCGGGTCGGCCACTTGCTCTGGTGGTGGCCACACGCCCTCAGGCGCTAGGTGGCAGGACCCTTCTTCCCAGCGTCACCCCCGCCCCGTCAGGGTTACGATCCCCCTCCAAGTCTGGCCTGCAGAGCCTCTGGGCTGGGGGCATCTCCCTGCGCTGGGCCCACTGCCCAGGGTCCCCCTCCTCTCCCCAGCTGCTCACCTGGCTCCGGACGGCTCCAGCCCCAGCCCCGCTGCTGCTCTGCCTCCAGCCCCCTGGGCTGCTTTTTCTGGCCCCTTTGGGTGCTGCAGCTCTGCTCCCAGCACAGGTCTGCTCTCTGGGCTGCTTCTGTGGTTCTCTCTGGCTCTGGCTGGCACCGCTCTGCTCCCCAGCTCAGCTTGGCCCCTGCTCTCTCCTTAGCTGGGGCGCACTCACACGTAGGAAGTCTCCCCACCCCCCGGCCTCCTGACTCCCCCATTAGCCTGCCCGCCCTGTTAATCAGGCTGACCTGGAGCGTTGGCCTCTCCCCATTGCCCCTGGGGACTGTCAGTCTCAGGATCCTGATTTCCCATCCACTCTTCCTCTCTCTTTTGGTGCTGGGAGCAGCCAACCAGTACACCCCCACTGCATGTTAGTAAGAGGCCAACAGTCCCCTGACATATGCAATGCTGAAGGGAGAGCAAGGATTAATGCAGTGCCAGCTTTCTGCTAAACCCTCCATAAACCATCCTTTGTCCTGAGTCCTGGTCATGGACTGCAAGGCCAGAAGGGACCGTGGTGCTCTAGTATCAGTACCCTTGTCCTTAGTTTTGTACAGCGCTGTAAGTGTTTAGACGTGATTTCTTGGGTTGTTTCTCATCTCATACACCCTGTTCTGCCCGAGGAGCAGAGCTCACATGCTGTTGTTGTGATGGAAACAGGCTACGTTTGCTAGAGCAAGCAGCCCAGATCTCCCAGTCACAGGGGTGGTAGGTTTGTAGAAATTTTGGTGGTGCCCAGAACCCTCCCCCGCAAACTCCACGCCCCCCCAAGCCCACCCCCCACCTGCCTAAGGCTCTGGGAGGGAGTTTGGGTGCGGGGAGGAGGTCTGGGTGCAGGCCCTGGGCTGGGGCAGGGGATAGGGATGCAGGCTCTGGGAGGGAGTTTGGGTGTAGGCTCTGGGCTGGGGCAAGGGGTGGGGGTGCAGGAGGGGGTGAGGGGTGCAGGCTCTGGGATGGAGTTTGGGTGCAGGAGGGGTGAGAGGTTGGGCTCTGGGAGGGAGTTTGGGTGGGGGAGGGGGTCTGAGGTGCAGGCTCTAGGATGGAGTTTGGTTGCTGGGTGCAGGCTCTGGGCTGGGGCAGCGGGTGGGGGTGCAGGAGCAGATGAGGGGTGTAGGCTCTGGGATGGAGTTTGGGGATGGGAGGGGGTGTAGAGGGATTGGGTGCAGGGGTGAGGGTTGTGGGGTGGGGCTGGGGATGAGGGGTGTGGGGTGACGGCTGTTGGGTGGGGCTGGGGATGAGGGGTTCATGATGCAGGAGGGGGCTCAGGGCTGGGGCAGAGGGTTAGGGTGCGGGGGGATGAGGGCTGTGGCTGGGGATGAGGTGTTTGGGGTGTGGGAGGGGCTCAGGAATGGGGCAGAGGGATGGGGTGCAGGGGGTGAGGGATCTGGCTGGGGGTGCGGGCTCTGGGGTGGGGCAGGGCTGGGGATGAGTTTGGGGTGCAGGCAGGCTGCCCCGGGGCCAGAGAGGAGGACTCCCCCAGCCCTCTCCCTGCTGGCAGCAGTGAGCTCTGGGGGAGGGCCCCCCCACATCCCCATCCCCATCCCCATCCCCATCCCCCCTGCACCACACTCACCTCGCACCACTGTCACTACACGTGCTCCTAGGGCCCCTCTCAGGTCCAGGAAGCCCCTTCGCCTCCCCTGTGGTGGGTGCTGGGGGGAGAGGATCTGCTATCACATGTGCACCTCCTCCCCTGCTGCTGCCCCTCACTGTACCCTCACTGGGGGTGAGGGATGAGGTTGCCCCTTGCCCAGCATGGGGCAGGAGCGGTGACTGCCGGCGGGGGGGCCCTGTGCTGGTGGAGGGTCCTGCCGGAAAATGTAAGGGTCCGAGACGGAAGGGCAGAGTAAGGGCAGCCTGCCCTGCCACTAGCGGATGGGGGGGCGCTAGGACCCCGCGGCGGCAGTTGATGTTGGGAGCGTGGAGCTGCAGGGGAGAGGCAGGGACGGTCTGGGGGAGGCGCATGGGGGCCGGGGGAGAGACCCCAAATATTGGTGGAGCCGGGCCCCGGGCCCTGAATATTGCTGGAGCCCATGCACCATGGGCCCATATAACTCGCCGCCTATGGCAGGGACGGTCTGGGGGAGGCGCGTGGGGGCGGCAGGCAGGGGCCAGGGGAGAGACCCCAAACATTGGTGGAGCTGGGCCCCGGGCCCTGAATATTGCTGGAGCCCGGGCACCACAGGCCCATACAACTCGTTGCCCCTGCCCAGTCAATAGGTAGCTAGAGAGAGGGTGTGCGGAAAGGCGGACTGGCAGCAGCTCCACACTGGGACAGGTTGCCCAGCGCTGTGACAGTGCGGCCCGCGAGCACCGTTCCCACGGAATCCCCTCCCGGGAGCCCCCGTAGGGCTGCCTGTTGTTCTGACGTATTGGGCCTGGGTTTAAATGCCCGATTCTAAGGTCCCTTCAAGTGGAAGTGTTGTAGCCAAGCAAAAGCCGTAGCTTTTCAAACGTCAGTCAGCCAGGGAAACCTCCAAAGGAGGAAGATTCTAGAGCCCAAGAACTGAAGTCCAAGAGAGTACGTTTGCACTGCAAAAAATGACCCGCGGCAGTGAGTGTCAGACCTGGGTCGACTGACTCCGGCTCACAGCTAACAATAGCCCTGGAGATGCCTGGGATGAGACTGGAGCTTGGGCTCTGAGACCCGGTACGTGGGGAGGGTCTCAAGGCCAAGCCTGAATATCTACACGGCTCTCTTTAGCCCTGTGAGTCTGAGTCCCTGACATGCGCTGCCACGGGGCTGCTTTTTCAGTGTAGACCTACTCAGAGAACACGGTTAGGGCCCGATCCTGCGCTCCCTAGTTGGACACACAAATCTCTGCCCCCCTCAGGACCAAACAGATCTTTGTTGTGACTTTCCCCCTGCTTCATCTTGTAGCTGCCGAGGGCAGCGTGCGTGCGTTGGGAGAAGCCTCTGGCTCACTCTGGCATGGCTGTGATGGGACCCAAAGGGAAACGTGCCTCATGCAGACGGGCAGATTAGCATTATGGCCGGGAGGGGTTGTGAAAAAGGGAGGAGATAAGGGGTACTCTGGGAGGACTGTCCCCCAGAATAAGAGAATGAGTGGTTATAAACAAGGGATGAAATTTTCAGAGGTTCCCAGTCAATGGAACTTGTGCTTTTTTGGAAAATCTCACCCAGTGGCATTGGGTATGATCCCATGGGGGTAGAATGCCTCCTGCTCCATGCTTTGCACCAGGCTGGGGAGCCCTTTACCCATGTTATTCATCACTGCCAGTAACCCAGGCAGTCTGAAAACAAACGTAGCTTTCACATTGCAGCGCTCATTTGAGCTGCTGTTTGATGATGATACAGCTGATCATTGTAAAGCCTGGGGGTTCTTTGGATAATAAAATAAAATGATACTAATAATGTCCCCTCCCCTCTGGGTCACTGGTTCCAATCCAGCCCAGGTTGGTAATGACAGAACGTTGTTGCCGCCTTGTAGCTGTTTGGCTGGCGTGAGCTGAGTTTTGTCAAGAAAACACACGTCTGCCTGTGCCCCATACCAGGCAGGCAGCTGTCCACATGGCAAAAACTGCCAATCTCACAGCTGGGGTTAATTGATTCACTCGTTGGCAGACTCAGCGGAGAACTCAAGGTTTGAATGGGCTCAGTCCTGGGGACGATCTGTCCCCAGTAGAGATATGTCTATTGGGCGCAAGCAAACAACGTGTGTTTTAATGATGTCAATGTAGACATCTAGGAACAAAGAACGCCGGCTGGGGGACTGTGTCCTGGGAAGCAGGGACCCCGGCAAAGATTTGGGGTTGTGGTAGATAATCAGCTCCCAGTGAGACACCGTGGCCAAAAGAGCTAGTGACATCCAGGGATGTGGAAAAATTGAAAGAGTCCAGCAGAGGGCAACAACAATGATTAGGGGGCTGGGGCACATGACTTATGAGGAGAGACTGAGGGAACTGGGCTTGTTTAGTCTGCAGAAGAGAAGAATGAGGGGGGATTTGATAGCTGCTTTCAACTACTTGAAAGGGGGTTCCAAAGAGGATGGATCTAGACTGTTCTCAGTGGTACCAGCTGACAGAACAAGGAGAAATGGTCTCAAGTTGCAGTGGGGGAGGTCTTGGTTGGATATTAGGAAAAACTATTTCACTAGGAGGGTGGTGAAGCACTGGAATGGGTTCCCTAGGGAGGTGGTGGAATCTCCTTCCTTAGAGGTTTTTAAGGCCAGGCTTGACAAAGCCCTGGCTGGGATGATTTAGTTGGGAATTGGTCCTGCTTTGAGCAGGGGGTTGGACTAGATACCTCCTGAGGTCCCTTCCAACCCTGAGATTCTATGATTCTATGATGCATAACGGGAATCTGGAGTAGGAGTTGAAAGGTGATGTCACCTCTGTATTTGGCTGTAGCACAACCGCTGCTGGGATCCTGTGTCCAGTTCTGGTGCCCACAATCCAAGCAGGATGTTGATAAATTGGAGAGGAGGGCAGAGAAGAGCCACGAGAATGATTAAAGGATTAGAAAACCTGCCTGAGAGTGAGAGACACAAGGACCTTAATTTATTTAGCTTAACAAAGAGAAGGTCAAGGGGTGACTTGATCCCAGCCTATAGGTATCTACACGGGGAACAAAGATTTGATACTGGGCTCTTCAGTCTAGCAGAAGAAGGTCTGACATCATCCAATGGCTGGGAGTTGAAGCTAGACAAATTCAGACTGGAAACAAGATGTAAATTTTGAACAGTGAGAGTAATTAACAACTGGAACAACTCACCCAGGGTCGTGGTGGATTCTCCATCCCTGACAAGGTTTAAATCAAGACTGGCTGTTTTTCTAACAGATCTGCACCGGGAATTATTGTGGGGGACGTTTCATGGCCTGTGTTGTACAGCAGGTCCGACTAGATGAGCACAATGGTCCCGTCTGGCCTTCGAAGCTATGAAAGTCAGGGTTAGCGCACATTGGCAGGCAGGGGGGTTGGAACAATTTTTATAGTGGAGGTGCTGAGAGCCATTGAACCAAACTGTAAACCCTGGATATAATGGAAACCACTTCCAGCCAGGGGGTGCGGCAGCACCTCCTGCACCCCTAGTTCCGGCCCCTCTGTTGGCAGGGCAGCGTGGGGAAGCTCGCATGGTCACTGTTTGTGCTGGACCTGCTCTGTGGTTTGCAGTCTGCCAAGGTTTGCTGGAGGGACACACCAAGAGAATAGCTCCTTGCTTGCTTTCATGAGAACTATGCCCATTCTTGTACAGCTGCTGGTTAAGGCTCCAACAGAGTGGGCTGCGTGTTCTGAATGCAGCTGGGTGTTGGAGGGCAGGAACTCCAGGGTGGTTCTGTAGGGAAGTTGTGAAGCTGTTTCCATGAGTTCTGTTGCATCTTTTGCAGAAGACCCTGCTCTGTCTGACTGTGCTCTCTGCCAGCCTGGCTGTCTGCCACGGAGCCTGCTTTCTGACGAACAACAAAGTGCAGATAAAAGAGGGTAAAGTTATAATTATTAACTGAGGTTGTTTGGCACATGTGGCAGAATCTGAGCTAGTCCCAGACAAGCCGTGGGCCTTGCAGGCCAGGAGAGAAGTGCCTTGCTGGAGCTGTGGGTGAGACAGCAGGCCAGGACTCAGGCGCAGCATTGGTCTAGCCAGTGTTATGAGCCCTTCACTGTCCTGTGTCTTTGTCTTTCCATGCGCTTCCATGGACGCATGCCCACATGTACACTCACAGCCACTCTGCAGAGCGGGTCTCTGTTCTGCTGCACCCATACGAGAAAGAGCCCAGGAGCCAAGAAATTTCTTCTTTCACAAGGTGAACTTCCTTCTCCTCACAGTTGAGATCTGGCCATTACAGACCCCAGGTGGCTCTCCGTTACACAGTAACCTTCAGAAATAAACCAAGTCAAGTTTATGAAACTCATTACTCTTCTCTTGAGGCCGTTACTCCCAGCAAGTCCCTGGCAGCGTGTGCAGGGTGAGAACAGGGCACTTTGACAGCACTGCTGCCAGGCTCATACAAAGGCATTTGATCAGCAGTTTGCTGGGGCTTATTAAAGAGACTGTCAAAAGGCAGAAATGGAGCACGGGCATGCGGCTTAAGTGCTGCTGCAGTTCTGAAAAACCTTTCCAGGAAGGTGAAGCCACACTCCTGAGTGTTTCAATTAGCAAAGCACGTTAATTAGCAAAGTAATTATGTTACAGGACCCGGTAACTAATAGGATTGGTATTTACCCCCCTGCCAAATGTACATCATATACCTTAAGCAGACCTGTGCAGATAATGGATTTGTCAGTTTCCTGGCAGTGCCGAAAACTTTTTTAAAACATTGTTTCAGGTCAAACCAAAAATGAAATGTTTGATTAATTGAAAAGTTAAAAAAACAAAAACCAAAACCCAACTCATTTTGGGTCGAACAAAATGTTTTGTTTCAATCTTGAACGTTTTTTTAAAGTTTGACTTTTTTAGAATTATTTTTCTTTGTTTTATTCATCACAATACAATTTGGTGAAACCGACATGAACTCATGACATGTTTTGGTGTCACCTCATCTGCCTTTTTCACCCAGCGCTAATCCTAAGGCACCAGGAGTGGGTAATTACGATGGATGGGTGAAATGGGTTAGTTCAAAACGCAAGACACTTGAGTAGTAAGTAGCACTCGGCACATTCCCAGCACCTTCCATATGAGGCTCTAACTCACATTACAAACATGAGAGTGAAATTTACCCTGCAAAGAAGGCCAGCATGATGCCTATGAACCATCTAAGGGTCAGACTGAATTTCAAAGGAGTCTACAGGAGTTAGCCATTCAAGTCCCATTGAATTTCAGTCCAGCCTAGGTCTTTCAGGGCTTATGTGGGATTTCGATGGTGCACAGACCTGGTGCTAGCTCTCCGCATAGGGGTGAGTTTCACTCTTTAATGAGTTAAGACTCACAGGATCTCAGTGAGGCAGGAACCTTTCCCCAAAACCGAATCAAAACTTTATGTTGGGGGTGAAAATACCTGGTGAACTTTGAGTTTGTTTACTTGTCGTTTTCTGGCCTCATCCCACCTGCCCAAACTGCTGAAACACTGCCTGAGGCACCAGACCAGGGAGCACTGAAATTCCCCAGAGCTTGGTCTTGAGATCCTACCTGATTTCCACCCAAAAAGGGTTTCAAGGTGTGCAGGTCCCCATCAGAACATCTGGATCCTTTTCCAAACTGAGTGGAGCTAGTTCAGATCTTTGCAAGAAAAGCCCTTCCCTGTCAGCCCATACGTTACTGGGTTCGATACAGAAGTTGCTGGGTGAAGTTCTATGGCCTGTGCCAGGCAGCAGGTCAGACTAGATGATTATGGGCCCAAAAATCTACAACTCAATCGTCCTTTGAATAATATTTATCTACCCCCTTCCTTGTAGCTCGATCTCACCTTCTAATAGCTTTGGACTAAACCCTGCGCTCCTCGCATTGCATTCCAGGGGAGTTTTAAACAGAATAAGGGTTTCTGGAGTGGTCCCTTTAGTTGCAGTTTGAGGTACCGGGGTTGCCATGTGTGGAAGGGCTGGAGTGTATCTTATTATCTTACAGAGACAAGGTGGGGGAGGTAATACCTTTTATTGGACCAACTTCTGTGGGTGAGAGAGACAAGCTTTCGAGCTACATGGAGCTCTTCTGCAGGTCTGAGAAAGGAGCACTGAGCATCAAGGTGGAACAGATAACTCATCACAAGTTATTAGCACAGCTATGTCTCCCTAACGTCCTGGGGCCAACCTGGCTACAACACCACTGCCTACCCCAATGGACAATATCTTTTTGTAGGTGAACTGGTGCTTCCGCAAGGGTGTTTGGATCCTTTAGATAAAAGTGAGCACCCAGTTGGGGCCACCTGGAATTCCCGTCACTGCCTGAGGTGCACCTGTGAGGGCACGACCATGTCGTGCTGTACAAGGTAGGTAACGCCTGAAGGCCTTAGTTTGCCAATCAATTTGAAAAGTCTTGCCAAAAAGAGGCTGGACCCTGAACAGAGCTCTGGAAAATGACACCATCCTCTTCTAAGGAGCAGGAGCTTCCAGCAGATTGCATGGGATATGTTTGGGCTGGTCGGTGGCCTGGGGCTTGGGCCGGTGAACAGGCCGGGACTCAGGGCGGCTGGGGCGGGGCTCCTCTGGCCACGGTCGGGGGCTCGGGGCTCCAGCGGGGGAGCAGAGAGGAAGGGGCGGGGTAGGGGCAGGGCCTCGGGCGGAAGGGGCAGGGACAGAGGTTAGCCTCCAAGAACGGGGGGTTCACACACCACCCACGCGGCTGCCTCACACCCAGCGGAGGAGGGAGGCCATTCAGGCCCAGCCCTGC